>NC_091995.1:66210255-66552755 GCF_044704955.1 Pristiophorus japonicus | reverse complement strand
ACAGTGAGAGAGAGAGAGTGTGAGAGAGAGAGATACAATGAAAGAGAGAGATATACTGACAGAGTGAGAGAGAGATACAGTGAGCTAGAGAGATAGAGTGGGGGAGAAAGAGAGAGAGATGGGAGAGATACCGTGAGAGAAAGATACAGTGAGAGAGAGAGATACAGTGAGGGAGAGATATATACAGTGAGAGAGAGAGAGATATAGTGAGAGAGAGAGATACAGTGAGAGACAGAGAGAGAGACAGTGAGAGAGAGAGATACATTGACAGAGAGATACGGTGAGAGAGAGAGATACATTGACAGAGAGAGATACAGTGAGAGAGAGAGAGATGCACTGAGAGATACAGAGAGAGAGAGAGAGAGAGAGATACAGTGAGAGAGAGAGATAGTGAGAGAGAGAGAGATACAATGAAAGAGAGAGATATACTGACCGAGAGAGAGAGAGAGATAGCGTGAGAGAGAGATACATTGAGCTAGAGAGATAGAGTGGGGGAGAGAGAGAGAGATGGGAGAGATACCGTGAGAGAAAGATACAGTGAGAGAGAGAGATACAGTGAGGGAGAGAGATACAGTGAGAGAGAGAGAGAGAGATCATGAGAGAGAGAGAGAGAGCGACACAGTGAGGGAGAGAGATACAGAGAGAGTGAGAGACAGAGTGAGAAAGAGAGATACAGTGAGAGAGAGAGAGACAGATGCAGTGAGAGAGAGATACATTGACAGAGAGAGATACAGTGAGAGAGAGTGAGATACAGTGAGAGAGAGAGAAAGAGATTATGAGAGAGAGAGAGAGAGCGACACAGTGAGTGAGAGAGATAGAGAGAGTGAGAGACAGAGTGAAAAAGAGAGAAAGAGTCAGAGAGAGAGAGACAGATGCAGTGAGAGAGATACAGAGAGAGATTGAGAGAGAGAGAGAGAGAGAGATACAGTGTGAGACAGAGAGAAATACAGTGAGAGAGAGAGAGAGATATGGTGAGAGATAGAGATACAGTGAGAGACAGAGAGAGAGATACGGTGAGAGAGAGAGATACGGTGAGAGGTGAGAGAGAGAGATACAGTGAGCGAGAGATACAGTGAGCGAGAGATACAGTGAGCGAGAGATACAGTGAGCGAGAGATACAGTGAGCGAGAGAGATACAGTGAGCGACAGAGAACTACAGTGAGAGATAGAGAGATATATAGTGAGAGAGAGAGATACAGTGAGAGACAGAGAGAGATACGGTGAGAGAGAGAGATACATTGACAGAGAGAGATACAGTGAGAGAGAGAGAGATACAGTGAGAGAGAGAGATACAGTGAGAGAGAGAGATACAGTGAGAGAGAGAGATACATTGGAAGAGAGAGATAGAATGTGAAAGAGAGATACTATGAGAGAGAGAGAGAGAGATCATGAGAGAGAGAGAGAGAGAGTGACACAGTGAGGGAGAGAGATACAGAGAGCGTGAGAGACAGTGAGAAAGAGAGATACAGTGAGAGAGAGAGAGACAGATGCAGTGAGAGAGATACAGATAGAGAGAGCGAGAGAGAGATACAGAGAGGAAGAGAGGTATACAGTGAGAGAGAGAGATACAGTGAGAGAGAGATACAGTGAGAGAGAGATACAGTGAGAGAGAGAGATACAGTGAGAGGGAGAGAGAGAGATACAGTGAGAGGGAGAGAGAGAGATACAGTGAGACGGAGAGAGAGATACAGTGTGAGAGAGAGATACAGTGTGAGAGAGAAATACAGAGAGAGCGAGATGCAGTGAGAGAGAGAAAGAGATACAGTGAGAGAGAGAGATACAGTGAAAGAGTGAGTTGGAGAGAGAGTGAGAGAGATAAAGATGCAGTGAGAGAGAGAGAGATACAGTGAGAGAGAGATACTGTGAGAGAGCGAGATAGAGTGAGAGAGAGATACAGTGAGAGAGAGAAAGATACAGTGATCGAGAGAGATAGTGAGCTAGAGAGATAGAGTGGGGGAGAGAGAGAGAGATGGGAGAGATACCGTGAGAGAAAGATACAGTGAGAGAGAGAGATACAGTGAGGGAGAGAGAGAGATACAGTGAGAGGGAGAGAGAGAGATACAGTGAGACGGAGAGAGATACAGTGTGAGAGAGAGATACAGAGAGAGAGAGATGCAGTGAGAGAGAGAAACAGTGAGAGAGAGAGATACATTGAAAGAGTGAGTTGGAGTGAGAGAGAGTGAGAGAGATAAAGATGCAGTGAGAGAGAGAGAGATACAGTGAGAGAGAGATACTGTGAGAGAGCGAGATAGAGTGAGAGAGAGATACAGTGAGAGAGAGAGATACAGTGAGAGAGTGAGATACAGTGAGCTAGAGAGATAGAGTGGGGGAGCGAGAGAGATGGGAGAGGTACTGTGAGAGAAAGATACAGTGAGAGAGAGAGATACAGTGATCGAGAGAGATACAGTGAGCTAGAGAGATAGAGTGGGGGAGAGAGAGAGAGATGGGAGAGATACCATGAGAGAAAGATACAGTGAGAGAGAGAGATACAGTGAGGGAGAGAGATACAGTGAGAGAGAGAGAGAGATCATGAGAGAGACAGAGAGAGCGACACAGTGAGGGAGAGAGATACAGTGAGAGAGAGAGAGGGAGAGATACAGAGAGAGAGAGAGAGATACAGTGAGAGAGAGAGAGGGAGAGATACAGAGAGAGAGAGAGAGATACAGTGAGAGAGAGAGAGATACAGTGAGAGAGAGCGATACAGTGAGAGAGAGAGATACAGTGAGAGACAGAGAGAAATACAGTGAGAGAGAGAGAGAGAGATATGGTGAGAGAGAGAGATACAGTGAGAGAGAGATACAGTGAGAGAGAGAGAGAAATACAGTGAGAGATAGATAGATATATAGTGAGAGAGAGAGATACAGTGAGAGACAGAGAGAGATACGGTGAGAGAGAGATACATTGACAGAGAGAGATACAGAGAGAGAGAGAGAGAGAGATACAGAGAGGAAGAGAGATATACAGTGAGAGAGAGAGATACAGTGACAGAGAGATACAGTGAGAGAGAGATACAGTGAGACAGAGATACAGTGAGAGAGAGAGAGATACAGTGAGAGGGAGAGAGAGAGATACAGTGAGAGACAGAGAGAGATACGGTGAGAGAGAGAGAGATACATTGACAGAGAGAGATACAGTGAGAGAGAGAGACAGATGCAGTGAGAGAGATACAGAGAGAGAGAGAGAGAGAGAGAGATACAGAGAGGAAGAGAGATATACAGTGAGAGAGAGAGATACAGTGAGAGAGAGAAACAGTGAGAGAGAGAGAGAGATACAGTAAGAGGGAGAGAGAGAGATACAGTGAGACGGAGAGAGATACAGTGTGAGAGAGAGATACAGAGAGAGAGAGATGCAGTGAGAGAGAGAAAGAGATACAGTGAGAGAGAGAGATACATTGAAAGAGTGAGTTGGAGTGAGAGAGAGTGAGAGAGATAAAGATGCAGTGAGAGAGAGAGAGATACAGTGAGAAAGAGATACTGTGAGAGAGCGAGATAGAGTGAGAGAGAGATACAGTGAGAGAGAGAGAGAGATACAGTGAGAGAGAGAGATACAGTGAGAGAGAGATACAGTGAGAGAGAGAGATACAGTGGAAGAGAGAGATAGAATGTGAAAGAGAGATACTATGAGAGAGAGAGAGAGAGATCATGAGAGAGAGAGAGAGAGAGTGACACAGTGAGGGAGAGAGATACAGAGAGAGTGAGAGACAGTGAGAAAGAGAGATACAGTGAGAGAGAGAGAGACAGATGCAGTGAGAGAGATACAGATAGAGAGAGCGAGAGAGAGATACAGAGAGGAAGAGAGGTATACAGTGAGAGAGAGAGATACAGTGAGAGAGAGATACAGTGAGAGAGAGAGAGATACAGTGAGAGGGAGAGAGAGAGATACAGTGAGAGGGAGAGAGAGAGATACAGTGAGACGGAGAGAGAGATACAGTGTGAGAGAGAGATACAGTGTGAGAGAGAAATACAGAGAGAGTGAGATGCAGTGAGAGAGAGAGATACAGTGAAAGAGTGAGTTGGAGAGAGAGTGAGAGAGATAAAGATGCATTGAGAGAGAGAGAGATACAGTGAGAGAGAGATACGGTGAGAGAGCGAGATAGAGTGAGAGAGAGATACAGTGAGAGAGAGAAAGATACAGTGATCGAGAGAGATAGTGAGCTAGAGAGATAGAGTGGGGGAGAGAGAGAGATGGGAGAGATACCGTGAGAGAAAGATACAGTGAGAGAGAGAGATACAGTGAGGGAGAGAGAGAGACAGAGAGAAAGAGATGCAGTGAGAGAGAGAAACAGTGAGAGAGAGAGATACATTGAAAGAGTGAGTTGGAGTGAGAGAGAGTGAGAGAGATAAAGATGCAGTGAGAGAGAGAGAGATACAGTGAGAGAGATACTGTGAGAGAGCGAGATAGAGTGAGAGAGAGATACAGTGAGAGAGAGAGATACAGTGAGAGAGTGAGATACAGTGAGCTAGAGAGATAGAGTGGGGGAGAGAGAGAGATGGGAGAGGTACTGTGAGAGAAAGATACAGTGAGAGAGAGAGATACAGTGATCGAGAGAGATACAGTGAGCTAGAGAGATAGAGTGGGGGAGAGAGAGAGAGATGGGAGAGATACCGTGAGAGAAAGATACAGTGAGAGAGAGAGATACAGTGAGGGAGAGAGATACAGTGAGAGAGAGAGAGAGATCATGAGAGCGACACAGTGAGGGAGAGAGATACAGTGAGAGAGAGAGAGGGAGAGATACAGAGAGAGAGAGAGAGATACAGTGAGAGAGAGAGAGATACAGTGAGAGAGAGCGATACAGTGAGAGAGAGAGATACAGTGAGAGACAGAGAGAAATACAGTGAGAGAGAGAGAGAGATATGGTGAGAGAGAGAGATACAGTGAGAGAGAGTTACAGTGAGAGAGAGAGAGAGAGACAGTGAGAGAGAGATACAGTGAGAGAGAGAGAGAAATACAGTGAGAGATAGATAGATATATAGTGAGAGAGAGAGATGCAGTGAGAGACAGAGAGAGATACGGTGAGAGAGAGAGAGATACATTGACAGAGAGAGATACAGAGAGAGAGAGAGAGAGAGAGAGAGAGAGAGAGAGAGATACAGTGAGAGAGAGATACAGTGAGACAGAGATACAGTGAGAGAGAGAGAGATACAGTGAGAGGGAGAGAGAGAGATACAGTGAGAGGGAGAGAGAGAGATACAGTGAGACGAAGAGAGAGATACAGTGTGAGAGAGAGATACAGTGTGAGAGAGAAATACAGAGAGAGCGAGATGCAGTGAGAGAGAGAAAGAGATACAGTGAGAGAGAGAGATACAGTGAAAGAGTGAGTTGGAGAGAGAGTGAGAGAGATAAAGATGCAGTGAGAGAGAGAGAGATACAGTGAGATAGAGATACTGTGAGAGAGCGAGATAGAGTGAGAGAGAGATACAGTGAGAGAGAGAAAGATACAGTGATCGAGAGAGATAGTGAGCTAGAGAGATAGAGTGGGGGAGAGAGAGAGAGATGGGAGAGATACCGTGAGAGAAAGATACAGTGAGAGAGAGAGATACAGTGAGGGAGAGAGATACAGTGAGAGAGAGAGAGAGAGATCATGAGAGAGAGAGAGAGAGCGACACAGTGAGGGAGAGAGATACAGAGAGAGTGAGAGACAGAGTGAGAAAGAGAGATACAGTGAGAGAGAGAGAGACAGATGCAGTGAGAGAGATAGAGAGAGAGAGAGAGAGAGAGAGAGAGATACAGCGAGAGAAAGAGAGAGATACAGTGAGAGAGAGATACAGTGAGAGAGAGATACAGTGAGAGAGAGATACAGTGAGACAGAGAGAGACAGATGCAGTGAGAGAGATAGAGAGAGAGAGAGAGAGAGAGAGAGAGAGAGATACAGTGAGAGAGAGAGAGATTGAGAGAGAGAGAGAGAGATACAATGAAAGAGAGAGATATACTGACAGAGTGAGAGAGAGATACAGTGAGCTAGAGAGATAGAGTGGGGGAGAAAGAGAGAGAGATGGGAGAGATACCGTGAGAGAAAGATACAGTGAGAGAGAGAGATACAGTGAGGGAGGGAGATACAGTGAGAGAGAGAGAGCGAGATCATGAGAGAGAGAGAGAGAGCGACACAGTGAGGGAGAGAGATACAGAGAGAGTGAGAGACAGAGTGAGAAAGAGAGATACATTGACAGAGAGAGATACAGAGAGAGAGAGAGAGATACAGAGAGGAAGAGAGATATACAGTGAGAGAGAGATACAGTGAGAGAGAGATACAGTGAGAGAGAGATACCGTGAGATAGAGATACCGTGAAAGAGAGAGAGAGATACAGTGAGAGGGAGAGAGAGAGAGATACAGTGAGACGGAGACAGAGATACAGTGATAGAGAGAGATACAGTGTGAGAGAGAAATACAGAGAGAGAGAGATGCAGTGAGAGAGAGAAAGAGATACAGTGAGAGAGAGAGAGATACAGTGAAAGAGTGAGTTGGAGTGAGAGAGAGTGAGAGAGATAAAGATGCAGTCAGAGAGAGAGAGATACAGTGAGAGAGAGATACAGTGAGACAGAGATACAGTGAGAGAGAGAGAGAGATACAGTGAGAGGGAGAGAGAGAGATACAGTGTGAGAGAGAGACAGTGAGAGAGAAAGATACAGTGAGAGAGAGAGTACAGTGAGAGACAGAGAGAAATACAGTGAGAGATAGAGAGATATGTAGTGAGAGAGAGAGATACAGTGAGAGACAGAGATACATTGACAGAGAGAGATACAGTGAGAGAGAGAGAAACAGTGGAAGTGAGAGATAGAGTGTGAAAGAGAGATACTATGAGAGAGAGAGAGAGAGAGATCATGAGAGAGAGAGAGAGAGTGACACAGTGAGGGAGAGAGATACAGAGAGTGAGAGACAGTGAGAAAGAGAGATACAGTGAGAGAGAGAGACAGATGCAGTGAGAAAGATAGATAGAGAGAGAGAGAGAGAGAGAGAGAGAGAGAGAGAGAGAGAGAGAGAGAGAGAGAGAGAGATACAGAGAGGAAGAGAGAGATACAGTGAGAGAGAGAGATACAGTGAGAGAGATACAGTGAGAGAGAGATACAGTGAGACAGAGATACAGTGAGACAGAGATACAGTGAGAGAGAGAGAGAGATACAGTGAGAGGGAGAGAGAGAGATACAGTGAGACGGAGAGAGAGATACAGTGTGAGAGAGAGATACAGTGTGAGAGAGAAATACAGAGAGAGAGAGATACAGTGAGAGAGAAAGAGATACAGTGAGAGAGAGAGATACAGTGACAGAGTGAGTTGGAGAGAGAGTGAGAGAGATAAAGATGCAGTGATAGAGAGAGAGATACAGTGAGAGAGAGAGAGATACAGTGAGAGAGAGATACTGTGAGAGAGCGAGATAGAGTGAGAGAGAGATACAGTGAGAGAGAGAGAGATACAGTGATAGAGAGATATACAGTGAGCTAGAGAGAGAGAGATGGGAGAGATACCGTGAGAGAAAGATACAGTGAGAGAGAGAGATACAGTGAGGGAGAGAGATACAGTGAGAGAGAGAGAGAGAGATCATGAGAGAGAGAGAGAGAGCGATACAGTGAGGGAGAGAGATACAGAGAGAGTGAGAGACAGAGTGAGAAAGAGAGATACAGTGAGAGAGAGAGAGACAGATGCAGTGAGAGAGATAGAGAGAGAGAGAGAGAGAGAGAGAGAGAGATACAGTGAGAGAAAGAGAGAGATACAGTGAGAGAGATATGCAGTGAGAGAGAGATACAGTGAGAGAGAGATACAGTGAGAGAGAGATACAGTGAGAGAGAGATACAGTGAGACAGAGAGAGACAGATGCAGTGAGAGAGATACAGAGAGAGAGAGAGAGAGAGAGAGAGAGAGAGAGAGAGAGAGAGAGATACAGTGAGCTAGAGAGATAGAGTGGGGGAGAAAGAGAGAGAGAGATGGGAGAGATACCGTGAGAGAAAGATACAGTGAGAGAGAGAGATACAGTGAGGGAGAGATATATACAGTGAGAGAGAAAGATATAGTGAGAGAGAGAGAGAGATACAGTGCGAGACAGAGAGAGAGATACGGTGAGAGAGAGAGATACATTGACAGAGAGAGATACAGTGAGAGAGAGAGAGAGAGAGATGCAGTGAGAGATACAGAGAGAGAGAGAGATACAGTGAGAGAGAGAGAGAGAGTGAGAGAGAGAGAGATACAATGAAAGAGAGAGATATACTGACAGAGAGAGAGAGAGAGATAGATGAGAGAGAGAGAGATACATTGAGCTAGAGAGATAGAGTGGAGGAGAGAGAGAGAGATGGGAGAGATACCGTGAGAGAAAGATACAGTGAGAGAGAGAGATACAGTGAGGGAGAGATATATACAGTGAGGGAGAGAGAGATATAGTGAGAGAGAGAGATACAGGGAGAGAGATACAGTGAGAGAGAGAGATACATTGACAGAGAGGTACAGTGAGAGAGAGAGAGATACAGTGAGAGAGAGAGATACAGTGAGAGAAAGAGAGAGAGAGAGAGATCATGAGTGACACAGTGAGAAAGAGAGATACAGAGAGAGTGAGAGACAGAGTGAGAAAGAGAGATACAGTGAGAGAGAGAGAGAGAGATGCAGTGAGAGAGAGAGAGTGAGAGAGAGCTACAATGAAAGAGAGAGATATGCTGAGAGAGAGAGAGAGAGAGGTGGAGAGAGAGAGATAGAGTGAGAGAGAGATACAGTGTGAGAGAGAGAGAGAGATACAGTGAGAGAGAGAGAGTGAGAGAGAGCTACAATGAAAGAGAGAGATATGCTGAGAGAGAGAGAGAGAGGTGGAGAGAGAGAGATAGAGTGAGAGAGAGAGATACAGTGAGCTAGAAAGATAGAGTGGGAGAGAGAGAGAGAGAGATGGGAGAGATACCGTGAGAGAAAGATACAGTGAGAGAGAGAGATACACTGAGGGAGAGAGAGATACAGTGAGAGAGAGAGATATACTGAGAGACAGAGAGAAATACAGTGAGAGAGAGAGATACAGTGAGAGACAGAGAGAGAGATACGGTGAGAGAGAGAGATACATTGACAGAGAGAGATACAGTGAGAGAGAGTGAGATCCAGTGAGAGAGAGAAAGAGATTATGAGAGAGAGAGAGAACGACACAATGAGTGAGAGAGATAGAGAGAGTGAGAGACAGAGTGAAAAAGAGAGAAAGAGTCAGAGAGAGAGAGACAGATGCAGTGAGAGAGAATGAGAGAGATTGAGAGAGAGAGAGAGATACAGTGAGAGAGAGCGATACAGTGAGAGAGAGAGATACAGTGAGAGACAGAGAGAAATACAGTGAGAGAGAGAGCGATACAGTGAGAGACAGAGAGAGAGATACGGTGAGAGAGAGAGATACATCGACAGAGAGAGATACAGTGAGAGAGAGAGATACAGTGAGCGAGAGATACAGTGAGCGAGAGATACAGTGAGCGAGAGATACAGTGAAAGAGAGAGATACAGTGAGCGACAGAGAAATACAGTGAGAGATAGAGAAATATATAGTGAGAGTGAGAGATACAGTGAGAGACAGAGAGAGATACGGTGAGAGAGAGAGATACATTGACAGAGAGAGATACAGTGAGAGAGAGAGAGATACAGTGAGAGACAGAGAGAGATACGGTGAGAGAGAGAGATACATTGACAGAGAGAGATACAGTGAGAGAGAGAGAGATACAGTGAGAGAGAGAGAGATACAGTGGAAGAGAGAGATAGAGTGTGAAAGAGAGATACTATGAGAGAGAGAGAGAGAGAGATCATGAGAGAGAGAGAGAGTGACACAGTGAGGGAGAGAGATACAGAGAGAGCGAGAGACAGTGAGAAAGAGAGATACAGTGAGAGAGAAAGAGACAGATGCAGTGAGAGAGATACAGAGAGAGAGAGAGCGAGAGAGAGATACAGAGAGGAAGAGAGATATACAGTGAGAGAGAGAGATACTGTGAGAGAGAGATACAGTGAGAGAGAGATACAGTGAGAGAGAGAAACAGTGAGACAGAGATACAGTGAGAGAGAGAGAGAGATACAGTAAGAGGGAGAGATACAGTGAGACGGAGAGAGATACAGTGTGAGAGAGAGATACAGAGAGAGAGAGATGCAGTGAGAGAGAGAAAGAGATACAGTGAGAGAGAGAGATACATTGAAAGAGTGAGTTGGAGTGAGAGAGAGTGAGAGAGATAAAGATGCAGTGAGAGAGAGAGAGATACAGTGAGAAAGAGATACTGTGAGAGAGCGAGATAGAGTGAGAGAGAGATACAGTGAGAGAGAGAGATACAGTGAGAGAGTGAGATACAGTGAGCTAGAGAGATAGAGTGGGGGAGAGAGAGAGATGGGAGAGGTACTGTGAGAGAAAGATACAGTGAGAGAGAGAGATACAGTGATCGAGAGAGATACAGTGATCGAGAGAGAGAGATCATGAGAGAGAGAGAGAGAGAGAGCGACACAGTGAGGGAGAGAGATACAGTGAGAGAGAGAGAGAGAGAGAGAGATACAGAGAGAGAGAGAGAGAGAGAGATACAGTGAGAGAGAGCGATACAGTGAGAGAGAGAGAGATACAGTGAGAGACAGAGAGAAATACAGTGAGAGAGAGAGAGAGATATAGTGAGAGAGAGAGATACAGTGAGAGACAGAGAGAGAGATATGGTGAGAGAGAGAGATACAGTGAGAGAGAGTTACAGTGAGAGAGAGAGAGACAGTGAGAGAGAGAGATAGAGTGAGAGAGAGAGAGAAATACAGTGAGAGATAGATAGATATATAGTGAGAGAGAGATACAGTGAGAGACAGAGAGAGATACGGTGAGAGAGAGAGAGATACATTGACAGAGAGAGATACAGTGAGAGAGAGAGACAGATGCAGTGAGAGAGATACAGAGAGAGAGAGAGAGAGAGAGAGAGATACAGAGAGGATGAGAGATATACAGTGAGAGAGAGAGATACAGTGAGAGAGAGATACAGTGAGAGAGAGATACAGTGAGAGAGAGAAACAGTGAGAGAGAGAAACAGTGAGACAGAGAAACAGTGAGACAGAGATACAGTGAGAGAGAGAGAGAGATACAGTGAGACGGAGAGAGATACAGTGTGAGAGAGAGATACAGAGAGAGAGAGATGCAGTGAGAGAGAGAAAGAGATACAGTGAGAGAGAGAGATACATTGAAAGAGTGAGTTGGAGTGAGAGAGAGTGAGAGAGATTAAGATGCAGTGAGAGAGAGAGAGATACAGTGAGAAAGCGATACTGTGAGAGAGCGAGATAGAGTGAGAGAGAGATACAGTGAGAGAGAGAGATACATTGAAAGAGTGAGTTGGAGTGAGAGAGAGTGAGAGAGATAAAGATGCAGTGAGAGATAGAGAGATACAGTGAGAAAGCGATACTGTGAGAGAGCGAGATAGAGTGAGAGAGAGATACAGTGAGAGTGAGAGATACAGTGAGAGAGTGAGATACAGTGAGCTAGAGAGATAGAGTGGGGGAGAGAGAGAGATGGGAGAGGTACTGTGAGAGAAAGATACAGTGAGAGAGAGAGATACAGTGATCGAGAGAGATACAGTGAGCTAGAGAGATAGAGTGGGGGAGAGAGAGAGAGATGGGAGAGATACCGTGAGAGAAAGATACAGTGAGAGAGAGAGATACAGTGAGGGAGAGAGATACAGTGAGAGAGAGAGAGAGATCATGAGAGAGAGAGAGAGAGCGACACAGTGAGGGAGAGAGATACAGTGAGAGAGAGATACGGTGAGAGAGCGAGATAGAGTGAGAGAGAGATACAGTGAGAGAGAGAAAGATACAGTGATCGAGAGAGATAGTGAGCTAGAGAGATAGAGTGGGGGAGAGAGAGAGATGGGAGAGATACCGTGAGAGAAAGATACAGTGAGAGAGAGAGATACAGTGAGGGAGAGAGAGAGACAGAGAGAAAGAGATGCAGTGAGAGAGAGAAACAGTGAGAGAGAGAGATACATTGAAAGAGTGAGTTGGAGTGAGAGAGAGTGAGAGAGATAAAGATGCAGTGAGAGAGAGAGAGATACAGTGAGAGAGATACTGTGAGAGAGCGAGATAGAGTGAGAGAGAGATACAGTGAGAGAGAGAGATACAGTGAGAGAGTGAGATACAGTGAGCTAGAGAGATAGAGTGGGGGAGAGAGAGAGATGGGAGAGGTACTGTGAGAGAAAGATACAGTGAGAGAGAGAGATACAGTGATCGAGAGAGATACAGTGAGCTAGAGAGATAGAGTGGGGGAGAGAGAGAGAGATGGGAGAGATACCGTGAGAGAAAGATACAGTGAGAGAGAGAGATACAGTGAGGGAGAGAGATACAGTGAGAGAGAGAGAGAGATCATGAGAGCGACACAGTGAGGGAGAGAGATACAGTGAGAGAGAGAGAGGGAGAGATACAGAGAGAGAGAGAGAGATACAGTGAGAGAGAGAGAGATACAGTGAGAGAGAGCGATACAGTGAGAGAGAGAGATACAGTGAGAGACAGAGAGAAATACAGTGAGAGAGAGAGAGAGATATGGTGAGAGAGAGAGATACAGTGAGAGAGAGTTACAGTGAGAGAGAGAGAGAGAGACAGTGAGAGAGAGATACAGTGAGAGAGAGAGAGAAATACAGTGAGAGATAGATAGATATATAGTGAGAGAGAGAGATGCAGTGAGAGACAGAGAGAGATACGGTGAGAGAGAGAGAGATACATTGACAGAGAGAGATACAGAGAGAGAGAGAGAGAGAGAGAGAGAGAGAGAGAGATACAGTGAGAGAGAGATACAGTGAGACAGAGATACAGTGAGAGAGAAAGAGATACAGTGAGAGGGAGAGAGAGAGATACAGTGAGAGGGAGAGAGAGAGATACAGTGAGACGAAGAGAGAGATACAGTGTGAGAGAGAGATACAGTGTGAGAGAGAAATACAGAGAGAGCGAGATGCAGTGAGAGAGAGAAAGAGATACAGTGAGAGAGAGAGATACAGTGAAAGAGTGAGTTGGAGAGAGAGTGAGAGAGATAAAGATGCAGTGAGAGAGAGAGAGATACAGTGAGATAGAGATACTGTGAGAGAGCGAGATAGAGTGAGAGAGAGATACAGTGAGAGAGAGAAAGATACAGTGATCGAGAGAGATAGTGAGCTAGAGAGATAGAGTGGGGGAGAGAGAGAGAGATGGGAGAGATACCGTGAGAGAAAGATACAGTGAGAGAGAGAGATACAGTGAGGGAGAGAGATACAGTGAGAGAGAGAGAGAGAGATCATGAGAGAGAGAGAGAGAGCGACACAGTGAGGGAGAGAGATACAGAGAGAGTGAGAGACAGAGTGAGAAAGAGAGATACAGTGAGAGAGAGAGAGACAGATGCAGTGAGAGAGATAGAGAGAGAGAGAGAGAGAGAGAGAGAGAGATACAGCGAGAGAAAGAGAGAGATACAGTGAGAGAGAGATACAGTGAGAGAGAGATACAGTGAGAGAGAGATACAGTGAGACAGAGAGAGACAGATGCAGTGAGAGAGATAGAGAGAGAGAGAGAGAGAGAGAGAGAGAGAGATACAGTGAGAGAGAGAGAGATTGAGAGAGAGAGAGAGAGATACAATGAAAGAGAGAGATATACTGACAGAGTGAGAGAGAGATACAGTGAGCTAGAGAGATAGAGTGGGGGAGAAAGAGAGAGAGATGGGAGAGATACCGTGAGAGAAAGATACAGTGAGAGAGAGAGATACAGTGAGGGAGGGAGATACAGTGAGAGAGAGAGAGCGAGATCATGAGAGAGAGAGAGAGAGCGACACAGTGAGGGAGAGAGATACAGAGAGAGTGAGAGACAGAGTGAGAAAGAGAGATACATTGACAGAGAGAGATACAGAGAGAGAGAGAGAGATACAGAGAGGAAGAGAGATATACAGTGAGAGAGAGATACAGTGAGAGAGAGATACAGTGAGAGAGAGATACCGTGAGATAGAGATACCGTGAAAGAGAGAGAGAGATACAGTGAGAGGGAGAGAGAGAGAGATACAGTGAGACGGAGACAGAGATACAGTGATAGAGAGAGATACAGTGTGAGAGAGAAATACAGAGAGAGAGAGATGCAGTGAGAGAGAGAAAGAGATACAGTGAGAGAGAGAGAGATACAGTGAAAGAGTGAGTTGGAGTGAGAGAGAGTGAGAGAGATAAAGATGCAGTCAGAGAGAGAGAGATACAGTGAGAGAGAGATACAGTGAGACAGAGATACAGTGAGAGAGAGAGAGAGATACAGTGAGAGGGAGAGAGAGAGATACAGTGTGAGAGAGAGACAGTGAGAGAGAAAGATACAGTGAGAGAGAGAGTACAGTGAGAGACAGAGAGAAATACAGTGAGAGATAGAGAGATATGTAGTGAGAGAGAGAGATACAGTGAGAGACAGAGATACATTGACAGAGAGAGATACAGTGAGAGAGAGAGAAACAGTGGAAGTGAGAGATAGAGTGTGAAAGAGAGATACTATGAGAGAGAGAGAGAGAGAGATCATGAGAGAGAGAGAGAGAGTGACACAGTGAGGGAGAGAGATACAGAGAGAGTGAGAGACAGTGAGAAAGAGAGATACAGTGAGAGAGAGAGACAGATGCAGTGAGAAAGATAGATAGAGAGAGAGAGAGAGAGAGAGAGAGAGAGAGAGAGAGAGAGAGAGAGAGAGAGAGATACAGAGAGGAAGAGAGAGATACAGTGAGAGAGAGAGATACAGTGAGAGAGATACAGTGAGAGAGAGATACAGTGAGACAGAGATACAGTGAGACAGAGATACAGTGAGAGAGAGAGAGAGATACAGTGAGAGGGAGAGAGAGAGATACAGTGAGACGGAGAGAGAGATACAGTGTGAGAGAGAGATACAGTGTGAGAGAGAAATACAGAGAGAGAGAGATACAGTGAGAGAGAAAGAGATACAGTGAGAGAGAGAGATACAGTGACAGAGTGAGTTGGAGAGAGAGTGAGAGAGATAAAGATGCAGTGATAGAGAGAGAGATACAGTGAGAGAGAGAGAGATACAGTGAGAGAGAGATACTGTGAGAGAGCGAGATAGAGTGAGAGAGAGATACAGTGAGAGAGAGAGAGATACAGTGATAGAGAGATATACAGTGAGCTAGAGAGAGAGAGATGGGAGAGATACCGTGAGAGAAAGATACAGTGAGAGAGAGAGATACAGTGAGGGAGAGAGATACAGTGAGAGAGAGAGAGAGAGATCATGAGAGAGAGAGAGAGAGCGATACAGTGAGGGAGAGAGATACAGAGAGAGTGAGAGACAGAGTGAGAAAGAGAGATACAGTGAGAGAGAGAGAGACAGATGCAGTGAGAGAGATAGAGAGAGAGAGAGAGAGAGAGAGAGAGATACAGTGAGAGAAAGAGAGAGATACAGTGAGAGAGATATGCAGTGAGAGAGAGATACAGTGAGAGAGAGATACAGTGAGAGAGAGATACAGTGAGAGAGAGATACAGTGAGACAGAGAGAGACAGATGCAGTGAGAGAGATACAGAGAGAGAGAGAGAGAGAGAGAGAGAGAGAGAGAGAGAGAGAGAGATACAGTGAGCTAGAGAGATAGAGTGGGGGAGAAAGAGAGAGAGAGATGGGAGAGATACCGTGAGAGAAAGATACAGTGAGAGAGAGAGATACAGTGAGGGAGAGATATATACAGTGAGAGAGAAAGATATAGTGAGAGAGAGAGAGAGATACAGTGCGAGACAGAGAGAGAGATACGGTGAGAGAGAGAGATACATTGACAGAGAGAGATACAGTGAGAGAGAGAGAGAGAGAGATGCAGTGAGAGATACAGAGAGAGAGAGAGATACAGTGAGAGAGAGAGAGAGAGTGAGAGAGAGAGAGATACAATGAAAGAGAGAGATATACTGACAGAGAGAGAGAGAGAGATAGATGAGAGAGAGAGAGATACATTGAGCTAGAGAGATAGAGTGGAGGAGAGAGAGAGAGATGGGAGAGATACCGTGAGAGAAAGATACAGTGAGAGAGAGAGATACAGTGAGGGAGAGATATATACAGTGAGGGAGAGAGAGATATAGTGAGAGAGAGAGATACAGGGAGAGAGATACAGTGAGAGAGAGAGATACATTGACAGAGAGGTACAGTGAGAGAGAGAGAGATACAGTGAGAGAGAGAGATACAGTGAGAGAAAGAGAGAGAGAGAGAGATCATGAGTGACACAGTGAGAAAGAGAGATACAGAGAGAGTGAGAGACAGAGTGAGAAAGAGAGATACAGTGAGAGAGAGAGAGAGAGATGCAGTGAGAGAGAGAGAGTGAGAGAGAGCTACAATGAAAGAGAGAGATATGCTGAGAGAGAGAGAGAGAGAGGTGGAGAGAGAGAGATAGAGTGAGAGAGAGATACAGTGTGAGAGAGAGAGAGAGATACAGTGAGAGAGAGAGAGTGAGAGAGAGCTACAATGAAAGAGAGAGATATGCTGAGAGAGAGAGAGAGAGGTGGAGAGAGAGAGATAGAGTGAGAGAGAGAGATACAGTGAGCTAGAAAGATAGAGTGGGAGAGAGAGAGAGAGAGATGGGAGAGATACCGTGAGAGAAAGATACAGTGAGAGAGAGAGATACACTGAGGGAGAGAGAGATACAGTGAGAGAGAGAGATATACTGAGAGACAGAGAGAAATACAGTGAGAGAGAGAGATACAGTGAGAGACAGAGAGAGAGATACGGTGAGAGAGAGAGATACATTGACAGAGAGAGATACAGTGAGAGAGAGTGAGATCCAGTGAGAGAGAGAAAGAGATTATGAGAGAGAGAGAGAACGACACAATGAGTGAGAGAGATAGAGAGAGTGAGAGACAGAGTGAAAAAGAGAGAAAGAGTCAGAGAGAGAGAGACAGATGCAGTGAGAGAGAATGAGAGAGATTGAGAGAGAGAGAGAGATACAGTGAGAGAGAGCGATACAGTGAGAGAGAGAGATACAGTGAGAGACAGAGAGAAATACAGTGAGAGAGAGAGCGATACAGTGAGAGACAGAGAGAGAGATACGGTGAGAGAGAGAGATACATCGACAGAGAGAGATACAGTGAGAGAGAGAGATACAGTGAGCGAGAGATACAGTGAGCGAGAGATACAGTGAGCGAGAGATACAGTGAAAGAGAGAGATACAGTGAGCGACAGAGAAATACAGTGAGAGATAGAGAAATATATAGTGAGAGTGAGAGATACAGTGAGAGACAGAGAGAGATACGGTGAGAGAGAGAGATACATTGACAGAGAGAGATACAGTGAGAGAGAGAGAGATACAGTGAGAGACAGAGAGAGATACGGTGAGAGAGAGAGATACATTGACAGAGAGAGATACAGTGAGAGAGAGAGAGATACAGTGAGAGAGAGAGAGATACAGTGGAAGAGAGAGATAGAGTGTGAAAGAGAGATACTATGAGAGAGAGAGAGAGAGAGATCATGAGAGAGAGAGAGAGTGACACAGTGAGGGAGAGAGATACAGAGAGAGCGAGAGACAGTGAGAAAGAGAGATACAGTGAGAGAGAAAGAGACAGATGCAGTGAGAGAGATACAGAGAGAGAGAGAGCGAGAGAGAGATACAGAGAGGAAGAGAGATATACAGTGAGAGAGAGAGATACTGTGAGAGAGAGATACAGTGAGAGAGAGATACAGTGAGAGAGAGAAACAGTGAGACAGAGATACAGTGAGAGAGAGAGAGAGATACAGTAAGAGGGAGAGATACAGTGAGACGGAGAGAGATACAGTGTGAGAGAGAGATACAGAGAGAGAGAGATGCAGTGAGAGAGAGAAAGAGATACAGTGAGAGAGAGAGATACATTGAAAGAGTGAGTTGGAGTGAGAGAGAGTGAGAGAGATAAAGATGCAGTGAGAGAGAGAGAGATACAGTGAGAAAGAGATACTGTGAGAGAGCGAGATAGAGTGAGAGAGAGATACAGTGAGAGAGAGAGATACAGTGAGAGAGTGAGATACAGTGAGCTAGAGAGATAGAGTGGGGGAGAGAGAGAGATGGGAGAGGTACTGTGAGAGAAAGATACAGTGAGAGAGAGAGATACAGTGATCGAGAGAGATACAGTGATCGAGAGAGAGAGATCATGAGAGAGAGAGAGAGAGAGAGCGACACAGTGAGGGAGAGAGATACAGTGAGAGAGAGAGAGAGAGAGAGAGATACAGAGAGAGAGAGAGAGAGAGAGATACAGTGAGAGAGAGCGATACAGTGAGAGAGAGAGAGATACAGTGAGAGACAGAGAGAAATACAGTGAGAGAGAGAGAGAGAGATATAGTGAGAGAGAGAGATACAGTGAGAGACAGAGAGAGAGATATGGTGAGAGAGAGAGATACAGTGAGAGAGAGTTACAGTGAGAGAGAGAGAGACAGTGAGAGAGAGAGATAGAGTGAGAGAGAGAGAGAAATACAGTGAGAGATAGATAGATATATAGTGAGAGAGAGATACAGTGAGAGACAGAGAGAGATACGGTGAGAGAGAGAGAGATACATTGACAGAGAGAGATACAGTGAGAGAGAGAGACAGATGCAGTGAGAGAGATACAGAGAGAGAGAGAGAGAGAGAGAGAGATACAGAGAGGATGAGAGATATACAGTGAGAGAGAGAGATACAGTGAGAGAGAGATACAGTGAGAGAGAGATACAGTGAGAGAGAGAAACAGTGAGAGAGAGAAACAGTGAGACAGAGAAACAGTGAGACAGAGATACAGTGAGAGAGAGAGAGAGATACAGTGAGACGGAGAGAGATACAGTGTGAGAGAGAGATACAGAGAGAGAGAGATGCAGTGAGAGAGAGAAAGAGATACAGTGAGAGAGAGAGATACATTGAAAGAGTGAGTTGGAGTGAGAGAGAGTGAGAGAGATTAAGATGCAGTGAGAGAGAGAGAGATACAGTGAGAAAGCGATACTGTGAGAGAGCGAGATAGAGTGAGAGAGAGATACAGTGAGAGAGAGAGATACATTGAAAGAGTGAGTTGGAGTGAGAGAGAGTGAGAGAGATAAAGATGCAGTGAGAGATAGAGAGATACAGTGAGAAAGCGATACTGTGAGAGAGCGAGATAGAGTGAGAGAGAGATACAGTGAGAGTGAGAGATACAGTGAGAGAGTGAGATACAGTGAGCTAGAGAGATAGAGTGGGGGAGAGAGAGAGATGGGAGAGGTACTGTGAGAGAAAGATACAGTGAGAGAGAGAGATACAGTGATCGAGAGAGATACAGTGAGCTAGAGAGATAGAGTGGGGGAGAGAGAGAGAGATGGGAGAGATACCGTGAGAGAAAGATACAGTGAGAGAGAGAGATACAGTGAGGGAGAGAGATACAGTGAGAGAGAGAGAGAGATCATGAGAGAGAGAGAGAGAGAGCGACACAGTGAGGGAGAGAGATACAGAGAGAGAGAGAGAGCAATACAGTGAGAGATAGATAGATATATAGTGAGAGAGAGAGATACAGTGAGAGACAGAGAGAGATACGGTGAGAGAGAGAGAGATACATTGACAGAGAGAGATACAGTGAGAGAGAGAGACAGATGCAGTGAGAGAGATACAGAGAGAGAGAGAGAGAGAGAGAGAGAGAGAGATACAGAGAGGAAGAGAGATATACAGTGAGAGAGAGAAATACAGAGAGAGAGAGAGATGCAGTGAGAGAGAGAAAGAGATACAGTGAGAGAGAGATACAGTGAGAGAGAGAGAGAGATACAGAGAGGGAGAGAGAGAGTTATAGTGAGACGGAGAGAGAGATACAGTGTGAGAGAGAGACAGTGAGAGAGAAATACAGTGAGATAGAGAGATACAGTGAGAGAGAGAGTACAGTGAGAGATAGAGAGATATATAGTGAGAGAGAGAGATACAGTGAGAGAGAGAGATACAGTGAGAGAGAGAGAGAAATACAGTGAGAGATAGACAGATATATAGTGAGAGAGAGAGATACAGTGAGAGACAGAGAGAGATACGGTGAGAGAGAGAGAGACACATTGAGAGAGAGAGATACAGTGAGAGAGAGAGACAGATGCAGTGAGAGAGATACAGAGAGAGAGAGAGAGAGAGATACAGAGAGGAAGAGAGATATACAGTGAGAGAGAGAAATACAGAGAGAGACAGATGCAGTGAGGGAGAGAAAGAGATACAGTGAGAGAGAGAGATACAGTGAAAGAGTGAGTTGGAGTGAGAGAGAGTGAGAGAGATAAAGATGCAGTAAGAGAGAGAGATACAGTGAGAGAGAAATACAGTGAGACAGAGATACAGTGTGAGAGAGAGAGAGAGATACAGAGAGGGAGAGAGAGAGATACAGTGAGACGGAGAGAGAGATACAGTGTGAGAGAGAGACAGTGAGAGAGAAATACAGTGAGAGAGAGAGATACAGTGAGAGAGAGAGAGTACAGTGAGAGATAGAGAGATATATAGTGAGAGAGAGAGATACAGTGAGAGAGAGAGATACAGTGAGAGAGAGAGAGAAATACAGTGAGAGATAGACAGATATATAGTGAGAGAGAGAGATACAGTGAGAGACAGAGAGAGATACGGTGAGAGAGAGAGAGACACATTGAGAGAGAGAGATACAGTGAGAGAGAGAGACAGATGCAGTGAGAGAGATACAGAGAGAGAGAGAGAGAGAGATACAGAGAGGAAGAGAGATATACAGTGAGAGAGAGAAATACAGAGAGAGACAGATGCAGTGAGGGAGAGAAAGAGATACAGTGAGAGAGAGAGATACAGTGAAAGAGTGAGTTGGAGTGAGAGAGAGTGAGAGAGATAAAGATGCAGTAAGAGAGAGAGATACAGTGAGAGAGAAATACAGTGAGACAGAGATACAGTGTGAGAGAGAGAGAGAGATACAGAGAGGGAGAGAGAGAGATACAGTGAGACGGAGAGAGAGATACAGTGTGAGAGAGAGACAGTGAGAGAGAAATACAGTGAGAGAGAGAGATACAGTGAGAGAGAGAGAGTACAGTGAGAGACAGAGAGAAATACAGTGAGAGATAGAGAGATATATAGTGAGAGAGAGATACAGTGAGAGACAGAGATACATTGACAGAGAGAGAAACAGTGGAAGAGAGAGATAGAGTGTGAAAGAGAGATACTATGAGAGAGAGAGAGAGAGATCATGAGAGAGAGAGAGAGAGTGACACAGTGAGGGAGAGAGATAGAGAGAGAGTGAGAGACAGTGAGAAAGAGAGATACAGTGAGAGAGAGAGACAGATGCAGTGAGAAAGATACAGAGAGAGAGAGAGAGAGAGAGAGAGTGAGAGAGAGATACAGAGAGGAAGAGAGAGATACAGTGAGAGAGAGAGATACAGTGAGATAGAGAGATACAGTGAGACAGAGATACAGTGAGAGAGAGAGAGAGATACAGTAAGAGGGAGAGAGAGAGATACAGTGAGACGGAGAGAGATACAGTGTGAGAGAGAGATACAGAGAGAGAGAGATGCAGTGAGAGAGAGAAAGAGATACAGTGAGAGAGAGAGATACATTGAAAGAGTGAGTTGGAGTGAGAGAGAGTGAGAGAGATAAAGATGCAGTGAGAGAGAGAGAGATACAGTGAGAAAGAGATACTGTGAGAGAGCGAGATAGAGTGAGAGAGAGATACAGTGAGAGAGTGAGATACAGTGAGCTAGAGAGATAAAGTGGGGGAGAGAGAGAGATGGGAGAGGTACTGTGAGAGAAAGATACAGTGAGAGAGAGAGATACAGTGATTGAGAGAGATACAGTGAGCTAGAGAGATAGAGTGGGGGAGAGAGAGAGAGATGGGAGAGATACCGTGAGAGAAAGATACAGTGAGAGAGAGAGATACAGTGAGGGAGAGAGATACAGTGAGAGAGAGAGAGAGATCATGAGAGAGAGAGAGAGAGCGACACAGTGAGGGAGAGAGATACAGTGAGAGAGAGAGAGAGGGAGATACAGAGAGAGAGAGAGAGAGAGAGATACAGTGAGAGACAGAGAAATACAGTGAGAGAGAGATATAGTGAGAGAGAGAGATACAGTGAGAGACAGATAGAGAGATATGGTGAGAGAGAGAGATAAAGTGAGAGAGAGTTACAGTGAGAGAGAGAGAGAGAGAGACAGTGAGAGAGAGAGATACAGTGAGAGAGAGAGAGATATACAGTGAGAGATAGATAGATATATAGTGAGAGAGAGAGATACAGTGAGAGACAGAGAGAGATACGGTGAGAGAAAGAGAGATACATTGACAGAGAGAGATACAGTGAGAGAGAGAGACAGATGCAGTGAGAGAGATACAGAGAGAGAGAGAGAGAGAGATACAGAGAGGAAGAGAGATATACAGTGAGAGAGAGAAATACAGAGAGAGAGAGATGCAGTGAGAGAGAGAAAGAGATACAGTGAGAGAGAGAGATACAGTGAAAGAGTGAGTTGGAGTGAGAGAGAGTGAGAGAGATAAAGATGCAGTAAGAGAGAGAGAGATACAGTGAGAGAGAGATACAGTGAGACAGAGATACAGTGTGAGAGAGAGAGAGAGATACAGAGAGGGAGAGAGAGAGATACAGTGAGACGGAGAGAGAGATACAGTGTGAGAGAGAGACAGTGAGAGAGAGATGCAGTGAGAGAGAGAAAGAGATACAGTGAGAGAGAGAGATACATTGAAAGAGTGAGTTGGAGTGAGAGAGAGTGAGAGAGATAAAGATGCAGTGAGAGAGAGAGAGATACAGTGAGAAAGAGATACTGTGAGAGAGCGAGATAGAGTGAGAGAGAGATACAGTGAGAGAGAGATACAGTGAGAGAGAGATACAGTGAGAGAGAGATACAGTGAGAGAGAGGTACAGTGAGAGAGAGAAACAGTGAGACAGAGATACAGTGAGAGAGAGAGAGAGATACAGTAAGAGGGAGAGAGAGAGATACAGTGAGACGGAGAGAGATACAGTGTGAGAGAGAGATACAGAGAGAGAGAGATGCAGTGAGAGAGAGAAAGAGATACAGTGAGAGAGAGAGATACATTGAAAGAGTGAGTTGGAGTGAGAGAGAGTGAGAGAGATAAAGATGCAGTGAGAGAGAGAGAGATACAGTGAGAAAGAGATACTGTGAGAGAGCGAGATAGAGTGAGAGAGAGATACAGTGAGAGAGAGAGATACAGTGAGAGAGTGAGATACAGTGAGCTAGAGAGATAGAGTGGGGGAGAGAGAGAGATGGGAGAGGTACTGTGAGAGAAAGATACAGTGAGAGAGAGAGATACAGTGATCGAGAGAGATACAGTGAGCTAGAGAGATAGAGTGGGGGAGAGAGAGAGAGATGGGAGAGATACCGTGAGAGAAAGATACAGTGAGAGAGAGAGATACAGTGAGGGAGAGAGATACAGTGAGAGAGAGAGAGAGATCATGAGAGAGAGAGAGAGAGAGAGCGACACAGTGAGGGAGAGAGATACAGTGAGAGAGAGAGAGAGAGAGAGAGATACAGAGAGAGAGAGAGAGAGAGATACAGTGAGAGAGAGCGATACAGTGAGAGAGATATACAGTGAGAGACAGAGAGAAATATAGTGAGAGAGAGAGATATAGTGAGAGAGAGAGATACAGTGAGAGACAGAGAGAGAGATACGGTGAGAGAGAGAGATACAGTGAGAGAGAGTTACAGTGAGAGAGAGAGTGAGACAGTGAGAGAGAGAGATACATTGAAAGAGTGAGTTGGAGTGAGAGAGAGTGAGAGAGATAAAGATGCAGTGAGAGAGAGAGAGATACAGTGAGAAAGAGATACTGTGAGAGAGCGAGATAGAGTGAGAGAGAGATACAGTGAGAGAGAGAGATACAGTGAGAGAGTGAGATACAGTGAGCTAGAGAGATAGAGTGGGGGAGAGAGAGAGAGATGGGAGAGGTACTGTGAGAGAAAGATACAGTGAGAGAGAGAGATACAGTGATCGAGAGAGATACAGTGAGCTAGAGAGATAGAGTGGGGGAGAGAGAGAGAGATGGGAGAGATACCGTGAGAGAAAGATACAGTGAGAGAGAGAGATACAGTGAGGGAGAGAGATACAGTGAGAGAGAGAGAGAGATCATGAGAGAGAGAGAGAGAGAGAGCGACACAGTGAGGGAGAGAGATACAGTGAGAGAGAGAGAGAGAGAGAGAGATACAGAGAGAGAGAGAGAGAGAGATACAGTGAGAGAGAGAGATACAGTGAGAGAGAGATATACAGTGAGAGACAGAGAGAAATACAGTGAGAGAGAGAGATATAGTGAGAGAGAGAGATACAGTGAGAGACAGAGAGAGAGATACGGTGAGAGAGAGAGATACAGTGAGAGAGAGTTACAGTGAGAGAGAGAGTGAGACAGTGAGAGAGAGAGAGAGAGAGAGAGAAATACAGTGAGAGATAGATAGATATATAGTGAGAGAGAGAGATACAGTGAGAGACAGAGAGAGATACGGTGAGAGAGAGAGAGATACATTGACAGAGAGAGATACAGTGAGAGAGAGAGACAGATGCAGTGAGATACAGAGAGAGAGAGAGAGAGAGAGATACAGAGAGGAAGAGAGATATACAGTGAGAGAGAGAAATACAGAGAGAGAGAGATGCAGTGAGAGAGAGAAAGAGATACAGTGAGAGAGAGAGATACATTGAAAGAGTGAGTTGGAGTGAGAGAGAGTGAGAGAGATAAAGATGCAGTAAGAGAGAGAGAGATACAGTGAGAGAGAGATACAGTGAGACAGAGATACAGTGAGAGAGAGAGAGAGAGATACAGAGAGGGAGAGAGAGAGATACAGTGAGACGGAGAGAGAGATACAGTGTGAGAGAGAGACAGTGAGAGAGAAATACAGTGAGATAGAGAGATACAGTGAGAGAGAGAGTACAGTGAGAGATAGAGAGATATATAGTGAGAGAGAGAGATACAGTGAGAGAGAGAGATACAGAGAGAGAGAGAAATACAGTGAGAGATAGATAGATATATAGTGAGAGAGAGAGATACAGTGAGAGACAGAGAGAGATACGGTGAGAGAGAGAGACACACATTGACAGAGAGAGATACAGTGAGAGAGAGCGACAGATGCAGTGAGAGAGATACAGAGAGAGAGAGAGAGAGAGATACAGAGAGGAAGAGAGATATACAGTGAGAGAGAGAAATACAGAGAGAGAGAGATGCAGTGAGAGAGAGAAAGAGATACAGTGAGAGAGAGAGATACAGTGAAAGAGTGAGTTGGAGTGAGAGAGAGTGAGAGAGATAAAGATGCAGTAAGAGAGAGAGAGATACAGTGAGAGAGAGATACAGTGAGACAGAGATACAGTGTGAGAGAGAGAGAGAGATACAGAGAGGGAGAGAGAGAGATACAGTGAGACGGAGAGAGAGATACAGTGTGAGAGAGAGACAGTGAGAGAGAAATACAGTGAGAGAGAGAGTACAGTGAGAGACAGAGAGAAATACAGTGAGAGATAGAGAGATATATAGTGAGAGAGAGAGATACAGTGAGAGACAGAGATACATTGACAGAGAGAGATACAGTGAGAGAGAGAGAGATACGGTGAGAGAGAGAGATACAGTGAGAGAGAGAGAAACAGTGGAAGAGAGAGATAGAGTGTGAAAGAGAGATACTATGAGAGAGAGAGAGATCATGAGAGAGAGAGAGAGAGTGACACAGTGAGGGAGAGAGATAGAGAGAGAGTGAGAGACAGTGAGAAAGAGAGATACAGTGAGAGAGAGAGACAGATGCAGTGAGAAAGATACAGAGAGAGAGAGAGAGAGTGAGAGAGAGATACAGAGAGGAAGAGAGAGATACAGTGAGAGAGAGAGATACAGTGAAATAGTGAGTTGGAGTGAGAGAGAGTGAGAGAGATAAAGATGCAGTAAGAGAGAGAGAGATACAGTGAGAGAGAGATACAGTGAGACAGAGATACAGTGAGAGAGAGAGAGATACAGAGAGGGAGAGAGAGAGATACAGTGAGACGGAGAGAGAGATACAGTGTGAGAGAGAGACAGTGAGAGAGAAATACAGTGAGATAGAGAGATACAGTGAGAGAGAGAGTACAGTGAGAGAGAGAGAAAAATACATTGAGAGATAGATAGATATATAGTGAGAGAGAGAGATACAGTGAGAGACAGAGAGAGATACGGTGAGAGAGAGAGATACATTGACAGAGAGAGATACAATGAGAGAGAGAGACAGATGCAGTGAGAGAGATACAGAGAGAGAGAGAGATACAGAGAGGAAGAGAGATATACAGTGAGAGAGAGAAATACAGAGAGAGAGAGATGCAGTGAGAGAGAGAAAGAGATACAGTGAGAGAGAGAGATACAGTGAAAGAGTGAGTTGGAGTGAGAGAGAGTGAGAGAGATAAAGATGCAGTGAGAGAGAGAGAGATACAGTGAGACAGAGATACAGTGAGAGAGAGAGAGAGATACAGAGAGGGAGAGAGAGAGATACAGTGAGACGGAGAGAGAGATACAGTGTGAGAGAGAGACAGTGAGAGAGAAATACAGTGAGAAAGAGAGATACAGTGAGAGAGAGAGTACAGTGAGAGAGAGAGAGAAATACAGTGAGAGATAGAGAGATATATAGTGAGAGAGAGAGATACAGTGAGAGACAGAGATACATTGACAGAGAGAGATACAGTGAGAGAGAGAAAGACATACAGTGAGAGAGAGAGATAAAGTGACAGAGTGAGTTGGAGAGAGAGTGAGAGAGATAAAGATGCAGTGAGAGAGAGAGAGATACAGTGAGAGAGAGATACTGTGAGAGAGCGAGATAGAGTGAGAGAGAGATACAGTGATGGAGAGAGAGATATACTGAGATCGAGAGAGATACAGTCTGCTAGAGAGATAGAGTGGGGGAGAGAGAGAGAGATGGGAGAGATACCGTGAGAGAAAGATACAGTGAGAGAGAGAGATACAGTGAGGGAGAGAGATACAGTGAGAGAGAGAGAGAGAGATCATGAGAGGAGAGAGGGAGAGAAGGGGGAGGACAGTGGAAGAGTTCCTCTATTTTAACAAGGAAAGAGCGATACAGTGAGAGAGAGTGACGATGCGCTGAGAGAGATAGAGAGAGAGAAAGATACAGTGAGAGAAAGATACAGTGAGAGAAAGAGAGAGATACAGTGAGAGAGAGATATACAGTGAGAGAGAGATACAGTGAGAGAGAGATACAGTGAGACAGAGAGAGACAGATACAGTGAGAGAGATACAGAGAGAGAGAGAGAGAGAGAGAGAGAGATACAGTGAGAGAGAGAGAGATTGAGAGAGAGAGAGAGATACAATGAAAGAGAGAGATATACTGACAGAGTGAGAGAGAGATACAGTGAGCTAGAGAGATAGAGTGGGGGAGAAAGAGAAAGAGATGGGTGAGATACCGTGAGAGAAAGATACAGTGAGAGAGAGAGATACAGTGAGGGAGAGATATATACAGTGAGAGAGAATGAGAGATATAGTGAGAGAGAGAGAGAGATACAGTGAGAGACAGAGAGAGAGATACGGTGAGAGAGAGAGATACATTGACAGAGAGAGATACAGTGAGAGAGAGAGAGAGATGCAGTGAGAGATACAGAGAGAGAGAGAGATACAGTGAGAGAGAGAGAGAGAGTGAGAGAGAGAGAGAGATACAATGAAAGAGAGAGATATACTGACAGAGAGAGAGAGAGAGATAGATGAGAGAGAGAGAGAGATACATTGAGCTAGAGAGATAGAGTGGAGGAGAGAGAGAGAGAGATGGGAGAGATACCGTGAGAGAAAGATACAGTGAGAGAGAGAGATAGTGAGGGAGAGAGATACAGTGAGAGAGAGAGAGAGAGAGATCATGAGAGAGAGAGAGAGAGAGAGAGCGACACAGTGAGGGAGAGAGATTCAGAGAGAGTGAGAGACAGAGTGAGAAAGAGAGATACAGTGAGAGAGAGAGAGACAGATGCAGTGAGAGAGATAGAGAGAGAGAAAGATACAGTGAGAGAAAGAGAGAGATACAGTGAGAGAGAGATATACAGTGAGAGAGAGATACAGTGAGAGAGATACAGTGAGACAGAGAGAGACAGATGCAGTGAGAGAGATACAGAGAGAGAGAGAGAGAGAGAGAGAGAGATACAGTGAGAGAGAGAGAGATTGAGAGAGAGAGAGAGATACAATGAAAGAGAGAGATATACTGACAGAGTGAGAGAGAGATACAGTGAGCTAGAGAGATAGAGTGGGGGAGAAAGAGAAAGAGATGGGAGAGATACTGTGAGAGAAAGATACAGTGAGAGAGAGAGATACAGTGAGGGAGAGATATATACAGTGAGAGAGAATGAGAGATATAGTGAGAGAGAGAGAGAGATACAGTGAGAGACAGAGAGAGAGATACGGTGAGAGAGAGAGATACATTGACAGAGAGAGATACAGTGAGAGAGAGAGAGAGAGATGCAGTGAGAGATACAGAGAGAGAGAGAGATACAGTGAGAGAGAGAGAGTGAGAGAGAGAGAGAGATACAATGAAAGAGAGAGATATACTGACAGAGAGAGAGAGAGAGATAGATGAGAGAGAGAGAGAGATACATTGAGCTAGAGAGATAGAGTGGAGGAGAGAGAGAGAGAGATGGGAGAGATACCGTGAGAGAAAGATACAGTGAGAGAGAGAGATACAGTGAGGGAGAGATATATACAGTGAGGGAGAGAGAGATATAGTGAGAGAGAGAGATACAGTGAGAGAGAGAGAGTGAGAGAGAGCTACAATGAAAGAGAGAGATATGCTGAGAGAGAGAGAGAGAGAGAGAGAGAGAGAGAGAGAGAGAGATAGAGTGAGAGAGAGAGATACAGTGAGCTAGAAAGATAGAGTGGGAGAGAGAGAGAGAGAGATGGGAGAGATACCGTGAGGGAAAGATACAGTGAGAGAGAGAGATACAGTGAGGGAGAGAGAGATACAGTGAGAGTGAGAGATATACTGAGAGACAGAGAGAAATACAGTGAGAGAGAGAGGTACAGTGAGAGACAGAGAGAGAGATACGGTGAGAGAGAGAGATACATTGACAGAGAGAGATACAGTGAGAGAGAGTAAGATAGAGTGAGAGAGAGAACGAGATTATGAGAGAGAGAGAGAGAGCGACACAGTGAGTGAGAGAGATAGAGAGAGTGAGAGACAGAGTGAAAAAGAGAGAAAGAGTCAGAGAGAGAGAGACAGATGCAGTGAGAGAGATACAGAGAGAGATTGAGAGAGAGAGAGAGAGATACAGTGAGAGAGAGCGATACAGTGAGAGACAGAAAGAAATACAGTGAGAGAGAGAGAGATATGGTGAGAGAGAGAGATACAGTGAGAGACAGAGAGAGAGATACGGTGAGAGAGAGAGATACATCGACAGAGGGAGATACAGTGAGAGAGAGAGATACAGTGAGCGAGAGATACAGTGTGCGAGAGAGAGATGCAGTGAGAGAGAGATACAGTGAGAGAGAGATACAATGAGAGAGAGAGATACAGTGAGCGACAGAGACATACAGTGAGAGATAGAGAGATATATAGTGAGAGAGAGAGATACAGTGAGAGACAGAGAGAGATACGGTGAGAGAGAGAGATACATTGACAGAGAGAGATACAGTGAGAGAGAGAGAGATACAGTGAGAGAGAGAGATACAGTGGAAGAGAGAGATAGAGTGTGAAAGAGAGATACTATGAGAGAGAGAGAGAGAGATCATGAGAGAGAGAGAGAGAGAGTGACACAGTAGGGAGAGAGATAGAGAGAGTGAGAGACAGTGAGAAAGAGAGATACAGTGAGAGAGAGAGACAGATGCAGTGAGAGAGATACAGAGAGAGAGAGCGAGAGAGAGATACAGAGAGGAAGAGAGATATACAGTGAGAGAGAGAGATACAGTGAGAGAGAGAGATACAGTGAGAGGGAGATACAGTGAGAGAGAGAAACAGTGAGACAGAGATACAGTGAGAGAGAGAGAGATACAGTGAGAGGGAGAGAGAGAGATACAGTGAGACGGAGAGAGAGATACAGTGTGAGAGAGAGATACAGAGAGAGAGAGATGCAGTGAGAGAGAGATACAGTGAGAGAGAGATACAGTGAGAGAGAGAGATACAGTGAGAGAGTGAGATACAGTGAGCTAGAGAGATAGAGTGGGGGAGAGAGAGAGATGGGAGAGGTACTGTGAGAGAAAGATACAGTGAGAGAGAGAGATACAGTGATTGAGAGAGATACAGTGAGCTAGAGAGATAGAGTGGGGGAGAGAGAGAGAGATGGGAGAGATACCGTGAGAGAAAGATACAGTGAGAGAGAGAGATACAGTGAGGGAGAGAGATACAGTGAGAGAGAGAGAGAGATCATGAGAGAGAGAGAGAGAGCGACACAGTGAGGGAGAGAGATACAGTGAGAGAGAGAGAGAGATACAGAGAGAGAGCGAGAGAGAGAGATACAGTGAGAGAGAGCGATACAGTGAGAGAGAGAGATACAGTGAGAGACAGAGAGAGATATAGTGAGAGAGAGAGATACAGTGAGAGACAGAGAGAGAGATACGGTGAGAGAGAGAGATACAGTGAGAGAGAGTTACAGTGAGAGAGAGAGAGAGACAGTGAGATAGAGATACAGTGAGAGAGAGAGATACAGTGAGAGAGAGTTACAGTGAGAGAGAGAGAGAGAGACAGTGAGAGAGAGATACAGTGAGAGAGAGAGATACAGTGAGAGAGAGAGAGAAATACAGTGAGAGATAGATAGATATAGAGTGAGAGAGAGATACAGTGAGAGACAGAGAGAGATACGGTGAGAGAGAGAGATACATTGACAGAGAGAGATACAGTGAGAGAGAGAGACAGATGCAGAGAGAGAGAGATAGAGAGAGAGAGAGAGAGAGAGAGAGAGAGAGAGAGAGAGAGAGAGATACAGAGAGGAAGAGAGATATACAGTGAGAGAGATATACAGTGAGAGAGTGAGATACAGTGAGAGAGAGATACAGTGAGACAGAGATACAGTGAGAGAGAGAGAGAGAGATACAGTGAGAGGGAGAGAGAGAGATACAGTGAGACGGAGAGAGAGATAGTGTGAGAGAGAGATACAGTGTGAAAGAGATATACAGTGTGAGAGAGATATACAAAGAGAGAGAGATGCAGTGAGAGAGAGAAAGAGATACAGTGAGAGAGAGAGATACAGTGAAAGTGTGAGTTGGAGTGAGAGAGAGTGAGAGAGATAAAGATGCAGTAAGAGAGAGAGAGATACAGTGAGAGAGAGATACAGAGATACAGTGAGAGAGAGAGAGAGATACAGTGAGAGGGAGAGAGAGAGATACAGTGAGACGGAGAGAGAGATACAGTGAGAGAGAGAGAGGTGAGAGAGAAATACAGTGAGAGAGAGAGATACAGTGATAGAGAGAGTACAGTGAGAGACAGAGAGAAATACAGTGAGAGATAGAGAGATATATAGTGAGAGAGAGAGATACGGTGAGAGACAGAGATACATTGACAGAGAGAGATACAGTGAGAGAGAGAGAGATACAGTGAGAGAGAGAGATACAGTGAGAGAGAGAGAAACAGTGGAAGAGAGAGATAGAGTGTGAAAGAGAGATACTATGAGAGAGAGAGAGAGATCATGAGAGAGAGAGAGAGAGAGAGACACAGTGAGGGAGAGAGATACAGAGAGAGTGAGAGACAGTGAGAAAGAGAGATACAGTGAGAGAGAGAGACAGATGCAGTGAGAAAGATACAGAAAGAGAGAGAGTGAGAGAGAGATACAGAGAGGAAGAGAGAGATACAGTGAGAGAGAGAGATACAGTGAGAGAGATACAGTGAGAGAGAGAGATACAGTGAGAGAGAGATACAGTGAGACAGAGATACAGTGAGACAGAGATACAGTGAGAGAGAGAGAGAGAGAGATACAGTGAGAGGGAGAGAGAGAGAGATACAGTGAGACGGAGAGAAAGATACAGTGTGAGAGAGAGATACAGTGTGAGAAAGAAATACAGAGAGAGAGAGATGCAGTGAGAGAGAGAAAGAGATACAGTGAGAGAGAGAGATACAGTGAAAGAGTGAGTTGGAGAGAGAGTGAGAGAGATAAAGATGCAGTGAGAGAGAGAGAGATACAGTGAGAGAGAGAGAGATACTGTGAGAGAGCGAGATAGAGTGAGAGAGAGATACAGTGATCGAGAGAGATACAGTGATCGAGAGAGATACAGTGATCGAGAGAGATACAGTGAGCTAGAGAGATAGAGTGGGGGAGAGAGAGATGGGAGAGATACCATGAGAGAAAGATACAGTGAGAGAGAGAGATACAGTGAGAGAGAGAGATACAGTGAGAGAGAGAGAGAGAGAGATCATGAGAGAGAGAGAGAGAGAGCGACACAGTGAGGGAGAGAGATACAGAGAGAGTGAGAGACAGAGTGAGAAAGAGAGATACAGTGAGAGAGAGAGAGACAGATGCAGTGAGAGAGATAGAGAGAGAGAGAGAGAGAGAGAGATAGATACAGTGAGAGAAAGAGAGAGATACAGTGAGAGAGAGATATACAGTGAGAGAGAGATACAGTGAGACAGAGATACAGTGAGACAGAGAGACAGATGCAGTGAGAGAGATACAGAGAGAGAGATAGAGAGAGAGAGAGATACAGTGAGAGAGAGAGATTGAGAGAGAGAGAGAGATACAATGAAAGAGAGAGATATACTGACAGAGTGAGAGAGAGATACAGTGAGCTAGAGAGATAGAGTGGAGGAGAAAGAGAGAGAGATGGGAGAGATACCGTGAGAGAAAGATACAGTGAGTGAGAGAGATACAGTGAGGGAGAGATATATACAGTGAGAGAGAGAGAGAGATATAGTGAGAGAGAGAGAGAGAGATACAGTGAGAGACAGAGAGAGAGATACGGTGAGAGAGAGAGATACATTGACAGAGAGAGATACAGTGAGAGAGAGAGAGAGAGATGCAGTGATGGATACAGAGAGAGAGAGAGAGAGAGTGAGAGAGAGAGAGAGAGAGTGAGAGAGAGAGAGATACAATGAAAGAGAGAGATATACTGACAGAGAGAGAGAGAGATAGATGAGAGAGAGAGAGATACATTGAGCTAGAGAGATAGAGTGGAGGAGAGAGAGAGAGATGGGAGAGATACCGTGAGAGAAAGATACAGTGAGAGAGAGAGATACAGTGAGGGAGAGATAGATATAGTGAGAGAGAGAGATACAGGGGGAGAGATACAGTGAGAGAGAGAGATACATTGACAGAGAGATACAGTGAGAGAGAGAGAGATACAGTGAGAGAGAGAGATACAGTGAGAGAGAGAGAGAGAGAGAGAGAGAGATCATGAGTGACACAGTGAGAAAGAGAGATACAGAGAGAGTGAGAGAGAGATGCAGTGAGAGAGATACAGAGAGAGAGAGAGAGAGAGAGAGAGCTCCAATGAAAGAGAGAGATATGCTGAGAGAGAGAGAGAGAGAGAGAGAGAGAGAGAGATAGAGTGAGAGAGAGAGATACAGTGAGCTAGAAAGATAGAGTGGGAGAGAGAGAGAGAGAGATGGGAGAGATACCGTGAGAGAAAGATACAGTGATAGAGAGATACAGTGAGGGAGAGAGAGATACAGTGAGAGAGAGAGATATACTGAGAGACAGAGAGAAATACAGTGAGAGAGAGAGATACAGTGAGAGACAGAGAGAGAGATAGAGTGAGAGAGAGAGATACATTGACAGAGAGAGATACAGTGAGAGAGAGTGAGATACAGTGAGAGAGAGAAAGAGATTATGAGAGAGAGAGAGAGAGCGACACAGTGAGTGAGAGAGATAGAGAGAGTGAGAGACAGAGTGAAAAAGAGAGAAAGAGTCAGAGAGAGACAGATGCAGTGAGAGAGATACAGAGATAGATTGAGAGAGAGAGAGAGATACAGTGAGAGAGAGCGATACAGTGAGAGAGAGAGATACAGTGAGAGAGAGAGAGAAATACAGTGAGAGAGAGAGGGAGATATGGTGAGAGAGAGATACAGTGAGAGACAGAGAGAGAGATACGGTGAGAGAGAGAGATACATCGACAGAGAGAGATACAGTGAGAGAGAGAGAGATACAGTGAGCGAGAGATACAGTGAGCGAGAGAGAGATACAGTGAGAGAGAGATACAGTGAGAGAGAGAGATACAATGAGAGAGAGAGATACAGTGAGCGACAGAGAAATACAGTGAGAGATAGAGAGATATATAGTGAGAGAGAGAGATACAGTGAGAGACAGAGAGAGATACAGTGAGAGAGAGATACATTGACAGAGAGAGATACAGTGAGAGAGAGAAAGATAGTGAGAGAGAGAGAGATACAGTGAGAGAGAGAGAGAGATACAGTGAGAGAGAGAGATACAGTGAGAGAGAGAGATACAGTGGAAGAGAGAGATAGAGTGTGAAAGAGAGATACTATGAGAGAGAGAGAGAGAGATCATGAGAGAGAGAGAGTGACACAGTGAGGGAGAGAGATACAGAGAGAGTGAGAGACAGTGAGAAAGAGAGATACAGTGAGAGAGACAGATGCAGTGAGAGAGATACAGAGAGAGAGAGCGAGAGAGAGATACAGAGAGGAAGAGAGATATACAGTGAGAGAGAGAGATACAGTGAGAGAGAGATACAGTGAGAGAGAGATACAGTGAGAGAGAGATACAGTGAGAGAGAGAAACAGTGAGACAGAGATACAGTGAGAGAGAGAGAGAGATACAGTGAGAGGGAGAGAGATAGATACAGTGAGACGGAGAGAGAGATACAGTGTGAGAGAGAGGTACAGAGAGAGAGAGATGCAGTGAGAGAGAGAAAGAGATACAGTGAGAGAGAGAGATACATTGAAAGAGTGAGTTGGAGTGAGAGAGAGTGAGAGAGATAAAGATGCAGTGAGAGAGAGAGAGATACAGTGAGAGAGAGATACCGTGAGAGAGCGAGATAGAGTGAGAGAGAGATACAGTGAGAGAGAGAGATACAGTGAGAGAGTGAGATACAGTGAGCTAGAGAGATAGAGTGGGGGAGAGAGAGAGATGGGAGAGGTACTGTGAGAGAAAGATACAGTGAGAGAGAGAGATACAGTGATCGAGAGAGATACAGTGAGCTAGAGAGATAGAGTGGGGGAGAGAGAGAGAGATGGGAGAGATACCGTGAGAGAAAGATACAGTGAGAGAGAGAGATACAGTGAGGGAGAGAGATACAGTGAGAGAGAGAGAGAGAGATCATGAGAGAGACAGAGAGAGCGACACAGTGAGGGAGAGAGATACAGTGAGAGAGAGAGAGAGAGAGAGATACAGAGAGAGAGAGAGAGACAGAGAGAGAGATACAGTGAGAGAGAGCGATACAGTGAGAGAGAGAGAGAAATACAGTGAGAGAGAGAGAGAGATATAGTGAGAGAGAGAGATACAGTGAGAGACAGAGAGAGAGATACGGTGAGAGAGAGAGATACAGTGAGAGAGAGTTACAGTGAGAGAGAGAGAGACAGTGAGAGAGAGAGATACAGTGAGAGAGAGAGATACAGTGAGAGAGAGAGAGAAATACAGTGAGAGGTAGATAGATATATAGTGAGAGAGAGAGATACAGTGAGAGACAGAGAGAGATACGGTGTGAGAGAGAGAGATACATTGACAGAGAGATATACAGTGAGAGAGAGAGACAGATGCAGCGAGTGAGATACAGAGAGAGAGAGAGAGAGATACAGTGAGAGAGAGAGATTGAGAGAGAGAGAGAGATACAATGAAAGAGAGAGATATACTGACAGAGTGAGAGAGAGATACAGTGAGCTAGAGAGATAGAGTGGGGGAGAAAGAGAGAGAGATGGGAGAGATATCGTGAGAGAAAGATACAGTGAGAGAGAGAGATACAGTGAGGGAGAGATATATACAGTGAGAGAGAGAGAGATACAGTGAGAGACAGAGAGAGAGACAGTGAGAGAGAGAGATACATTGACAGAGAGATACGGTGAGAGAGAGAGATACATTGACAGAGAGAGATACAGTGAGAGAGAGAGAGAGAGTGAGAGTGAGAGTGAGATACAATGAAAAAGAGAGATATACTGACAGAGAGAGAGAAAGAGATAGAGTGAGAGAGAGAGAGATACATTGAGCTAGAGAGATAGAGTGGGGGAGAGAGAGAGAGATGGGAGAGATACCGTGAGAGAAAGATACAGTGAGAGAGAGATACAGTGAGGGAGAGATATATACAGTGAGGGAGGGAGAGATATAGTGAGAGAGAGAAATATAGTGAGAGACAGAGAGAGAGACAGTGAGAGAGAGAGATACATTGACAGAGAGATACAGTGAGAGAGAGAGAGAGAGAGAGATACAGTGAGAGAGAGAGATACAGTGAGAGAGAGAGAGAGAGAGAGAGAGATCATGAGTGACACAGTGAGAAAGAGAGATACAGAGAGAGTGAGAGACAGAATGAGAAAGAGAGATACAGTGAGAGAGAGAGAGAGAGAGATGCAGTGAGAGAGATACAGAGACAGAGAGAGAGAGAGAGAGAGAGAGAGAGATACAGTGAGAGAGAGAGAGTGAGAGAGAGCTACAATGAAAGAGAGAGATATACTGAGAGAGAGAGAGATAGAGTGGGGGAGAGAGAGAGAGATGGGTGAGATACCGTGAGAGAAAGATACAGTGAGAGAGAGTGATACAGTGAGGGAGAGAGAGATACAGTGAGAGAGAAAGATACAGTGAGAGAGAGATACAGTGGGAGAGAGATATACTGAGAGACAGAGAGAAATACAGTGAGAGAGAGAGAGAGAGAGAGAGATACAATGAGAGACAGAGAGAGAGATACATTGACAGAGAGAGATACAGTGAGAGAGAGAGAGATGGAGTGAGAGAGAGAGATTGAGTGAGAAAGAGAGATACAGTGAGAGAGAGAGAGAGATCATGAGAGAGAGAGAGAGAGATCATGAGAGAGAGAGAGAGAGAGCGACACAGTGAGTGAGAGAGATACAGAAAGAGTGAGAGACAGAGTGAGAAAGAGAGATAGAGGGAGAGAGAGAGAGACAGATGCAGTGAGAGAGATACAGAGAGAGAGAGAGAGAGAGAGATACAGTGAGAGAGCGATACAGTGAGAGAGAGAGATACAGTGAGAGACAGAGAGAAATAGAGTGAGAGAGAGAGAGAGATACGGTGAGAGAGAGAGAGAGATACGGTGAGAAAGAGTTACAATGAGAGAGAGAGAGATACAGTGAGAGAGAGAGAGATACAGTGAAAGAGAGAGAGATACAGTGAAAGAGAGAGATACAGTGGGAGAGAGAGATAGAGTGTGAAAGAGAGATACTATGAGAGCGAGAGAGAGAGATCATTGGAGAGAGAGAGTGACACAGTGAGGGAGAGAGATACAGAGAGATACAGTGAGAGAGACAGATGCAGTGAGAGTGATACAGTGAGAGAGAGAGATACAGTGAGAGAGAGATACAGAGAGAGAGAGATACAGTGAGAGGGAGAGAGAGAAATACAGTGAGACGGAGAGAGAGATACAGTGTGAGAGAGAAATACAGAGAGAGAGATGCAGTGAGAGAGAGAAAGAGATACAGTGAGAGAGGGAGATACATTGAAAGAGTGAGTTGGAGTGAGAGAGAGTGAGAGAGATAAAGATGCAGTGAGAGAGAGAGAGATACAGTGAGAGAGAGATACTGTGAGAGAGCGAGATAGAGTGAGAGAGAGATAGTGAGAGAGAGAGAGATACAGTGAGAGAGTGAGATACAGTGAGCTAGAGAGATAGAGTGGGGGAGAGAGAGAGAGAGATGGGAGAGATACCGTGAGAGAAAGATACAGTGAGAGAGAGAGATACAGTGAGGGAGAGAGATACAGTGAGAGAGAGAGAGAGAGATCATGAGAGAGAGAGAGAGCAACACAGTGAGGGAGAGAGATACAGTGAGAGAGAGAGAGAGAGACAGATGCAGTGAGAGAGATACAGAGAGAGAGAGAGAGAGAGAGAGATACAGTGAGAGAGAGAGATTGAGAGAGAGAGAGATACAATGAAAGAGAGAGATATACTGACAGAGTAAGAGAGAGATACAGTGAGCTAGAGAGATAGAGTGGGGGAGAGAGAGAGAGAGATGAGAGAGATACCGTGAGAGAGAGATACAGTGAGAGAGAGATACAGTGAGAGAGAGAGAGTGAGAGAGATATACAGTGAGAGAGAGAGATATACAGTGAGAGAGAGAGAGAAATACAGTGAGAGAGAGAGAGAGATATAGTGAGAGAGAGAGATACAGAGAGAGAGATACGGTGAGAGAGAGAGATACATTGACAGAGAGAGATAAGTGAGAGAGAGAGATAGAGTGAGAAAGAGAGATACAGTGCGAGAGAGAGAGAGAGATCATGAGAGAGAGAGAGAGAGATAGTGTGACACAGTGAGGGAGAGAGATAGAGAGATAGTGAGAGACAGAGTGAGAAAGAGAGATACAGTGAGAGAGAGAGAGACAGATGCAGTGAGAGAGATACAGAGAGAGAGAAACAATGAAAGAGAGAGATATACTGACAGAGAGAGAGAGAGAGAGATAGAGTGAGAGAGAGAGAGATACAGTGAGCTAGAGAGATAGAGTGAGGGAGAGAGAGAGAGAGATGGGAGAGATACCGTGAGAGAAAGAAACAGTGAGAGAGAGAGATACAGTGAGGCAGAGATATATACAGTGAGAGAGAGAGAGATATAGTGAGAGAGAGAGAGATATATAGTGAGAGAGAGAGATACAGTGAGAGACAGAGAGAGAGATACGGTGAGAGAGAGAGATACAGTGAGAATGAGTTACAGTGAGAGAGAGAGAGATACAGTGAGAGAGAGAGAGAAATACAGTGAGAGATAGATAGATATATAGTGAGAGAGAGAGATACAGTGAGAGACAGAGAGAGATACGGTGTGAGAGAGAGAGATACATTGACAGAGAGATATACAGTGAGAGAGAGAGACAGATGCAGTGAGTGAGATACAGAGAGAGAGAGAGAGATACAGTGAGAGAGAGAGATTGAGAGAGAGAGAGAGATACAATGAAAGAGAGAGATATACTGACAGAGTGAGAGAGAGATACAGTGAGCTAGAGAGATAGAGTGGGGGAGAAAGAGAGAGAGATGGGAGAGATATCGTGAGAGAAAGATACAGTGAGAGAGAGAGAGATACAGTGAGGGAGAGATATATACAGTGAGAGAGAGAGAGATATAGTGAGAGAGAGAGATACAGTGAGAGACAGAGAGAGAGAGACAGTGAGAGAGAGAGATACATTGACAGAGAGATACGGTGAGAGAGAGAGATACATTGACAGAGAGAGATACAGTGAGAGAGAGAGAGAGAGTGAGAGTGAGAGTGAGAGTGAGATACAATGAAAAAGAGAGATATACTGACAGAGAGAGAGAGAGAGATAGAGTGAGAGAGAGAGAGAGATACATTGAGCTATAGAGATAGAGTGGGGGAGAGAGAGAGAGATGGGAGAGATACCGTGAGAGAAAGATACAGTGAGAGAGAGATACAGTGAGGGAGAGATATATACAGTGAGGGAGGGAGAGATATAGTGAGAGAGATAAATACAGTGAGAGACAGAGATGAGACAGTGAGAGAGAGAAGATACATTGACAGAGAGATACAGTGAGAGAGAGAGAGAGACAGTGAGAGAGAGAGATACAGTGAGAGAGAGAGAGAGAGAGAGAGATCATGAGTGACACAGTGAGAAAGAGAGATACAGAGAGAGTGAGAGACAGAATGAGAAAGAGAGATACAGTGAGAGAGAGAGAGAGAGAGAGATGCAGTGAGAGAGATACAGAGAGAGAGAGAGAGAGAGAGATACAGTGAGAGAGAGCTACAATGAAAGAGAGAGATATACTGAGAGAGAGAGAGATAGAGTGAGAGAGAGAAATACAGTGAGCTAGAGAGATAGAGTGGGGGAGAGAGAGAGAGAGATGGGTGAGATACTGTGAGAGAAAGATACAGTGAGAGAGAGAGATACAGTGAGGGAGAGAGAGATACAGTGAGGGAGAGAGAGATACAGTGAGAGAGAGATATACTGAGAGACAGAGAGAAATACAGTGAGAGAGAGAGAGAGAGAGAGATACAATGAGAGACAGAGAGAGAGATACATTGACAGAGAGAGATACAGTGAGAGAGAGAGAGATGGAGTGAGAGAGAGAGAGAGATCATGAGAGAGAGAGAGACCAACACAGTGAGGGAGAGAGATACAGTGAGAGAGAGAGAGACAGATGCAGTGAGAGAGATACAGAGAGAGAGATAGAGAGAGAGAGAGAGATACAGTGAGAGAGAGAGATTGAGAGAGAGAGAGATACAATGAAAGAGAGAGATATACTGACAGAGTAAGAGAGAGATACAGTGAGCTAGAGAGATAGAGTGGGGGAGAGAGAGAGAGAGATGAGAGAGATACCGTGAGAGAGAGATACAGTGAGAGAGAGATACAGTGAGAGAGAGAGAGAGTGAGAGAGATATACAGTGAGAGAGAGAGATACAGTGAGAGAGAGAGATACAGTGAGAGAGAGAGAGAAATACAGTGAGAGAGAGAGAGATATAGTGAGAGAGAGAGATACAGAGAGAGACAGAGAGAGAGATACGGTGAGAGAGAGAGATACATTGACAGAGAGAGATAAGTGAGAGAGAGAGATAGAGTGAGAAAGAGAGATACAGTGCGAGAGAGAGAGAGAGATCATGAGAGAGAGAGAGATAGTGTGACACAGTGAGGGAGAGAGATAGAGAGATAGTGAGAGACAGAGTGAGAAAGAGAGATACAGTGAGAGAGAGAGAGACAGATGCAGTGAGAGAGATACAGAGAGAGAGAAACAATGAAAGAGAGAGATATACTGACAGAGAGAGAGAGAGAGATAGAGTGAGAGAGAGAGATACAGTGAGCTAGAGAGATAGAGTGAGGGAGAGAGAGAGAGATGGGAGAGATACCGTGAGATAAAGATACAGTGAGAGAGAAATACAGTGAGGCAGAGATATATACAGTGAGAGAGAGAGAGATATAGTGAGAGAGAGAGATACAGTGAGAGACAGAGAGAGAGATACGGTGAGAGAGAGAGATACATTGACAGAGAGAGATACAGTGAGAGAGAGAGATGCAGTGAGAGAGATACAGTGAGAGAGAGAGAGAGATACAGTGAGAGAGAGAGAGAGAGAGAGAGAGATAATGAAAGAGAGAGATATACTGACAGAGAGAGAGAGAGAGAGAGATACAGTGCGCTAGAGAGATAGAGTGGGGGAGAGAGAGAGAGAGATGGGAGAGACACCGTGAGAGAAAGATACAGTGAGAGAGAGAGAAACATGAGGGAGAGAGAGATACAGTGAGAGAGAGAGATACAGTGAGAGAGAGAGAGAAAGTGAGAGAGAGATACAGTGAGGGAGAGAGATACAGTGAGAGAGAGAGATACAGTGAGATACAGAGAGAAATACAGTGAGAGAGAGATACAGTGAGAGACAGAGAGAGAGATACATTGACAGAGCGAGATACAGTGAGAGAAAGAGAGATACAGTGAGAGAGAGAGAGAGAGATCATGAGAGAGAGAGAGTGACACAGTGAGGGAGAGAGATAGAGAGAGAGTGAGAAACAGAGTGAGAAAGAGAGATACAGTGAGAAAGAGAGACAGATGCAGTGAGAGAGATACAGAGAGAGAGAGATACAGTGAGAGAGAGAGATACAGTGAGAGAGAGAGAGAGAGAGTGAGAGAGAGAGATACAATGAACGAGAGAGATATATTGAGAGAGAGAGAGAGATAGAGTGAGAGAGAGAGATACAGTGAGCTAGAGAGATAGAGTGGGGGAGAGAGACAGAGAGATGGGAGAGATACCGTGAGAGAGAGATACAGTGAGGGAGAGTGAGATACAGTGAGGGAGAGACAGATACAGTGAGAGAGAGAGATACAGTGAGAGAGAGAGAGATACAGTGGGAGAGAGATACAGTGAGAGAGAGATACAGTGAGAGAGAGATACAGTGAGAGACAGAGAGAAATACAGTGAGAGAGAGAGATACAGTGAGAGACAGAGAGAGAGATACGGTGAGAGAGATACATTGACAGAGAGAGATAGTGAGAGAGAGAGAGAGATCATGAGAGAGAGAGAGAGAGCGACACAGTGAGGGAGAGAGATACAGAGAGAGTAAGAGACAGAGTGAGAAAGAGAGATACAGTGAGAGAGAGACAGATGCAGTGAGAGAGACACAGAGAGAGAGAGAGAGAGATACAGTGAGAGAGAGAGATACAGTGAGAGAGAGAGAGAGAGAGTGAGAGAGAGAGATACAATGAAAGAGAGAGATATACTGAGAGAGAGAGAGAGAGCGAGATAGAGTGAGAGAGAGAGATACAGTGAGCTAGAGAGATAGAGTGGGGGAGAGAGAGAGAGATAGGAGAGATACCGTGAGAGAGAGATACAGTGAGGGAGAGAGAGATACAGTGAGGGAGAGAGAGATACAGTGAGGGAGAGAGATACAGTGAGAGAGAGAGATACAGTGAGAGAGAGATACAGTGAGAGAGAGATACAGTGAGAGAGAGGTATAGTGAGAGACAGAGAGAAATACAGTGAGAGACAGAGAGAAATACAGTGAGAGAGAGAGATACAGTGAGAGACAGCGATACAGTAAGAGAGAGAGATACATTGACAGAGAGAGATACAGTGAGAGAAAGAGAGATACAGTGAGAGAGAGAGAGAGAGAGATGCAGTGAGAGAGAGAGAGATTGAGAGAGAGAAAGATACAATGAAAGTGAGAGATATACTGAGAGAGAGAGAGAGAGAGAGAGATAGAGTGAGAGAGAGAGATACAGTGAGCTAGAGAGATAGAGTGGCGGAGAGAGAGAGAGAGATGGGAGAGATACCGTGAGAGAAAGATACAGTGCGAGAGAGAGATACAGTGAGGGAGAGGGAGATACAGTGAGAGAGAGAGATACAGTGAGAGAGAGATACAGTGAGAGAGAGAGATACAGTGAGAGAGAGAGATACAGTGAGAGACGGAGAGAAATACAGTGAGAGAGACAGATACAGTGAGAGAGAGAGAGAGAGATACAGTGAGAGTGAGAGATACATTGACAGAGAGAGATACAGTGAGAGAAAGAGAGATACAGTGAGAGAGAGAGAGAGAGAGATCATGAGAGAGAGAGAGAGTGACACAGTGAGGGAGAGAGAGAGACAGATCTAGAAAGAGAGATACAGTGAGAGAGAGAGACAGATGCAGTGAGAGAGATACAGAGAGAGAGAGAGAGAGAGAGAGATACAGTGAGAGAGAGAGAGAGTGAGAGAGAGAGATACAATGAAAGAGAGAGATATACTGAGAGAGAGAGAGAGAGAGAGAGAGATAGAGTGAGAGAGAGAGATAGAGTGAGAGAGAGAGATACAGTGAGCTAGAGAAATAGAGTGGGGGAGAGAGAGAGAGAGAGAGATGGATGAGATACTGTGAGAGAGAGATACAGTGAGGGAGAGAGAGATACAGTGAGAGAGAGATACAGTGAAAGAGAGAGATACAGTGAGAGACAGAGAGATATACAGTGAGAGAGAGAGATACAGTGAGAGACAGAGAGAGAGATACGGTGAGAGAGATACATTGACAGAGAGAGATACAGTGAGAGAGAGAGAGAGATCATGAGGGAGAGAGAGCGACACAGTGAGAGAGAGAGATACAGAGAGAGTGAGAGACAGAGTGAGAAAGAGAGATACAGTGAGAGAGAGAGAGACAGATGCAGTGAGAGAGATACAGAGAGAGAGAGAGAGAGAGAGAGAGAGATACAGTGAGAGAGAGAGAGTGAGAGAGAGAGAGATACAATGAAAGAGTGAGATATACTGAGAGAGTGAGAGAGAGAGAGAGATAGAGTGAGAGAGAGAGATACAGTGAGCTAGAGAGATAGAGTGGGGGAGAGAGAGAGAGAGAGATGGGAGAGATACCATGAGAGTAAGATACAGTGAGCGAGAGAGATACAGTTAGGGAGAGAGAGATACAGTGAGAGAGAGAGATACAGTGAGAGAGAGAGAGATACAGTGAGAGATACAGTGAGAGAGAGAGAGACAGTGAGAGAGATACAGTGAGAAAGAGAGATAAAGTGAGAGAAAGATACAGTGAGAGACAGAGAGAAATACAGTGAGAGAGAGAGATACAGTGAGCGAACATAAGAACATAAGAACATAAGAATTAGGAACAGGAGTAGGCCATCTAGCCCCTCGAGCCTTCTCCGCCATTCAACAAGATCATGGCTGATCTGGCCGTGGACTCAGCTCCATTTACCCGCCCGCTCCCTATGATCCTTAATTCCCTTCTTGGTTAAAAATCTATCTATCTGTGACTTGAATACATTCAATGAGCTAGCCTCAACTGCTTCCTTGGGCAGAGAATTCCACAGATTCACAACCCTCTGGGAGAAGAAATTCCTTCTCAACTCGGTTTTAAATTGGCTTCCCCGTATTTTGAGGCTGTGCCCCCTAGTTCTAGTCTCCCCGACCAGTGGAAACAACCTCTCTGCCTCTATCTTGTCTATCCCTTTCATTATTTTAAATGTTTCTATAAGATCACCCCTCATCCTTCTGAACTCCAACGAGTAAAGACCCAGTCTACTCAATCTATCATCATAAGATAACCCTCTCATCTCCGGCATCAGCCTAGTGAATTGTCTCTGTACCCCTTCCAATGCTAGTATATCCTTCCTTAAGGTGACCAAAACTGCATGCAGTACTCCAGGTGTGGCCTCACCAATACCCTATACAGTTGCAGCAGGACCTCCCTGCTTTTGTACTCCATCCCTCTCGCAATGAAGGCCAACATTCCATTCGCCTTCCTGATTACCTGCTGCACCTGCAAACTAACTTTTTGGGATTCATACACAAGGACCCCCAGGTCCCTCTGCACCGCAGCATGTTGGAATTTCTCCCCATTCAAATAATATTCCCTTTTATTGTTTTTTTTTTCCAAGATGGATGACCTCACATTTTCCGACATTGTATTCCATCTGCAAAACCTTAGCCCATTCACTTAACCTATCTAAATCTCTTTGCAGCCTCTCTGTGTCCTCTACACAACCCGCTTTCCCACTAATCTTTGTGTCGTCTGCAAATTTTGTTACACTACACTCTGTCCCCTCTTCCAGGTCATCTATGTATATTGTAAGCAGTTGTGGTCCCAGCAACAATCCCTGTGGCACACCACTAACCACCGATTTTCAACCCGAAAAGGACCCATTTATCCGACTCTCTGCTTTCTGTTCGCCAGCCAATTCTCTATCCATGCTAATACATTTCCTCTGACTCCGCGTACCTTTATCTTCTGCAGTAACCTTTTGTGTGGCACCTTATCGAATGCCTTTCGGAAATCTAAATACACCACATCCATCGGTACACCTCTATCCACCATGCTCGTTATATCCTCAAAGAATTCCAGTAAGTTAGTTAAACATGATTTCCCCTTCATGAATCCATGTTGCGTCTGCTTGATTGCACTATTCCTATCTAGATGTCTCACTATTTCTTCCTTAATGATAGCTTCAAGCATTTTCCCCACTACAGATGTTAAACTAACCGGCCTATTGTTACCTGCACTTTGTCTGCCCCCTTTTTTAAACAGAGGCGTTACATTAGCTGCTTTCCAATCCGATGGTACCTTCCCAGAGTCCAGAGAATTTTGGTCGATTATGACGAATGCATCTGCTATAACTTCCGCCATCTCTTTTAATACCCTGGGATGCATTTCATCAGGACCAGGGGACTTGTCTACCTTGAGTCCCATTAGCCTGTCCAGCACTAGTGATAGTGATTGTCTCAAGGTCCTCCCTTCCCACATTCCTGTGACCAGTAATTTTTGGCATGGTTTTTGTGTCTTCCACTGTGAAGACTGAAGCAAAATAATTGTTTAAGGTCTCAGCCATTTCCACATTTCCCATTATTAAATCCGCCTTCTCATCATCTTTACTTTAGTCACTCTTTTCCGTTTTACATATCGGTAAAAGCTTTTACTATCTGTTTTTATGTTTTGCGCAAGTTTACTTTCGTAATCTATCTTTCCTTTCTTTATTGCTTTCTTAGTCATTCTTTGCTGTCGTTTAAAATTTTCCCAATCTTCTAGTTTCCCACAAACCTTGGTCACCTTATACGCATTGGTTTTTAGTTTGATACTCTCCTTTATTTCCTGGGTTATCCACCATAAAGAGAGAGAGAGAGAGATACAGTGAGAGAGAGAGAGATACAGTGAGAGAGAAAGAGAGAGAGATACAGTGAGAGAGAGACACAGTGAGAGAGAGAGATAGTGAGAGAGAAATACAGTGAGACAGAGAGAGAGAGATACAGTGAGAGAGAGATGCAGTGAGAAAGAGCGACACAGTGAGAGATAGAGAGATACAGTGAGAGAGATAAAGATACAGTGAGAGAGATAAAGATACAGTGAGAGAGAGAAAAAGATACAGTGAGAGAGAGAGATACAGTGCGAGAGAGAGAGATACAATGAGCTAGAGAGATAGAGTAGGAGAGAGAGAAAGAGATGGGAAAGATACAGTGAGAGAGAGAGAGATACAGTGAGGGAGAGAGAGATACAGAGAGAGAGAGAGATACATTCAGAGAGACATAGTGAGAGAGCTACAGTGAGAGAGATACAGTAAAAGAGAAAGATACAGTGAGAGACAGAGAGAGATACAGTGAGAGAGAGAGATGCAATGAGAGATAGAGAGATAGAAACAGAATTACAGTGAGAGAGAGAGAGAGAGAGGTACAGTGAGAGAGGGAGATACAGTGAGATAGAGATAAAGTCAGAGAGAGAGAGAGATACAGTGAGAGAGAGATATAGAGAGAGATATACGGTGTGAGAGAGATACAGCGAGAGATAGAGAGAGACAGATACAATGAGAGAGAGATACAGTGAGAGAGAGATACAGTGAGAGAGAGTGATACAGTGAGAGAGAGAGAAATAGAGAGAGAGAAATACAGTGAGAGAGAGATGCAGTGGGAGAAAGATGCAGTCAGAGAGAGAGATAGTGAGAGAGAGAGAGAGAGATGCAGTGAGAGAGAGCGATACAGTGAGAGATAGAGAGATGCAGTGGGAGAGAGAGAGATAGTGAGAGAGAGAGAGAGATGCAGCGAGAGAGTGCGATACAGTGAGAGATAGAGAGATACAGTGAGAGAGATAAAGATACAGTGAGAGAGACAAAGATACAGTGAGAGAGAGAGAGATACAATGAGAGAGAGAGAGAGACATTGAGAGAGAGATACAGTGAGAGAGAGAGAGATACAGTCAGAGAGAGAGAGATACAGTCAGAGAGAGAGATAGAGAGATAGAGAGAGAGAGAGATACAATGAGAGAGAGAGAGATACAGTGAGAGAGAGAGATACAGTCAGCGAGAGAGATAGAGAGATAGAGAGAGAGAGAGATACAATGAGAGAGAGAGAGATACAGTGAGAGAGAGAGATACAATGAGAGAGAGAGATACAGTGAGGGAGAGAGAGATACAGTGAGAGAGAGAGTTACAGTGTGAGAGATAGATACAGTGAGAGAGAGAGAGAGCGATGCAGTGAGAGAGAGAGAAAAAGAGAGAGATACAGTGAGAGAGAGAAAGATACAGTGAGAGAGAGAGAGAGAGACCCAGTGAGAGAGAAATACAGTGAGGGAGACAGATAGAGTGAGAGAGAATGATACAGTGAGAGAGAGAGAGAGATAGAGTGAGAGAGAGATACAGTGAGAGAGAGAGATAGAGTGAGAGAGAGAGATACAAATAGAGAGAGAGAGAGAGAAATAGTGAGAAAGAGAGAGAGAGAAATAGTGAGAGAGGAAGATAGAGTGAGAGAGAGTGAGATACAGTATGAGAGAGATACAGTGAGAGAGATAGAGACACAGTGAGAGAGAGAGAGATACACAGAGAGAGAGTGATACAGTCAGAGAGAGAGATAGAGAGAGAGAGAGATACAATGAGAGAGAGAGATACAATGAGAGAGAGAGAGATACAGTGAGAGAGAGAGATATAATGAGAGAGAGATAGTGAGAGAGAGAGAGAGAGACAGTGAGAGAGATACAGTGAGGGAAAGAGAGATACAGTGAGGGAGAGAGAGATACAGTGAGAGAGAGAGTTACAGTGAGACAGATAGATACAGTGAGAGATACAGTGAGAGAGAGAGAGTTACACAGTGAGAGAGAGAGATACAGTGAGAGAGAGAGAGCGATGCAGTGAGAGAGAGAGAAAAAGAGAGAGATACAGTGAGAGAGAGAAATATACAGTGAGAGAGAGACCCAGTGAGAGAGAAATACAGTGAGGGAGACAGATAGAGTGAGAGAGAGCGATACAGTGAGAGAGAGAGATAGAGAGATACTGTGAGAGAGAGAGAGATACAGTGAGAGAGAGAGAGTGAGAGAGAGATACAGTGAGAGAGAGAGAGATAGAGTGAGAGAGAGATACAGTGAGAGAGAGAGATAGAGTGAGAGAGAGAGATACAAATAGAGAGAGAGAGAGAAATAGTGAGAAAGAGAGAGAGAGAAATAGTGAGAGAGGAAGATAGAGTGAGAGAGAGATACAGTGAGAGAGAGAGAGAGATACAGTGAGTGAGAAAGAGAGAATGATACAGTGAGAGAGAGTGAGATACAGTGAGAGAGATAGAGACACAGTGAGAGAGAGAGAGATACACAGAGAGAGAGCGATACAGTCAGAGAGAGAGATAGAGAGAGAGAGAGATACAATGAGAGAGAGAGATACAGTGAGAGAGAGAGATACAATGAGAGAGAGAGATAGTGAGAGAGAGAGAGAGAGACAGTGAGAGAGATACAGTGAGGGAAAGAGAGATACAGTGAGGGAGAGAGAGATACAGTGAGAGAGAGAGAGTTACAGTGAGACAGATAGATACAGTGAGAGATACAGTGAGAGAGAGAGAGTTACACAGTGAGAGAGAGAGATACAGTGAGAGAGAGAGAGCGATGCAGTGAGAGAGAGAGAAAAAGAGAGAGATACAGTGTGAGAGAGAAATATACAGTGAGAGAGAGAGAGAGACCCAGTGAGAGAGAAATACAGTGAGGGAGACAGATAGAGTGAGAGAGAGCGATACAGTGAGAGAGAGAGATAGAGAGATACTGTGAGAGAGAGAGAGATACAGTGAGAGAGAGAGAGTGAGAGAGAGATACAGTGAGAGAGAGAGAGAGAGATAGAGTGAGAGAGAGATACAGTGAGAGAGAGAGATAGAGTGAGAGAGAGAGATACAAATAGAGAGAGAGAGAGAGAAATAGTGAGAAAGAGAGAGAGAGAAATAGTGAGAGAGGAAGATAGAGTGAGAGAGAGATACAGTGAGAGAGAGAGAGAGAGAGAGATACAGTGAGTGAGAGAGAGAGAATGATACAGTGAGAGAGAGTGAGATACAGTATGAGAGAGATACAGTGAGAGAGATAGAGACACAGTGAGAGAGAGAGAGATACACAGAGAGAGAGCGATACAGTCAGAGAGAGAGATAGAGAGAGAGAGAGACAATGAGAGAGAGAGAGATACAGTGAGAGAGAGAGATAGTGAGAGAGAGAGAGAGAGAGAGACAGTGAGAGAGATACAGTGAGGGAAAGAGAGATACAGTGAGTGAGAGAGAGATACAGTGAGAGAGAGAGTTACAGTGAGACAGATAGATACAGAGAGATACAGTGAGAGAGAGAGAGTTACACAGTGAGAGAGAGATACAGTGAGAGAGAGAGAGCGATGCAGTGAGAGAGAGAGAAAAAGAGAGAGACACAGTGAGAGAGAGAGAGATACACAGAGAGAGAGCGATACAGTCAGCGAGAGAGATAGAGAGAGAGAGAGATACAATGAGAGAGAGAGATACAGTGAGAGAGAGAGAGATACAGTGAGAGAGAGAGAGATACAATGAGAGAGAGAGCTAGTGAGAGAGAGAGAGAGAGAGAGAGACAGTGAGAGAGATACAGTGAGGGAAAGAGAGATACAGTGAGGGAGAGAGAGATACAGTGAGAGAGAGAGTTACAGTGAGACAGATAGATACAGTGAGAGATACAGTGAGAGAGAGAGAGTTACACAGTGAGAGAGAGAGATACAGTGAGAGAGAGAGAGCGATGCAGTGAGGGAGAGAGAAAAAGAGAGAGATACAGTGAGAGAGAGAAAGATACAGTGAGAGAGAGAGAGAGACCCAATGAGAGAGAAATACAGTGAGGGAGACAGATAGAGTGAGAGAGAGCGATACAGTGAGAGAGAGAGATAGAGAGATACTGTGAGAGAGAGAGAGATACAGTGAGAGAGAGAGAGTGAGAGAGAGATACAGTGAGAGAGAGAGAGAGATAGAGTGAGAGAGAGATAGTGAGAGAGAGAGAGATAGAGTGAGATAGAGAGAGAGAGAGATACAGTGAGTGAGAGAGAGAATGATACAGTGAGAGAGAGTGAGATACAGTATGAGAGAGATACAGTGAGAGAGATAGAGACACAGTGAGAGAGAGAGATACAGTGAGAAAGAGAGAGATACTGTGAGAGAGAGAGATACAAAGAGAGAGAGAGAGATACAATGAGAGAGAGAGATAGTGAGAAAGAGAGAGAGAGAAATACAGTGAGGGAGGAAGATAGTGTGAGAGAGAGAGAGAGAGATAGAGTGAGAGAGAGAGATATAGTGAGAGTGAGAGATATAGTGAGAGAGAGAAAATGATAGTGAGAGAGAGTGAGATACAGTGAGAGAGAGAGAGATACAATGTGAGAGAGACAGAGTGAGAGAGATAGAGTGAGAGAGAGAGATACAGTGATAAAGCAAGCGAGAGAGAGAGCTACAGTGCGAGAGAGAAAGAGATACAGAGAGAGATACAGTAAGAGAGCGAGAGGTCCAGTGAGAGAGAGAGAGATACAGTGAGAGAGAGAGAGACACAGTGAGAGAGAGAGAGATACAGTCAGAGAGAGAGAGATACAGTGAGAGAGAGACATAGAGTGAGAGAGATAAAGTGAGAGAGAGAGATACAGTGATAAAGCGAGCGAGAGAGAGAGAGAGAGAGCTACAGTGAGAGAGAGAAAGAGATACAGAGAGAGATACAGTGAGAGAGAGAGAGACACAGTGAGAGAGAGAGAGATACAGTCAGAGAGAGAGAGATACAGTGAGAGAGAGACATAGAGTGAGAGAGATAAAGTGAGAGAGAGAGATACAGTGATAAAGCGAGCGAGAGAGAGAGAGAGTTACAGTGAGAGAGAGAAAGAGATACAGAGAGAGATACAGTAAGAGAGCGAGAGGTCCAGTGAGAGAGAGAGAGATACAGTGAGAGAGAGAGAGAGAGAGAGAGATACAGTGAGAGAGAGGGAGATACAGTGAGGGAGAGAGTGATACAGTGAGAGAGAGAGAGAGATATAGAGTGAGAGAGAGAATGATACAGTGAGAGAGAGTGAGATACAGTATGAGAGAGATACAGTGAGAGAGAGACACACACAGTGAGAGAGAGAGAGATACAGTGAGGGAGAGGCATAGAGTGAGAGAGATAAAGTGAGAGAGAGAGATACAGTGATAAAGCGAGCGAGAGAGAGAGAGAGAGATACAGTGAGAGAGAGAAAGAGATACAGAGAGAGAGATAAAGTGAGAGAGAGATACAGTAAGTGAGAGAAAGGTACAGTGAGAGAGAGAGATACAGTGAGAGAGAGATACAGTGAGGGAGAGAGAGATACAGTGAGAGAGAGAGAGATACTGTAAGAGAGATACAGTGAGAGAGAGAGAGATACAGAGTGAGAGAGAGAGAGAGAGAGAGAGTGATACAGTGAGAGAATGAGATACAGTGTGAGAGAGATACAAATACAGTGAGAGAGAGAGAGATGCAGTGAGAGTGAGATACAGTAAGAGAGAGAGATACATAAGAACATAAGAATTAGGAACAGGAGTAGGCCATCTAGCCCCTCGAGCCTGCTCCGCCATTCAACAAGATCATGGGTGATCTGGCCGTGGACTCACCTCCACTTACCCGCCCGCTCCCCGTAACCCTTAATTCCCTTATTGGTTAAAAATCTATCTATCTGAGACTTAAATACATTCAATGAGCTAGCCTCAACTGCTTCCTTGGGCAGAGAGTTCCACAGATTCACAACCCTCTGGGAGAAGAAATTCCTTCTCAACTCGGTTTTAAATTGGCTCCTGTGTATTTTGAGGCTGTGCACCCTAGTTCTAGTCTCCCCGACCAGTGGAAACAACCTCTCTGCCTCTATTTTGTCTATCCCCTTCATTATTTTAAATGTTTCTATAAGATCACCCCTCATCCTTCTGAACTCCAACGAGTAAAGACACAGTCTATTCAATCTATCATCATAAGGTAACCCCCTCATCTCCGGAATCAGCCTAGTGAATCGTCTCTGTACCCCCTCCAAAGCTAGTATATACTTCCTTAAGTAAGGTGACCAAAACTGCATGCAGTACTCCAGGTGCAGCCTCACCAATACCCTGTACAGTTGCAGCAGGACCTCCCTGCTTTTGTACTCCATCCCTCTCGCAATGAAGGCCAACATTCCATTCGCCTTCCTGATTACCTGCTGCACCTGCAAATTAACTTTTTGGGATTCATGCACAAGGACCCCCAGGTCCCTCTGCACCGCAGCATGTTGGAATTTCTCCCCATTCAAATCATATTCCCTTTTACTGTTTTTTTCCCCAAGGTGGATGACCTCACACTTTCCGACATTGTGTTCCATCTGCCAAACCTTAGCCCATTCACTTAACCTATCCAAATCTCCTTGCAGCCATTCTGAGTCCTCTACACAACCCGCTTTCCCACTAATCTTTATGACATCTGCAAATTTTGTTACACTACACTCTGTCCCCTCTTCCAGGTCATCTATGTATATTGTAAACAGTTGTGGTCCCAGCACCGATCCCTGTGGCACACCACTAACCACTGATATCCGAACCCAAAAAGGACCCATTTAACCCGACTCTCTGCTTTCTGTTAGCCAGCCAATTCTCTATCCATGCTAATACATTTCCTCTGACTCCGCGTACCTTTATCTTCTGCAGTAACCTTTTGTGTGGCACCTTATTGAATGCCTTTTGAAAATCTAAATACACCACATCCATTGGTACATCTCTATCCACCATGCTTGTTATATCCTCAAAGAATTCCAGTAAATTAGTTAAACATGATTTCCCCTTCATTAATCCATGCTGCGTCTGCTTGATTGCACTATTCCTATCTAGATGTCCCGCTATTTCTTCCTTAATGATAGCTTCAAGCATTTTCCCCACTACAGATGTTAAACTAACCGGCCTATAGTTACCTGCCTTTTGTCTGCCCCCTTTTTTAAACAGAGGCGTTACATTAGATGCTTTCCAATCCGCTGGTTCAGAGAATTTTGGTAGATTATAACGAATGCATCTGCTATAACTGCCGCCATCTCTTAGCAGATGAGAGAGAGAGAGGGATACAATGACAGAGATGAAGATTCGTTGAGAGAGAGAGAGATACAGTGAGAGAGAGAGAGAGATACAGTGAGAGAGAGATACAGTGAGAGAGAGAGATACGGTGAGAGAGCGTTACAGTGAGAGAAAGAGAGTGAGATACAGTGAGAGAGATACCGGTAGTAAGAGAGAGATACAGTGAGATAGATAGAGAGATACAGTGAGAGAGAGAGAGAGCTAGAGTTAGACTGAGAGATAGACTGAGAGAGATAAAGATACAGTGAGAGGGAGAGAGAGATACAGTGAAAGAGAGAGACATAGAGTGACAGAGGCAGATACAGTGAGAGAGAGAGAGAGAGAGAGAGATAGTAAGAGAGAGATACAGTGAGAGAGATAGAGAGATACAGTGAGAGAGAGGGAGATACTGTGAGAAAGAGATAGATGGAGTGAGAGAGAGAGATACAGTGAGAGAGCGATACAGTGAGAGAGAGAGAGAGAGAAATACAGTGAGGGAGAGAGAGAGAGAGATACAGTGAGGGAGAGAGAGATGCAGTGAGGGAGAGAGAGAGATACAGTGAGGGAGTGAGAGAAATACAGTGAGAGAGAGAGAGATACAGTGAGAGAGAGAGAGATACAGTGAGAGAGAGAGATACAATGAGAGAGAGAGAGAGAGAGAGAGATACAGTGAGAGAGATACAGTGGGAGAGAGAGAGATACAGTGAGAGAGAGATATATAGTGAGACAGAGAGAGACACGCAGTGAGAGAAAGAGATACATTGAGAGAGAGAGAGAGAGATACAGTGAGGGAGTGAGAGAAATACAGTGAGATAGAGAGAGAGATACAGTGAGAGAGAGACAGTGATATAGAGTGATACAATGAGAGAGAGAGATACATTGAGAGAGAGAGAGATACAATGAGAGAGAGAGAGAGAGAGAGATACAGTGAGAGAGATACAGTGGGAGAGAGAGAGGGACAGTGAGGGAGAGATACAGTAACAGAGAGAGATACTGTGAGAGAGATAAAGATACAGTGAGAGAGAGTGAGAGATACAGTGAGAGAGAGATACAGTGAGAGAAAGAGAGAGATAGAGAGAGACAGATACAGTGAGAGAGAGAGAGAGAGATACAGTGAGAGATTGATAGTGAGAGAAGGAGATACAGTGAGAGAGAGAGATACAGTGAGAGAGAGAGATACTGTTTTAGAGAGAGAGAGAGATACAGAGAAGAGAGAGAGATACAGTGAGAGAGAGAGGGATACAATGACAGAGATGAAGATTCTGTGAGAGAGAGAGATACATTGAGAGAGAGAGAGAGAGATACAATGAAGGAGTGAGAGAAATACAGTGAGAGAGAGAGAGATACAGTGAGAGAGAGAGAGATACAGTGAGAGAGAGACATGATATAGTGATACATTAAGAGAGAGAGATACATTAAGAGAGAGAGATACAATGAGAGAGTGAGAGAGAGAGAGAGAGAGAGATACAGTGGGAGAGAGAGAGGGACAGTGAGAGAGAGATACAGTAAGAGAGAGAGATACTGTGAGAGAGAGTGAGAGATACAGTGAGAGAGAGATACAGTGAGAGAAAGAGAGAGATAGAGAGAGACAGATACAGTGAGAGAGAGAGAGAGAGAGATATATTGTGAGAGAGAGATATATAGTGAGACAGAGAGAGACACGCAGTGAGAGAAAGAGATACATTGAGAGAGAGAGAGAGATACAATGAGAGAGAGAGTGAGAGAGATACAGTGAGAGAGAGAGAGATACAGTGAGGGAGAGATAGATACAGTGAGGGAGAGAGAGTTACAGTGAGGGAGAGAGATAGAGTGAGAGAGATAGAGATAGAGTGAGAGAGAGAGAAATACAGTGAGGGAGGGAGATAGACTGAGAGAGAGAGATACAGTGAGAGAGAGAGATAGAAAGAGATATAGAGAGAGAGATACAGTGAGAGAGACATACAGTGAGAGAGAGATACAGTGAGAGAGAGAGAGAGAGAGAGAGAGTGAGATACAGTGGGAGGGAGAGATTCAGTGAGCGGAGGAGAGAGAGAGAGAGATACAGTGTGAGAGAGAGAGATACAGTGAGAGAGAGAGAGATACAGTGAGAGAGAGAGAGAGATACAGTGAAAGAGATAATGATAGTGAGAGAGAAAGAGATACAGTGAGAGAGAGAGAGATACAGTGAGAGAGAGAGAGTGAGTTACAGTGAGAGAGAGAGATAGTAAGAGAGAGATACAGTGAGAGATAGAGAGATACAGTGAGAGAAGAGAGAGAGATACAGTGAGAGAGAGATACAGTGAGAGAGAGAGAGAGAGTGAGTTACAGTGAGAGAGAGAGCTAGTAAGAGAGAGATACAGTGAGAGATAGAGAGATACAGTGAGAGAGAGATACAGTGAGAGAGAGAGATAGAGTGAGAGAGATAAAGATAGTGAGAGAAGAGAGAGAGATACAGTGAGAGAGAGATACAGTGAGAGAGAGAGATACAGTGAGAGAGAGTTACAGTGAGAGAGAGTTACAGTGAGAGAGAGTGAGTGAGATACAGTGAGAGAGAGAGATAGACGAGGAGAGATAAAGATACAGTGAGAGAGAGAGAGATACAGTGAGAGAGAGAGCTAGAGTTAGAGCGAGAGATAGACTGAGATAAAGATACAGTGAGAAGGAGAGAGATACAGTGAGAGAGAGAGATATATTGAGAGAGAGAGGGACAGGCAGTGGGAGAAAGAGATACAGTGAGTGAGAGAGAGAGAGAGATACAGTGAGAGGGAGATACAGTGAGAGGGAGATACAGTGAGAGGGAGAGACACAATGAGAGAGAGAGAGAGAGAGAGATACAGTGAGAGAGAGAGATACAGTGACAGAGATAAAGATACAGTGAGAGGGAGATACAGTTAGAGAGAGAGAGATACAATGAGAGAGAGAGAGAGAGAGAGAGAGAGAGAGAGAGATACAGTTAGAGAGAGATACAGTGAGTGAGAGAGAGATACAGTGAGAGAGAGAGAGATACAGTGAGAGAGAGAGAGACCCAGTGAGAGAGAGAGAGAGAGAGAGAAAAAGAGATACAGAGATACAGAGAGAAATACAGTGAGAGAGAGAGAGAGAGAGAGATACAGTGAGAGAGAGAGATAGACGAGGAGAGATAAAGATACAGTGAGAGAGAGAGAGATACAGTGAGAGAGAGAGAGCTAGAGTTAGAGCGAGAGATAGACTGAGATAAAGATACAGTGAGAAGGAGAGAGATACAGTGAGAGAGAGAGATATATTGAGAGAGAGAGAGACAGGCAGTGGGAGAAAGAGATACAGTGAGTGAGAGAGAGAGAGAGATACAGTGAGAGGGAGATACAGTGAGAGGGAGATACAGTGAGAGAGAGAGACACAATGAGAGAGAGAGAGAGAGAGAGAGATACAGTGAGAGAGAGAGATACAGTGACAGAGATAAAGATACAGTGAGAGGGAGATACAGTTAGAGAGAGAGAGATACAATGAGAGAGAGAGAGAGAGAGAGAGATACAGTTAGAGAGAGATACAGTGAGTGAGAGAGAGATACAGTGAGAGAGAGAGAGATACAGTGAGAGAGAGAGAGACCCAGTGAGAGAGAGAGAGAGAGAGAGAGAGAGAAAAAGAGATACAGAGATACAGAGAGAAATATAGTGAGAGAGAGAGAGAGAGATACAGTGAGAGAGAGAGAGAGATACTGTGAGAGAGAGAGAGAGAGAGAGAGATACAGTGAGAGAGAGAGGGAGAGAGATACAGCGAGAGAGAGATACAGTGTGAGAGAGAGAGATATACAGTGTAAGAGAGAGATATACAGTGAGAGCGAGAGAGAGACAGAGAGAGAGAGAGAGACAGAGAGATAAAGATACAGTGAGACGGAGCGAGATACAGTGAGAGAGATACAGTGAGAGAGAGAGATACAGTGAGAGAGAGAGTGATACTGTGAGAGAGAGAGAGATACAGAGAGAGAGAGATACAGTGAAAGAGAGATACAATGAGAGAGAGAGATACAGTGAGAGAGAGAGAGAGATACAGTGAGAGAGAGAGAGAGACAGAGAGAGAGAGATAGAGTGAGATAAATAAAGATACAGTGAGACAGAGCGAGATACAGTGAGAGAGATACAGTGAGAGAGAGAGATACAGTGAGAGACAGAGAGATAGATTGAGAGAGCTTGAAACAGTGTGTGTGGGAGAGAGAGAGAGAGAGATAGTGAGAGACAGATACAGTGAGAGAGAGAGATAGTGAGATACAGTGAGAGAGAGAGAGAGAGAGAGAGAGAGATACAGTGAAAGATAAATGGACAGTGAGTGAGATACAGTGAGAGAGAGAGAGATATACAGTGAGAGAGCGAGATACAGTGAGAGAGAGATACAGTGAAAGAGAGATACAAGGAGAGAGAGAGAGAGAGTGAGAGAGAGAGATACAGTGAGGGAGTGAGAGAGAGAGTTACAGTGACAGAGAGAGAGAGTTAAAGAGAGCGAGAGAGAGACACTGTGAGAGAGAGAGAGACAGTGATAGAGAGAGATACAGTGAGAGAGAGATATATAGTGAGAAAGAGAGAGAGATACAGTGAGAGAGAAAGAGAGAGAGATACAGAGTGCGAGAGAGATACAGTAAGAGAGAGAGAGAGAGAGATCCAGTGAGAAAGAGAAAGAGAGATACACAATGAGAGAGAGATACGTTGAGAGAGAGAGATAAAGTGACAGAGAGTTAGGTACAGTGAGAGAGAGATACAGTGAGAGAGAGAGAGATATATAGTGAGAGAGAGCGATACAGTGAGAGAGAGAAAAAGAGATACACTGAGAGAGAGATACAGTGAGAGAGAGACACAGTTAGAGAGAGAGATACAGTGAGAGAGAGAGAGATACAGTGAGAGAGAGAGATACAGTGAGAGAGATACAGTGAGAGAGATAAAGATACAGTGAGAGAGAGAGTGAGAGATACAGTGAGAGAGAGATACAGGGAGAGAGAGTGAGAGACAGTGAGAGAGAGATACAGTGGGAGAGAGAAAGAGGACAGTGAGAGAGAGATACAGTAAGAGAGGGAGATACAGTGAGAGAGATAAAGATACAGTGAGAGAGAGAGTGAGAGATACAGTGAGAGAGAGATACAGTGAGAGAAAGAGAGAGATCGAGAGAGACGGATACAGTGAGAGAGAGAGAGAGAGAGAGATACAGTGAGAGATTGATACAGTGAGAGAAAGAGATACAGTGAGAGAGAGAGAGAGATACTGTTTGAGTGAGAGAGAGAGAGAGATACAGAGAGAGAGAGAGAGATACAGTGAGAGAGAAGGATACAGTGACAGAGATGAAGATTCTGTGAGAGAGAGAGATACAGAGAGAGTGAGATACAGTGGGATGGAGAGATACAGTGAGTGGGGGAGAGAGAGAGAGAGAGAGAGAGATACAGTGTGAGAGAGAGATACAGTGAGGGAGAGGGAGATACAGTTGAGAGAGAGAGAGAGATACAGTGACAGAGATAATGATAGTGTGAGAGAAAGAGATACAGTGAGAGAGAGAGAGAGATACAGTGAGAGAGAGAGAGATACAGCGAAAGAGATACAGTGAGAGAGAGAGAGATACAGTGAGAATGTGATACAGTGAGAGAGAGTGAGATACAGTGAGAGAGAGAGCGATAGTAAGAGAGAGATACAGTGAGAGAGATAGAGAGATACAGTGAGAGAGAGAGCTAGAGTTAGAGTGAGAGATAAAGAGAGAGATAAAGATACAGTGAGAGGGAGAGAGGGATACAGTGAAAGAGAGAGACATAGATTGACAGAGGCAGATACAGTGAGAGAGAGAGAGAGATAGATAGTAAGAGAGAGATACAGTGAGAGAGATAGAGAGATACAGTGAGCGAGAGAGAGAGAGCTGCTGTTGAGAGAGAGAGAGAGATAGAGTGAGAGAGAGAGAGATAGAGTGAGAGAGATAAAGATACAGTGAGAGAAGAGAGAGAGATACCGTGAGAGAGAGATACAGTGAGAGAGAGATACAGTGAGAGAGAATGAGTGAGATATAGTGAGAGAGAGAGAGAGAGAGATACAGTGAGGGAGAGAGAGATACAGTGAGAGAGAGAGAGATACAGTGAGAGAGAGAGAGAGATAGAGAGAGACAGATACAGTGAGAGAGATAGAGAGAGAGATACAGTGAGTGATTGATACAGTGAGAGAAAGAGATAAAGTGAGAGAGAGAGATAAAGTGAGAGAGAGCGAGATACTGTTTGAGAGAGAGAGAGAGAGAGAGATACAGAGAGAGAGATACAGTGAGAGAGAGAGATACAGTGAGAGAGATAAAGATACAGTGAGAGAGAGAGTGAGAGATACAGTGAGAGAGAGATACAGGGAGAGAGAGTGAGAGACAGTGAGAGAGAGATACAGTGGGAGAGAGAAAGAGGACAGTGAGAGAGAGATACAGTAAGAGAGGGAGATACAGTGAGAGAGATAAAGATACAGTGAGAGAGAGAGTGAGAGATACAGTGAGAGAGAGATACAGTGAGAGAAAGAGAGAGATCGAGAGACGGATACAGTGAGAGAGAGAGAGAGAGAGAGAGATACAGTGAGAGATTGATACAGTGAGAGAAAGAGATACAGTGAGAGAGAGAGAGAGAGAGAGATACTGTTTGAGTGAGAGAGAGAGAGAGAGATACAGAGAGAGAGAGAGATACAGTGAGAGAGAAGGATACAGTGACAGAGATGAAGATTCTGTGAGAGAGAGAGATACAGAGAGAGTGAGATACAGTGGGATGGAGAGATACAGTGAGTGGGGGAGAGAGAGAGAGAGAGAGAGAGATACAGTGTGAGAGAGAGATACAGTGAGGGAGAGGGAGATACAGTTGAGAGAGAGAGAGAGATACAGTGACAGAGATAATGATAGTGTGAGAGAAAGAGATACAGTGAGAGAGAGAGATACAGTGAGAGAGAGAGAGATACAGCGAAAGAGAGATACAGTGAGAGAGAGAGATACAGTGAGAATGTGATACAGTGAGAGAGAGTGAGATACAGTGAGAGAGAGAGCGATAGTAAGAGAGAGATACAGTGAGAGAGATAGAGAGATACAGTGAGAGAGAGAGCTAGAGTTAGAGTGAGAGATAAACAGAGAGATAAAGATACAGTGAGAGGGAGAGAGGGATACAGTGAAAGAGAGAGACATAGATTGACAGAGGCAGATACATTGAGAGAGAGAGAGAGATAGATAGTAAGAGAGAGATACAGTGAGAGAGATAGAGAGATACAGTGAGAGAGAGAGAGAGAGCTGCTGTTGAGAGAGAGAGAGAGAGATAGAGTGAGAGAGAGAGAGATAGAGTGAGAGAGATAAAGATACAGTGAGAGAAGAGAGAGAGATACAGTGAGAGAGAGATACAGTGAGAGAGAGAGATACAGTGAGAGAGCGATACAGTGAGAGAGAGTGAGTGAGATATAGTGAGAGAGAGAGAGAGAGAGATACAGTGAGGGAGAGAGAGATACAGTGAGAGAGAGAGAGAGATAGAGAGAGACAGATACAGTGAGAGAGATAGAGAGAGAGATAGTGAGTGATTGATACAGTGAGAGAAAGAGATAAAGTGAGAGAGAGAGAGATAAAGTGAGAGAGAGCGAGATACTGTTTGAGAGAGAGAGGGAGAGAGAGATACAGAGAGAGAGATACAGTGAGAGAGAGAGATACAGTGAGAGAGAGAGAGCGATACAGTGAGAGAGAGAGATATAGTGAGAGAGAGAGACACGCAGTGAGAGAAAGAGATACAGTGAGAGAGAGAGAGATACAATGAGAGAGAGAGCGAGAGAGATACAGTGAGAGAGAGAGAGATACAGTGAGGGAGAGATAGATACAGTGAGAGAGAGAGAGAGAGATACAGTGAGAGAGAGAGATAGAGTGAGAGAGATAGAGATAGAGATAGAGTGAGAGAGAAATACAGTGAGGGAGGGAGATAGAGTGAGAGAGAGAGATACAGTGAGAGAGATATAGAAAGAGATACAGTGAGAGAGAGAGAGACATACAGTGAGAGAGAAATACAGTGAGAGAGAGAGAGAGAGTGAGATACAGTGGGAGGGAGAGATACAGTGAGCGGGGGAGAGAGAGAGAGAGATACAGTGTGAGAGAGACACAGAGAGAGAGAGAGAGATACAGTTGAGAGAGAGAGAGAGAGAGAGAGATACAGTGACAGAGATAATGATAGTGAGAGAGAAAGAGATACAGTGAGAGAGAGAGAGAGAGAGATACAGTGAGAGAGAGAGATAGAGTGAGAGAGATAAAGATACAGTGAGAGAAGAGACAGAGATACAGTGAGAGAGAGATACAGTGACAGAGAGATACAGTGAGAAGGCGATACACTGAGAGAGAGAGAGTGAGATACAGTGAGAGAGAGAGATAGTAAGAGAGAGATACAGTGAGAGCGATAGAGAGATACAGTGAGAGAGAGAGAGCTAGAGTTAGAGTGAGAGATAGACTGAGAGAGTTAAAGATACAGTGAGAGGGAGAGAGAGATACAGTGAAAGAGAGAGACAGAGTGACAGAGGCAGATACAGTGAGAGAGAGAGAGAGAGAGAGAGATACAGTGAGAGATTGATACAGTGAGAGAAAGAAATACAGTGAGACAGAGAGATACAGTGAGAGAGAGATATACTGTTTGAGGGAGAGAGATACAGAGAGAGAGATACAGTGAGAGAGAGAAGGATACAGTGACAGAGTGAAGATTCTGTGAGAGAGAGATACAGTGAGAGAGAGATACAGTGAGAGAGAGAGATATAGTGAGAGAGAGAGAGACATGCAGTGAGAGAAAGAGATACAGTGTGAGAGAGAGAGAGAGAGAGATACAATGAGAGAGAGAGTGAGAGAGATACAGTGAGAGAGAGATAGATACAGTGAGAGAGAGAGATACAGTGAGAGAGAGATAGAGTGAGAGAGATAGTGATAGAGTGAGAGAGAGAGAAATACAGTGAGGGAGGGAGATAGAGTGAGAGAGAGATACAGTGAGAGAGTGATAGAAAGAGATACAGAGAGAGAAATACAGTGAGAGCGAGAGACATACAGTGAGAGAGAGATACAGTGAGAGAGAGTGCGATACAGTGGGAGGGAGAGTTACAGTGAGCGGGGGAGAGATACAGTTGAGAGAGAGAGAGATACAGTGACAGAGATAATGATAGTGAAAGAGAAAGAGATACAGTGAGAGAGAGAGAGATAGAGATACAGTGAGAGAGAGAGAGAGAGAGATACCGTGAGAGAGAGAGAGAGATAGAGTGAGAGAGATAAAAATACAGTAAGAGAAGAGAGAGAGATAAGTGAGAGAGAGATACAGTGAGAGAGAGAAATACAGTGAGAGAGCGATAGTGAGTGAGAGAGAGTGAGATACAGTGAGAGAGAGATAGTAAGAGAGAGATAGTGAGAGAGAGAGAGAGATACAGTGAGAGAGAGAAATAGATTGAGAGAGATAACGATAAAGTGAAAGAAGAGAGAGAGATATCCAGTGAGAGAGAGAGAGAGATACACAGTGAGAGAGAGAGATATATATAGTGAGAGAGAACGATAGTGTGAGAGAGAAAAAGAGATACAGTGAGAGAGAGATACAGTGAGAGAGAGACACAGTTAGAGAGAGAGATACAGTGAGAGAGAGAGATAAGAGTGAGAGAGTGAGAGATACAGTGAGAGTGAGAGAAATACAGTGAGAGAGAGAGATACAGTGAGAGAGAGAGAGAGGTACAGTGATAGAGAGATACAGTGAGAGAGAGAGAGGGACAGTGAGAGAGAGAGATACAGTAAGAGAGAGAGATACAGTGAGAGAGATAAAGATACAGTGAGAGAGATAAAGATACAGTGAGAGAGAGTGAGAGATACAGTGAGAGAAAGAGAAAGATAGAGAGAGACAGATACAGTGAGAGAGAGAGATACAGTGAGAGAGAGAGATACAGTGAGAGAGAGATACAGAGAGAGAGAGAGATACGTTGAGAGAGAGATACAGTGAGAGAGAGAGAGAGATAGTGAGAGATACAGTGAGAGAGAGCGAGAGGGACAATGAGAGAGAAATACAGTAAGAGAGAGAGATAGTGAGAGGGAGAGATAATATAGTGAGAAGGAGAGAGATATACAGTGAGAGAGAAAGAGAGAGATATACAGAGTGCAAGAGAGATACAGTAAGAGAGAGAGAGAGAGATATCCAGTGAGAGAGAGAGATACACAGTGAGAGAGAGATACAGTGAGAGAGAGAGAGAGAGAGAGAGATAGAGAGAGATACAGTGAGAGAGAGATACAGTGAGAGAGAACGAGAGGGACAATGAGAGAGAAATACAGTAAGAGAGAGAGATACAGTGAGAGGGAGAGATATATAGTGAGAAAGAGAGAGAGATACAGTGAGAGAGAAAGAGAGAGAGATACAGAGTGCAAGAGAGATACAGTAAGAGAGAGAGAGAGAAATCCAGTGAAAGAGAGAGAGATACACAGTGAGAGAGAGATACAGTGAGAGAGAGAGAGAGATATAGTGAGAGAGAGCGATACAGTGTGAGAGAGAAAAAGAGATACAGTGAGAGAGAGAGATACAGTGAGAGAGAGACACAGTTAGAGAGAAAGCGACAGTGAGAGAGAGAGATAGAGTAAGAGAGAGTGAGAGATAGAATGAGAGAGAGAAAGACAGTGAGAGAGAGAGATACAGTGAGAGAGAGAGAGAGAGAGAGCGGTACAGTGAGAGAGAGCGAGAGGGACAGTGAGAGAGAGAGATACAGTAAGAGAGAGAGATACAGTGAGAGAGAGACACAGTTAGAGAGAGAGATACAGTGAGAGAGAGAGATAAAGTAAGGGAGAGTGAGAGATAAAATGAGAGAGAGAAATACAGTGAGAGAGAGAGATACAGTGAGAGAGAGAGAGAGGTACAGTGAGAGAGAGAGAGGTACAGTGAGAGAGAGAGGGACAGTGAGAGAGAGAGGGACAGTGAGAGAGATACAGTGAGAGAGATAATGATACTGTGAGAGAGAGTGAGAGATACAGTGAGAGAGAGATCAGTGGGAGAAAGAGAGAGATAGAGAGAGACAGATACAGTGAGAGAGAGATACAGTGAGAGAGAGATACAGTGAGAGAAAGAGATAGTGAGAGAAAGAGATACTGTTTGAGAGAGAGAGAGAGATACAGAGAGAGAGAGAGAGAGACAGAGAGAGAGAGAGTGAGATACAGTGAGAGAGATAAAGATACAGAGAGATACAGTGAGAGAGAGAGAGATCGAGTGAGAGAGAGAGATACAGAGAGAGAGATACAAAGAGAGAGTGTGATACAGTGAGAGAGAGAGATACAATGAGAGGGAGAGAGAGAGAGATACAGTGAGAGAGAGATACAGTGAGGGAGAGAGAGATATACAGTGAGAGAGAGATATATACAGTGAGAGAGATACAGTGAGAGAGAGAGAGAATGATAGTGAGAGAGAGAGAGATACAGTGTGAGAGAGAGATACAGTGAGGGAGAGAGAGATACAGTGTGAGAGAGAGAGATACAGTTAGAGAGGGAGAAATACAGTGAGAGGAGACATAGAGTGAGAGATATAAAGTGAGAGAGAGAGATACAGTGAGAGAGAAATAGAGAGAGATACAGCGAGAGAGAGAGAGAGAAAGAGATACGCAGAGAGAGATAAAGCGAGAGAGAGAGAGATACAGTGAAAGAGAGAGAGATACAGTGAGAGAGAGATACAGTGAGAGAGAGATACAGTGAGAGAGAGAGAGATACAGTGACAGAGATGAAGATACAGTGACAGAGAGATACAGTTAGAGAGAGAGAGAGAGATACAGTGAGTGAGAGAGAGAGATACAATGAGAGAGATACAGTGAGAGAGAGAGATACAGTGGGAGAGAGACACCATGAGAGAGTGAGAGAGAGAGATACAGTAAAAGAGAAAGAGAAAGAGAGAGATATACAGTGAGAGAGAGATAGTGAGAGAGAGAGAGCGAGATCATGAGAGAGAGAGAGAGAGCGACACAGTGAGGGAGAGAGATACAGAGAGAGTGAGAGACAGAGTGAGAAAGAGAGATACATTGACAGAGAGAGATACAGAGAGAGAGAGAGAGATACAGAGAGGAAGAGAGATATACAGTGAGAGAGAGATACAGTGAGAGAGAGATACAGTGAGAGAGAGATACAGTGAGAGAGAGAGATACAGTGAGAGAGACACAGTGAGGGAGCGAGAGGGAGAGAGTGAGAGAGACAGTGAGAGCGAAATACAGTGAGAGAGAGAGAGTTACAGAGAGAGAGAGATAGATGCAGTGAGAGAGAGATACAGTGAGAGAAAGATACAGTGAGAGAGAGTGGGAGGGACAATGAGAGAGAAATACAGTAAGAGAGAGAGATACAGTGAGAGAGAGATACAGTGAGAGAGAGTGGGGGGGACAATGAGAGAGAAATACAGTAAGAGAGAGAGAAACAGTGAGAGAGAGTTGCAGTGAGAGAGAGCGAGAGATACAGTGAGAGCGAGATACAGTAAGTGGGAGAGAGAGAGAGAGAGAGTGAGTGAGAGAGAGAGATACAATGAGAGAGATACAGTGAGAGAGAGAGATACAGTGGGAGAGAGACACCGTGAGAGAGTGAGAGAGAGAGATACAGTAAAAGAGAAAGAGAAAGAGAGAGATATACAGTGAGAGAGAGATAGTGAGAGAGAGAGATGCAGTGAGAGAGAGAGAGAGAGATGCAGTGAGAGAGAGAGATTCAGTGAGAGAGAAAGAGATACAGTGAGAGAGAGATACAGTGAGAGAAAGAGAGAGAGAGATAGAGTGAGTGAGATACAGTAAGAGAGAATGAGAGAGAGAGATACACAGTGAGAAAGAGATTCTGTGAGAGAGAGAGAGAGATACAGTGAGAGAGAGATACAGTGAGAGAGAGAGAGATACAGTGACAGAGATGAAGATACAGTGACAGAGAGATACAGTTAGAGAGAGAGAGAGAGATACAGTGAGTGAGAGAGAGAGAGATACAGTGAGAGAGATACAGTGAGAGAGAGAGATACAGTGGGAGAGAGACGCCGTGAGAGAGTGAGAGAGAGAGATACAGTAAAAGAGAAAGAGAAAGAGAGAGATATACAGTGAGAGAGAGATAGTGAGAGAGAGAGATGCAGTGAGAGAGAGAGAGAGAGATGCAGTGAGAGAGAGAGATTCAGTGAGAGAGAGAGAGATACAGTGAGAGAGAGATACAGTGAGAGAAAGAGAGAGAGAGATAGAGTGAGTGAGATACAGTAAGAGAGAAAGAGAGAGAGAGATACACAGTGAGAAAGAGATTCTGTGAGAGAGAGAGAGATACAGTGAGAGAGAGAGAGAGAGAGAGAGAGAGATACAGTGAGAGAGAGAGATACAGTAAGAGAGACACAGTGAGGGAGCGAGAGGGAGAGAGAGAGAGAGACAGTGAGAGCGAAATACAGTGAGAGAGAGAGAGTTACAGAGAGAGAGAGATAGATGCAGTGAGAGAGAGATACAGTGAGAGAGAGATACAGTGAGAGAGAGTGGGAGGGACAATGAGAGAGAAATACAGTAAGAGAGAGAGATACAGTGAGAGAGAGATACAGTGAGAGAGAGTGGGGGGGACAATGAGAGAGAAATACAGTAAGAGCGAGAGAAACAGTGAGAGAGAGTTGCAGTGAGAGAGAGCGAGAGATACAGTGAGAGAGAGATACAGTAAGTGGGAGAGAGAGAGAGAGAGAGTGAGTGAGAGAGATACAGTAAGAGAGAAAGAGAGAGAGAGATACACAGTGAGAGAGAGATACTGTGAGAGAGATACAGTGAGAGAGAGAGAGAGATACAGTGAGTGAGCGATTCAGTGAGAAAAGGTTGAGATACAGTGAGAGTGACAGAGATACAGTGAGCGGGAGAGAGAGAGAGATACAGTGAGAGAGAGATATATACAGTGAGAGAGATATATACAGTGAGAGAGCGAGATACAGGGAGAGCAAGAGATACAGTGAAAGAGAGATACAGTGAGAGAGAGAGATACAGTGAGGGAGAGAGAGTGAGACAGTGAGAGCGAGATACAGTGAGAGAGAGAGAGGGAGTTACAGAGAGAGAGAAATAGATGCAGTGAGAGAGAGATACAGAGAGAGAGATACAGAGAGCGATACCGTGAGAGAGAGAGAGATACAGTGTGTGTGAGAGAGAGACAGATACAGTGAGAGAGAGAAATACAGTGAGAGATACAGAGAGCGAGAGAGATACAGTGAGAGAGAGAGATAGAGTAAGAGAGAGAGAGAGAGATAGAATGAGAGAGATAAAGATACAGTGCGAGGGAAAGAGTGAGAGAGAGATACAGTGAGAGAGAGAGAGATACAGTGATATAGAGTGATACAATGAGAGATAGAGATACATTGAGAGATACAGTGAGAGTGAGAGAGAGAGAGATACAGTGAGAGAGAGAGAGATACAGAGAGAGTGAGAGAAACAGAGAGAGATACAGTGAGAGAAAGAGAGAGATAGAGGGAGACAGATACAGTGAGAGAGGGAGATACAGTGAGAGAGAGAGAGATAGATTGAGAGAGTGAGAAACAGTGTGTGTGAGAGTGTGAGAGATAGTGAGAGACAGATACAGTGAGAGAGAGAGAGAGAGAGAGAGAGAGATACAGTGAGTGAGAGAGAGAGAGATACAGTGAGAGATAGAGACACAGTGTGAGAGAGAGAGCCAGTGAGAGAGAGAGAGCGAGAGAGATACAGTGAGAGGGAGATACAGTGAGAGAGAGAGAGACACACAGTGAGAGAGAGATACAGTGAGAGGGAGAGATACAGTGAGAGAGAGATAGTGTGAGAGAGAGAGACAGTGAGAGAGAGAGATACAGGAGTTATACAGAGGAAAAGAGAGAAAGTCAGAGAAATGAAGGCAGACAGAAAGAGAGATAGAGTGCAACGGAGCCCAAGGATAAGGTAGGTAGAGCAGTAATCCATTCTGCCCCTTCAGCCTGTTCAATGAGATCATGGCTGATCTAACTCAATATACCCACCTTGGCTCCATATCCTTAATATCTCTGGTTAACATAAATCTAGCAATCTCAAATGTACAATTAACAGACAAATACGCAGGAGAAAGAGAGATAGGCAGAAAGCAATACGCAAAGAAGAGGAAAAAGATAAAGAGAGGCAGAAAAAAAACAGTGGAGAAATTGGTGGAGTTAGAGGGAGCCAGAGTGAGAGCCAGACCTACAGGGTCACAGCAAAGTGCGAGAGAGCGAATGAACTGCAGAGAAAGTGTGCGAGGGAGCGGAAGAAACTGACTGGAAGGATAATTGTCGAGAAAAAACGAGGGGAAGAGATAACAAGGGATAAAGGCAAGGAAAGGGGAATGCAAAGAGTGTAAGAAGCTGGCAGTGAGAGGCTGAGCAGGGAGTGAGCAGCTCTGTGCCGGGGGCCTTTCCAAGGAGCACCTCCCAGCGCTCCCCTCGGGCTACACTTTCTATCGGCGGGGGGAGTCCCACCTTCCCTTTATGACGGGGAATCCCCGCCACGCATGCGCACTCATTCTTCACACCTTCACTGCTCGGTGGCTATAAAAGTGCAGGAGGGCGGAGAGAGTAGGGCCAGTCAATGTTAGCAGCACCCGTGAGAGCAGGACACACACACACACACACACACAGACACAGACACAGACAGACAGACAGTAACAGTAGGACACACACACAGTGACAGTGAGAGCGAGAGCAGGCACAGGGGCAGACAACGATAGTCAGGGACACAGAGACAGGCAGAGGGACAGAGACACAGAGCAACACCGAGACAGGACCAGACCGAGAGAAGGTCAGACAGAGGCAGAGCAGACCCGGGCTGGGAGCAGCTAGTGTGGGGAGCAGGGACAGAGCCCAGGGACACGCACCTGCTGCCCGGGATCAGGCTCCGCTCCTGCTACACTCAGACTCTGGGGCTCTCCGGCCGCCCCTGGACTATCAACGGAGCAACAACTTCGGCCAAAGTTTGTGCGTTTGTTCAGGCGGCTGTTGTTTGCGACGGAGGGGGTCTTGTGCTGGCGCGGGGAGCCCCAGGTCGCCGAGTGCCAGTCCCGGGGAGATGAGCCGGGTAGGCGCTGCCCTCTGAGCTGTGTATCCGACAGGGAGCCGGGCCGGGCGGAGCCATGCAACTCGGGATCGCACTACTCGCACTGTGCTACCTGTGGCGGCGGACTCAGGTGAGCGGGGCAGGGAGGGAGTCTGTGGGAGCGGTGGGGAGTGAGGGAGGGGGTCTATGGAGGCAGGGGGGAGGGAGAGGGTCTGTAGGGGGAGGGGCTATGGGGGTGTCTGGGGGGGCAAGGGTCTGGGGGAGAGGGTATGGGGTTATTTGGGGGGGAGAGGGTTTGGGGTTATTTGGGGGGGCAAGGGTCTGAGGGAAGGGGTCTGGGGGTGTCTGAGGGAAGGGGTATGAGGGTGTCTGGGGCGGGCAAGGGTCTGAGGGAAGGGGTATGGGGGGATCTGGGGGGCAAGGATCTGAGAGATGGGGTTTGGGGGAGGGGTTATGGGGGTGTCAAGGGGGGGCAAAGGTCTGAGGGAAGGCGTATGGGGTGTCTGGGGGGACAGTATCTGGGGCGGGGACTGGGTCGAAGGGAGGGGGCGGGGGCAGGATCTGCTGAGGGGCAGGTTCTGGGAGAGTACCACAGTACCGAAACTGCTCTTATTAAAGTTACAAATGACACCCTTTGTGACTGTGACAAAGGTAAACTATCCCTCCTTGTCCTTCTCGACCTGTCTGCAGCCTTTGACACAGTTGGCCATTCCATCCTCCTCCAACGGCCTCTCCACCATTGTCCAGCTGGGTGGGATCACACTCGCCTGGTTCCATTCTTAACCATCTAATCATAGCCAGAGAATCTCTTGCAACGGCTTCTCTTCCCACTCCCGCATCGTTACCTCTGGTGTCCCTCAAGGATCGATCCTTGGTGCCATCCTATTTCTCATCATAAATCATTCTGTGGCCTTGCCCCTCACTATCTCGGTAATCTTTTCCAGTCTCACAATCCCACAAGATGTCTGCGCTCCTCAAATTCTGGCCTCTTGAACATCCCTCATTATAATCACTCAACCATCGGTGGCTGTGCCTTCAGCTGCCTGGGCCCTAAGCTCTGGAACTCCCTCCCTAAACCTCGACGCCTCGCTACCTCTCGTTCCTCCTTTAAGACGCTCATTAAAACTTACCTCCTTTAAACAAGCTTTTGATCATCTGCCTTAATTTCCTCTGTGGCTCGGTGTCAAATGTATCTGTTTGTCTGTAACACTGCAGTGAAGCGCATGGGATGTTTTACTATGTTAAAGGCGCTATATAAATAAAAGTTGTTGTTATCTACATGTTGCCGCTTGGCTATATCATCCAAAAACACGGCCTCAGATTCCACTTGTACACTCACAACACCCAGCTCTACCTCACCACCACTTCCCTCGACCCCTCCTCGGTCTGTAAATTGTCAGACTGCTTGTCCCACATCCAGTACTGGATGAGCCGAAATTTTCTCCAATTAAATTCTGGGAAGACCGAAACCATTATCTTTGCTCCCCGCCGCAAACTGCGTTCCCTAACCTCTGACTCCATCTCTCACCCTAGCATCTGTCTGAGGCTGAAACACATTGTTTGCAACCTAGGTGTCATTTTGGTCTGGGAGCAGGAAGCAGGGGAGGGGTCGGAATCTTATCCCGTAACTTTACTCCGAGTGACATCCTTCAGCGTCTGCACTCGGCCTGTCTCGGTCGGGGGGGTGGCCATGGGGAGAAGTTTGTAGCCGGAGGGCACGGGTATCAGTTGGAGTGGGCGGCCCAGGACAGCAGTTAAAGAGGAGGGGACTCACGGTGTGCAGGGCAATGGGGCAAATCACGGTGTGCGGGGCAATGGGGCAAATCACGGTGTGCAGGAAAATGGGGCAAATCACAATGTGCAGGGCAATGGGAGACACAGAAACTAGGATTATTGCAATATCCACGTGTTGTTTCCAGGACACTGTATGTGGTGTAAGGTTATAACAAAATGTTTGGCCTCTCACCCATTGTTTGTTCGTAGTCTGATTCTCCATTACGGGAGGGTGCCAGTCTGCTGTGGGATTGGGAGCACTGTCTCCTTCTGTCCTTTCCTGCCCTGGTCTGGGGGTTTGCTCAGAGTCAGACTGTGCGTGCCGCTCTATCCCCATATGGGCAGGTGCTGTGCTGCCCACTAACCACTGCTGTCTCTCTCTCCCACAGAGTAACTGGATTTCTCCTGAACACAGAGAATTCCCGAGCCTCCTCCAGCATCAATCCCAAGGTAAATCAAAGGCAAACTGTGGGCAGTACACGGGGGAGGGGCATGGTCGGGGCAATAGGCAGAAGGGATTGGGCAATCGACAGGGAACGGGCAATGGTTAGGGACAATACACAGAGAAGCACTAATAGGCAGTTATGGGGCAATACACAGGGGAGGGCCAATAGGAGGAGAGATTGGGGCAATTGACGAGGAAAGGGCACTGGATAGAGGCAATACACAGTGATGGGTAATACAGAGAGAACGGGCAATAGGCAGGGTTTACCTGGGGACTGGTAACAGATAGACCAGATGACATAAAGTGAGTTTGGGAATGAAAGGGGACATACTGATCATTTTGCAAGGACTTGCTCACATGCTGGGTCTCCGGGTTGGTAAAGGATGACCAGAGGGTGTGCGCTGATGCCACTGTGGTGGTGGGTGGGGGGTGTGCAGAGCCCATTCACCATCTGTACGGGGTGATTGCTGCCATAGAATGACCAACAGGGGTCTGGTGCCCCACTCCGCAAGGTGGTGATCGTCAACCGAGCAGGAATGGGAAGAAATGAGCACAGGTAGGGTCCAAGGGTTTGGTGTTCGTGGGGCTTTCGAAGGTGCGAAGAGAGCTGGCGTGGGGCGGGGTGGGGGGGTGGGGGAACGCGGTTTAGGGAGAGCTTCCCATCGTGCATGGGTGTGCCGACTGTACCGAGAATGGCGGAGAGGGAGAGCACAGTAAAGGGTGCATGCCAGCACCCAGGGCTAGAAGATCGAGTGTGGCACCACAACTCCTGCAACAGCAGGGAGCTGCGGACTTTGTTCTGGGTTGTGGTTCCCAGATAATTCGGCCTGCAGGCGAGCAGTGAGTGAGTGAGCTACGAGCAGGCTGGAGAAGGGTGGGGCCTCCTCTCCTTCCATGCTCCCTCCTGGGTTAAGGGTGCTCCCAGATGGGACCGCATTCCTTATGGTGTTCTGTAATGACATTTCAATTCTCGCCTGTTTTGTCTGCTGACCATTCCAACCTCGGCTCAGCTGCTATCTAAGAAAGCCCAGTGTTTCCTGGAATTGTCTTCAGAGTCCAACGGCCTTTGGCAAGGCTCCACTATCTTCTCACCAGCGTAACCGAGTGAAGCATCGCGTGAGGGTGCTGGCTCACTCACTGTGCTGGGTTCTGTCCCAGCATTGTTACATGCCAATCTTTTCTTCTTGTATTTTTCAAACACAATGAATATGCTTCTAAATATAGGCACCCTGCGTTAACATTCCGCCTGTCCCGACAAGGATGGAATTTGTGGAATAGTTTCCTGATAGTTTGTATTTCCAATTGTCTGAAACATTCAAATGAACAAAGTTTCTTTCTTTCGCCTGCGTTGTTGACCTTCACATTAACATTTCTGCTTCTTAAATATGACACAGTTAGCATTTCAGTGCGTTCAATCTCGCTGGCAGGATTCTGTTAACTCTTGGCGTGCTGGAAGTTCTTCCATTCCCAATGTAATTGGACATTTCATTCTTGATTAACGATAATGTGAACTTTTAGAGGCAGGAAAGGACCATTAGGCCCAACAAGGCCATCTTTTTTAATTGATCTTACCCCCACCTTTCCATCGTCTCATTTCCTCCAATTCTAGCCTCTTGTGCATCACCGATTTTAATCTCTCCACCATGGGTGGCCGTGCCTTCAGCTGCCTGGGTCCGAAGCTCTGGAAACCCCTCCCTAAACCTCTCCACCTCTCCTCCTTTAAAAAGCTTCTTAAAACCCACCTCTTTGGTGTCACAGTTTTGCCTGATTATGCTCCTGTGAAGTGCCTTGAAACGTTTTACTATAAAGGCGCTATAGAAATGTCAGTTGTTGTTGTTGCTAATGCGGTCCCTCTCCAGGAACATATCTAGTCATCCCCTGATGCCAATTACACTAGCAATTCCAGGTAACTTATTCCACAACTTGGATCCTGCTTGGGTGAAAAATACTCTCCTGACTTCCTGTCGGCTTCTAATTTCCCCATTTGTAGCTGGCATCCCCTGGGTTTTGAACCCTGCATCACAGAGTGCCATTTGCTCCGATCAACTTTGTCAAGTTCCTTGGCAATTTGAAAACTGTGAGGAAAGATTTGAGAAAGTGGGGTTTGTTTTTGTTCGAACAACATAGATAACTTTTTCAGTAGTTGAGGGTCGAACGAGGGGTCATAGATGCAAGATTGAATGTCGGAGATTTAGAACTGAGGGCAGGAGAACGTTCCTCACACAGAGCCGGGAGGTTGTGGAATTCACTGCCAGGGTTAGTGGCAGAAACCGTCAAGATTGAAGATTAGATTGGAGAGGTGGATGAAGGAAAAGGAGGAATATGGGAACAGGGTGGGTAAATGTGATCAGGTCTATTTGCTCATGTGTAGGTTAACTGCTGACAAGGACAGGTTGGGCGAAATGACCTGTTTCCCTGTTGTGACCTTTCTATGTGGATCACCTCAACATCAGCTGTTCTCCAAAAGAAACAACCCTGACTCGTTCTCCTTTCCTCATGTAGAACTCTAAACTTTCTTCCCCCAAAAAGCTTTTGAGGCTGAGGGTCAACTGAGAATTTCAAAACTGTGATTCGTAGATTTTTGTTGGGCAAAGGTATTAAGGGATACGGAACCAAGGTGTTAGACAGACTTGAGGTACAGATCAGCCATGATTTAATAGCAGAAAAAGTTTGAGGGGCTGAATGGCCGCCTCCTGTTCCTGTGTAACCAGCTCGAGGGACTGAATGGCCTCCTCCTGTTCCTGTGTAACAGGATCGAGGGACTGAATGGCCTCCTCCTGTTCCTATGTAACTGGCTCGAGGGGCTGAATGGCCTCCTCCTGTTCCTGTGTGACTGGCTCGAGGGGCTGAATGGCTGCCTCCTGTTCCTGTGTAACCAGCTCGAGGGGCTGAATGGGCCTCCTCCTGTTCCTGTGTGGCTGGCTCGAGGGGCTGAATGGGCCTCCTCCTGTTCCTGTGTAACTGGTTCGAGAGGCTGAATGGGCCTCCTCCTGTTCCTGTGTGGCTGGCTCGAGGGGCTGAATGGGCCTCCTCCTGTCCCTGTGTAACAGGATCGAGGGGCTGAATGGGCCTCCTCCTGTTCCATTGCAGCAGTTCACGGCCAATCACTGGGGCACCCTCAATCACCTTCTGTCACACGGGGATGTAGATTCTGCAGCAAGGCTGCCCAAGGTTTGGCGACATACCATTCTCCATATAATTGGAGCCAGCTCAGAGGCCTGGTGCTCTTTCCAGTTACGGTGGGACCGCTGGTTGTTAAGCAGCAAGTAACCAATAGGTGGTGTTTAAAATCCAAGCAGTGTCCACATGCCAGTCTGATCATTCTCATTGCCCATTAATCGCATCTAGTTCACAGCTGCTGAGTGGGACCATGAATCGCTCCAAAACCAGGGGATTACAGAGCTGGAAGAGTTTATTATCCCTGGAATTTCACACTTTACACACTTCAGTTGCAAGTGGTTTGTACAAATGTGTGAAATATGAGGATTAATGAGCTGAATTTCAATGTCGGTGAGAGGATTTGTGCCACTGCTACTGGCATCAAAACGCCTGGTATTGGTATTGGTAACCGGGTATTGGTAACTGGGTATTGGTAACCAGGAATTGGAATTGGTAACCGGGTATTGGTATTGGTAACTGGATATTGGTGACCAGGAATTGGAATTGGTAATCAGGTATTGGTATTGGTAACCGGGTATTGGTAACCAGGAATTGGAATTGGTAACCGGGTATTGGTATTGGTAACCGGGTATTGGTAACCGGTCATTTGGTATTGGTAACTGGGTATTGGTATTGGTAACCGGGTATTGGTAACCGGGTATTGGTATTGGTAACTGGGTATTGGTGACCAGGAATTGGAATTGGTATTGGTAACCGGGTATTGGTAACTGGGTATTGGTGACCAGGAATTGGAATTGGTAACCGGGACACTAGTACACCGGGTATTTGTACTGGTAATCTGAAATGTATTTAAATTGGCCTCTTGCCTGTCCCCCTCCACTCCACCATTGATGCGTGCCTTCAGCTCTCTCGGCCCCAAGCACTCATTAAGGACACCGAGGCAGTCGGGGCCCACTGGAAGGAACACTTTGAAGATCTCCTTCACTGAGACTCTGCCTTCGATGTGAGTGTCCTCGACTCCAACCTGCAGCATGCTACCCACATCTCAGCACAACCCCAGCCCAGCATGAGGTTGAAAAGGCCATCCGTCAGCTCAAGAACAAGAAGGCATCAGGAGCCGATGGAATTCCCGCTGAGGCACTAAAATATGGCGGAGAAGTACTATTGGCACGAATGCATGACCTCATTCTCTCATATCTGGAAGGAGTAGAGCATGCAGGGAGATCTCGGATGCCGTAATCGAGACCATCTTCAAAAATGGGGACAAGTCCGATTGCGGCAATTACAGAGGAATCTCCAGGTTGTCAGCCACTGGAAAAGTCATCGCAAGATTCCTCCTCAGTCGTCTCCTCCCTGAGGCTAAAGAGGTCCTCCCAGAGTCACAATGCGGATTCCGTCCACTAAGGGGTACAATGGACATGATTTTCACCAAGCGACAACTACAAGAGAAATGCAAGGAACAGCACTGACCCTTGCACATGGCCGCCTTTGACCTCACAAAGGCCTTTGACACTGTCAACAGTGAGGGACTATGGAGCGTCCTCCTCTGTTTCAGCTGCCCCCAAAAGTTTGTCACCATCCTCCGCCTGATCCACGACGACATGCAAGCCGTGATCCTGACCAATGGATCCACCACAGACCCAATCCACGTCCGGACCAGGGTCAAGCAGGACTGAGCCATCGCGCTAACGCTCTTCTCAATCTTCCTTGCTGCAATGCTCCATCTCACTCTCGGCAAGCTCCCCGCTGGAGTGGTACTAAACTATAGAACCAGTGGGAACCTGTTCAACCTTCGTCGCCTCCAGGCTAGATCCAAGACCGTCCCATCCTCTGTCATCGACGACGCTTGCATCGGCGCACCTTCAGAGGCCAAACTCCAAGCCATCATCAACATCTTCACCGAGGTGTACGAAAGCATGGGTCTTACACTAAACATTCGTAAGACAAAGGTCCTCCACCAATCTGACCCCGCCACATAGCACTGCCCCCCTGGTCATCAAAATCCACGCGCGGCCCTGGACAACGTGGACCACTTTCCATACCTCAGGCGCCTACTATCAGCAAGGGCAGACATCGACGCCTCCAGTGCACCAGCACAGCCTTCGGCCGCCTGAGGAAGAGAGGGTTTGAAGACCGGACCTCAAATCTGACACCAAGCTTATGGTGTACAGGGCAGTAGTGATACCCGCCTTCCTATATGGCTTAGAGACATGGACCATGTACAGTAGACACCTGAAATCGCTGGAGAAATACCACCAACGATGTTTCCGCAAGATCCTGCAAATCCCCTGGGGGGACAGACGCACCAACGTCAGTGTTCTTGCTCAGGCCAACATCCCCAGCATCGAAGCACTGACCACACTCGACCAGCTCCGTTGGGCGGGCCACATCGTCCGCATGCCCTGACACGAGACTCCCAAAACAAGCGCTCTACTCGGAGCTCCTTCACGGCAAGTGATCTCCAGGTGGGCAGAGGAAACATTTCAAGGACAACCTCAAATCCTCCTTGATAAAGTGCAACATCCCCATCGACACCTGGGAATCCCTGGCCCAAGACCGCCCTAAGTGGAGGAAGAGCATCTGGGAGGGCGCTGAGCACCTCGGGTCTCGAAGGACAGCGGAAGGAGCGCGCAGCAACCTGGGCTCCCCAACCACTCGTTCCTTCAACCACTGTCTGCCCCACCTGTGAGAGACTGTAGGTCCCACGTTGGGCTCCTCAGTCACCTGAGAACTCTTTTTAGTGTGGAAGCAAGTCATCCTCGACTCCGGGGGACTGCTGAAGAAGAGATCCACATTCTAACCAATCTCTGTAAAGAAGCTTCTCCTGAATAGGATTAATGACCGTTCCTCTACCCCATTTAGACACTTATTTTCCCAAAAGAGTAGGTTAACATGGAAACATAGAAAATAGGTGCAGGAGTAGGCCATTCGGCCCTTCGAGCCTGCACCACCATTCATTATGATCATGGCTGATCATGCAACTTCAGTACCCCATTCCTGCTTTCTCACCATACCCTTGATCCCTTTAGCTGAATTCCAAATTGAACCACCTCCTTAATGATCTATATTGAAGTTCATTTGCAAATTACACGTCCATTCTGCAAGTTTATTAATGTCTTTCTGTATTAACTACATCTCCCTCTAATTTGGTGTCATCTGCAAATTTTGGAATAGTACTTTTAGAGGAATGTAATATTCTGATAATTTAATTAAAAGCACTTGTTGAAATTAAGAGTTGGCTTTGAGGAACCCGATTGGTCGCTTGGAACCGTTGGTTCCTCAAAGCCAACTCTTAATTTTTAAATATTGATTCGAGATTGATATGGATAATAATCAGCCTTTGTGTGTTTGTTGCTTTCAGATGCAGACGGTGAGGATTCTGTGAATCTTTATTCGGTGTCTGTAAGCGGAGGTGGTCACTGGCGAGGTCTCCGTGTCAGCCGCAGTCCGGGTGAGCACCATAATGTGTATAAACCCACCGTCCGGTTCCACCGATCTCCCGCCGTCACAAAGACTGGAGGCTGTCGCGGGAGGGGAGGGGAGGGGCTTGCACACCTGCGCACACCTATCACACCTACCACTTCCTGGCTTGTGATGGCGGTGAGCCAATGCTGGCGGCATTGTCCCGGCCTGCAAGAGCATCAGCAGGCCGGGGCCATTGGAGGGAGCAGCACATGCTGCTGCAGGAGGGCGACGGTCGATCGCAATGTGGCAGGCACAGCAGAAGCGGCGAGAGTTCGTAGAGGGATGTGATCGGGGTTCGGGGCCCAGAAGAGGCAAGGGCCCAGGGACAGCACTGACCAGCCCACACTGGTGCGCATTAGGTCCGTGCAGCAGAGCTGGTCTCCAGTTGTCTTGGTTAACCCTTGCTACTGGACCAAGACCTAGCTCTGTCAAGCCCGTGTGGTGACTGGTGTGTAACGGCCACCCCACGTTAAAAAAATCCACGCACAGGCATCTTCCATCCTTCAGGATGTAGTTCGAGATCCGGAATATTAGGTCCTTCATTGAAACACCTGTGAACTCATCCCTTTTCAGCCTGGAAGCAAGTCATCCTTGCTTCGAGGGACTGCCGATGATGATGATGGTGGTGGTGGCGGGGGTGGCCAGTAACAATCCCGGGAGTGTGGTCGGGATCCTGGGAAGGGTGGGGACGAGTCAGGATTCCCTTGGGGGATATGAGCCGGGGTTCCTGAAGTGGGGGGTTAGTCGAGATCACCGGGGTGGAGGGCAGTTTCTTGGGATAAGGCGTTTCACAGGAGCGCAAATTCCACAAAATGTGACACCGAACCACATGAGATATTAGGACAAGTGACCCAAAAGCATAGTTCAAGAGGTCGGTTTTAAGGAGCGACTTAAAAAAGGGAAGAGAGGTGGAAAGGTTTTGGGAAGGAATTCTAGAGCTTGGGGTCTCGGCAGTGGAAGGCACGGCTGCCAATGGTGGAGTGAAGGAAGTTGGGGATGCATGACAGACCAGAATTGGAGGAGTGCAGAGATTTTGGGGGGGGCGGGGGGGTGTGAGGTGGGAGGGGACGGTTGTGGGGCTGGAGGAGGTTACAGAGATAGGGAGGGGCGAGGCATGCTGGGAATTGAACACAAGCATGAGAATTTTAAAATCAAGGCGTTGTTGGACCGGGAGCCAATGTAGGTCAGCAAGCACAGGGATTGGCCCCTGGACAGGGGGGAGGTGGAGGTGATTGGCCCCTGGACAGTGGGGCAGTGGAGGTGATTGGCCCCTGGACAGGGGGGAGGTGGAGGTGATTGGTCCCTGGACAGTGGGGCAGTGGAGGTGATTGGCCCCTGGACAGGGGGGAGGTGGAGGTGATTGGTCCCTGGACAGTGGGGCAGTGGAGGTGATTGGCCCCTGGACAGTGGGGCAGTGGAGGTGATTGGCCCCTGGACAGTGGGGCAGTGGAGGTGATTGGCCCCTGGACAGGGGGGAGGTGGAGGTGATTGGTCCCTGGACAGTGGGGCAGTGGAGGTGATTGGCCCCTGAACAGTGGGGCAGTGGAGGTGATTGGCCCCTGGACAGGGGGGAGGTGGAGGTGATTGGTCCCTGGACAGTGGGGCAGTGGAGGTGATTGGCCCCTGAACAGTGGGGCAGTGGAGGTGATTGGCCCCTGGACAGGGGGGAGGTGGAGGTGATTGGTCCCTGGACAGTGGGGCAGTGGAGGTGATTGGCCCCTGAACAGTGGGGCAGTGGAGGTGATTGGCCCCTGGACAGTGGGGAGGTGGAGGTGATTGGCCCCTGGACAGTGGGGCAGTGGAGGTGATTGGCCCCTGGACAGTGGGGCAGTGGAGGTGATTGGCCCCTGGATAGTGGGGCAGTGGAGGTGATTGGCCCCTGAACAGTGGGGGGGGTGGAGGTGATTGATGGTCTCCGATCCCACACTGTGTCCTGTTCACACTGGTGTTTAAATTTATTCATGGCCCCTCCCCTCCCTGTGTAACTTCCTTAAAAAAAACCCTCCCCAAACTCTCGGCTCCTTCCATTCTGGCCTCTTGTTCATCACCACCCCTTCGTACCACCTTTTGGCGGCCGTGCCTCCAGCTGCCTGGGCCCAATCTCTGGAATTCCCTCCCTAAACCTCTCTGCCTCTCTCTCGTCCTGCAAGATGCTCCTTAAAACTCACCTGTTGGACTAAGCTTTTGGTCACCGTCTTAATATCTCGTCCTTTGGCTGGTTGTCAATTTGTGTCTGATTACACCAATAGGTTAAAGGCGCTGTCTAAGTGCAAGTTGTCATGGTGCCGCTGGGGCTCGGTGAAGCAGAGGGAGGTACTGCGGGGTGTCGGAGGGACCTGTGGTCTGGTCTGGTCTGAGTGAGGGGCTGGTGCTGAGGCTGCGTGCCCAGATTGCTGTGTTGAGCCGATTTCCATCTCTTTCAGTGTCCGTGGTGGAAGATGCCAAACCAGCCGAATGCAAGCTGAGGCCTGCAGTGATCGAGATAACGCGCAGTATGGTGGACCCCACCAACGCAAACTTCTTTGTCTGGCCGTCCTGTGTGGAGGTGCAACGATGCTCGGGCTGCTGCAACACCAGAAACTACCAGTGCCAGGCAACTGAGGTGCAAGAACGGCACGTGCAGGTGGGCACCATTACTGCCAGGCCCCACTCCCGGGGGTCGGGGGGATTGGGTGTTATGGGGTCGGGGTGTTGGGGGAGATGGGTTGTCGAGGGGGTGGTGTTGTCAGGGTGGGGACACGGGTCGGTCTGGTGTTGGGGGGGCCGGAGGTCGGGCTGGGGACAAGGATCGGTCTGGTGTTGGGGGGGAGGTCGGAGGTCGGATGTCGGTGGGGACGGTGTTGGTCTGGTGTTGGGGGGTCGGGGGTCGAGGTGGGGACACAGGTCAGTTTGGTGGGAGGGTGCGGGGTGGGGACAGGAGTCGGTCTCATCTTGGGGGGGGGGGGGTCGGGGGTCGATCTGGTGTTGGGGGGGTCAGGGGTGGGGTTATGGGTCGATCTGGTGTTGGGGGGGTCGGGGTGATGTCGGGGGTCGGTCTGGTGTTTGGGGGGGTGTCGGGGGTTGGGTGGGGTCAGGGGTCGGTCTGGTGTTTGGGAGGGTCGGGGTGATGTCGGGGGTCAGTCTGGTGTTGGGTGGGGGGTCGGGGGTTGGGTGGGGTCAGGGGTCGGTCTGGTGTTTGGGGGGGTCGGGGTGGTGTCAGGGGTCGATCTGGTGTTTGGGGGTGGTCGGGGTGGTGTAGGCCTGGGGGGGTCGGGGGTTGGATGGGGTCAGAGGTCGGTCTGGTGTTTGGGCGTGGTCGGGGTGGTGTCGGGGGTCAGTCTGGTGTTTGGGGGGGGTCGGGGTGATGTCGGGGGTCAGTCTGGTGTTTGGAGGGGGTTGGGGTGGTGTCGGTGGGGGGGGGGATCGGGAGTTGGGTGGGGTCAGGGGTCAGTCTGGTGTTTGGGGGGGGTTGGGGTGGTGTCGGTGGGGGGGGGATCGGGAGTTGGGTGGGGTCAGGGGTCGGTCTGGTGTTTGGGGGCCAGGGGTTGGGGTGGTGTCGGGGGTCGGTCTGGTGTTGGGGGATGTGTCTCTGTTGCTACACCACTCCGGGCCGGCCGGAGTTGCAGGCCTCTCTCCGTGGGCACCTGCTGTGTGGCCTTTCCCGCTGTGGTTTGGATCAGTGTGTAGTGACGCAGGCCAGTGGCGGCTGGTGTTACCTTGGCTCTCTGACCCTCTCCCATCAGGAATGAAACTTCTTTCCCCATCAGATGTAAAAATAACCTACACACAATCCGATTGCAGGTCAGGGGTCAGTCAGGAAATTCTCTTCATTCTCCCACAATAAACCCAGCAGAAAATTCGGGAATACCGAATTCCTAAAGTGCCGGGACGCTGGCTGGAAAAGGCTTGTTGAAGAGAAGCTTCTAGAATGGTCAGAGCGGAGGCAGTGCGGAGAGTCCAGCCTTGTCCTCGGTTGGGTCGCTCCAGTTACACCTGCCATCACCCTTGGTCATCTCTCTGTTTGGGATGGATTGATGGAAAACTCTGCAAAGGCAGAGTAGGTTAGCGGGGACTGATGGGAAGGGGCAGGTTAAAGAGGGCTGTGATGAACATCGACTGCAAACTGCGACTAGGGCTGCCTGGCCTGCTCTGTATTTCTGAACTTGCTGTTCTATGTGAGTGTTGCGGAGTTTGACTGCCCCATGCTCTCTCTAACTGCTCTCCTCTCCCTCAGGTCATAAAGAGGGTATCTCTTCGTAGGCGGCTGGTGACCCAGACCGCAGTGGTGGTGCTGCATGACCACGTGCGGTGCAAGTGTATGACCACAGCTCAGTACACCGAATCCCAGGAGAGAGAGGGTGAGCATCCCGCGCACATGCGCACACACGCTCGGGCCGGGGAGCAGGCGATGGGCTGGAGCCCTGGGTGTCGGGGTTACCCGGGGTTATGCGATGGGTGTCGGGGTTATTTGGTGGGTGTCGGGGTTACTTGGGGTTATGTGATGGGTGTCTGGGGTTACTCGGGGTTATGTGATGGGTGTCGGGGTTACTCGGGGTTATGTGATGGGTGTCGGGGTTACTCGGGGTTATGTGATGGGTGTCGGGGTTACTCGGGGTTATGTGATGGGTGTCGGGGTTACTCGGGGCGATGTGATGGGTGTCTGGGGTTACTCGGGGCTATGTGATTGGTGTCGGGGTTACTCGGGGCTATGTGATGGGTGTCTGGGTTACTCGGGGCTATGTGATGGGTGTCTGGGGTTACATGGGGCTATGTGATGGGTGTCGGGGTTACTCGGGGCTATGTGATGGGTGTCTGGGGTTACTCGGGGCTATGTGATGGGTGTCTGGGGTTACTCGGGGCTATGTGATGGGTGTCGGGGTTACTCGAGGTTATGTGATGGGTGTCGGGGTTACTCTGGGGTATGTGATGGGTGTCGGGGTTACTCTGGGGTATGTGATGGGTGTCGGGGTTACTCTGGGGTATGTGATGGGTGTCGGGGTTACTCGGGGGTATGTGATAGGTGTCTGGGGTTTCTTGGGGTTAACATAGAAACATAGAAATTTACAGCTCAGAAGGAGGCCATTTCAGCCCAACATGTCCGCGCCGGCCGATAAAGAGCCCCACGGCCCTCGGTCAGCAGCCCTGAAGGTTACAATAAACCTATGAACAATGACGGAAAAGTAAAGGGAATCCGGCCCAACCAGTCCGCCTCACACAACCGCGACATCCCTTGCACTGGAACAATCTACACTCCACCCCAACCGGAGGCATGCGATCTCCTGACACAGGCAAAAAACATAAAAACCCAGGCCAATTTAGGGAGAACAAATCTGGGAAAATTCCTCTCCGACCCATCCAGGCTATTGAAACTAGTCCAGGAGATCACCCTGGCCGTATTAGATTCCCTACTGTACTTACCATCGTATCTGCGCCAGCCAACAAGAGGTTATTCAGTCTAATCCCACTTACCAGCTCTAGGTCCCTAACCCTGCAGGTTACGGCACTTTAAGTGCCCATCCAACCATCTTTTAAATGTGGTGAGGGTTTCTGCATCCACCACTCTTCCAGGCAGCGAGTTCCAGATCCCCACAACCCTCTGCGTAAACAAGCCCCCCCCCGCCTCAAATCTCCTCTGAACCTTCCACCAACCACCTTAAAACTATGCCCCCTCATAATTGACCCCACCACCAATGAAAATAGGCCCTTACTATCCACTATATGACGCTCCTCAATATTTTGCACACCTCAATGAGGTCTCTCCTCAGCCTCCTCCATTCCAAGGAGAACAAACCCAGCCTATTCAATCTGTCCTCATAACTAAGATTTTCCATTCCAGGCAGCATCCTCGTAAATCTCCTCTGCACCCTTTCTAGTGCAATCACATCCTTCAATAATACGGTGACCAGGACTGCACGCAGTACTCCAGCTGTGGCCCAACCAGAGTATTATACAATTTAAGCATAACCTCCCTGCTCTTGTATTCTATGCCTCGACCAATAAAAGCAAGCATTCCGTATGCCTTCTTAACCACCTTATCCACCTGGCCTGCTACTTTCCGGGATCTGTGGACAAGCACTCCTTTGTTCATCTACACTATTAAGTGGCCTACCATTTTAATGTGTATAGCCTTTCCTTATTATCCCTCCCAAAGTGCATTACCTCACACTTCTCTGAATTAAATTCCATTTGCCACTGCTCTGCCCACCTGACCAGTAGATTGATATCCTCCTGCAGCCCATGACTTTCCTCTTCATTATCAACCACACAGCCAATTTTAGTGTCGTCTGCAAACTTCTTAATCATACTCCCTATATTCAAACGTATACCACAAAAAGCAAGGGACCCAGTACTGAACCCTGCGGAACCCCACTGGAAACATCCTTCCAGTCACAAAAACACCCATTAACCATTACACCTTGCTTCCTACCTCTGAGTCAATTTTGGATCCAACTTGCCACTTTGCCCTGGATCCCATGGGTTTCAACCTTTGTGACCAGTCTACCATGTGGGACCTTATTAAAAGCTTTGCTAAAGTCCATATACACTACACTGTAAGCACTACTGTCATCAACCCTCCTGGTTACCTCCTCAAAAAATGCAATCAGGTAGTCAAACATGAAATTCCCTTAACAAATCCGTGCTGACTGTCCCTAATTAATCCTTGCCTTTCTAAATGTCGATTCATCCTGTCCTTCAGGATTTTTTCCAATAATTTTCCCACCACTGAGGTTAGGCTGACAGGCCTGTAATTACTTGACCTATCCCTTTCTCCCTTCTTAAACAAGGGTACCACATTAGCAGTCCTCCGGCACCATGCCTGGATCCGAAGAGGATTGGAAAATGATGGTCAAGGCCTCTGCTATTTCCTGTTTTGCTTCGCTCAACAGCCTGAAATGCATTTCATCCGGGCCTGGGAACTTATCCACTTTCAAAGCTGCTAAACCCCATAATACCTCCTCTCTCACTATGTTTATTTCATCCAGAATATCACACTCCTCCTCGATAGCAGTATCTGCATTGCCCCTTTCCTTTGTGAAAACAGACGCAAAGTATTCATTAAGAACCATATCCACACCTTTCCCCTCCACACAGATTACCCTCATGGTCTCGAATAGGCCCTACCCTTTGTTTAATTATCCTCTTGCTCTTAATATATTTACAGAACATCTTTTGGGTTTTCCTGGATTTTACTTGTCGAGAATTTTTCATGCTCTCTCAGCATTCCTAATGTCCTTTTTAATTTCACCTCTCAACTTTCTATATTCCTCCAGAGATTCAACAGTATTTAGCCGTTGGTATATTAAATAAGTTTCCCTTTTTTTCTTAATTCTCCCCTGTAAACCCCTAGATATCCAGGGGGCTCTAGAATTGTTATTCCCACCTTTTTTCTTTAAGGGCACATGTTTGGCCTGAGCCTTCCGGATCTCCTCCTTGAATGCCTTACACTGATTTACCCACAAGTAGCTGTTTTCAGTCCACTGTGGCCAAATCACGTCTCAACTTAGCAAAGTTAACTTTTCTCCAATTTGGGACTTTTATTCCTGGTCTATCCTTGTCCTTATCCATAATTATCTTCAATCTGACTGAATTATGGTCACTGGCACCCAAGTGCTCTCCCACTAATACCCCTTCAACCTGCCCAGCTTCATTCCCCAAAACTAAATCCAGAACCGCTCCCTCCTGTGTTCGGCTTGTTACATACTGACCAAAAATGTTCTCTTGAATGCATTTTAGGAATTCCGCACCCTCTATACCCTTCACACTATATTTATCCCAATCAATATTTGGATAGTTAAAATCACCTACTATTACTGCCCTATGGTTTTTGGACTTCACAGCAATTTGCTGACATATTTGCTCCTCTATCTCCCTCCCACTGTTTGGGGGTCTATAATACACGCCCAGCAGCGTGATCGTCCCATTTTTATTTTTCAATTCAACCCATATGGCCTCATTTGATCCCTCTAACATATTCCTCCTTACAGCTGTAATAGTTTCTTTAATCAATACAGCAACCCGCCCCCCCTCCTTTTTAACCCCTCTCTGTCCTGTCTAATAATCCTGAAACCAGGAATATTGAGCTGCCAAACCTGCCCCTCGTTCAGCTGTGTTCCTGTAATGGCTATAATGTCACACTCCCAAGTGTCTACCTGTGCTCTTAGCTCATCCGCCTCATTCGCTATACTCCTTACATTAAAGTATATACCATTCAGCACAGGAAGACCTCCTTGCTTACTCCATACTAAGCCCTGTTTCCTCTGTCTTACAGATTTGCTTTCGAGATTCTTGTTATCCAACTTCTGCTTTACTTCCCTATTGAATTTGTTCTCAGGTTCCCATCCCCCTGCCAAGCTAGCTTAAACTCTCCCCAACACCACTAGCAAAACTCCCCGCAAGGATATTGGTCCCGGCACTGTTGAGATGCAACTCATCTGGTTTGTACAGGTCCCATCTCCCCCAGAAGCAGTCCCAATGCCTCAAGAATTTAAAGCCCTCCCTCCTACACCAACTCTCCAGCCACGTGTTCATCCTCTCTATCCTTCTGTTCTTGTACTTATTAGCATGTGGCACCAGTAGTAACCCGGAGATTACTATCTATGAGATCCAACCCTTTAATTTTTCTCCTAGCTCCCTAAACTCAGCCTGCAGGACTTCATCCCTCTTTCTTCCTATTTCATTGGTCGCGATATGGACCACGACCTCTGGCTGTTCACCCTCTCCCCCCAGAATGCCCTGCAGCTGCTCTGTGACATCCTTGACCCTGGCACCAGGGAGGCAACATACTATCCTGGAGTCACGTCTGCGGCCGCAGAAATTCTTGCGATAGATTTCCCCTAACTATTGAATCCCCTACCACTAGGGCATTTTTATTCTTTGTTCCGCGCCCCCCCCCCCCTCCCCCCATGCAGCTGAGCCACCCGTGGTGCCTTAGACCCACAGGGCTACGGACCAAGAGCTGGAAAGTGGGATTAGGCTGGATAGCTCTTGGTCGGCTGGCGTGGACACGATGGGCCGAGATGGCCTCCTTCCATGCTGTAACTTTCTATGATTTGGTTGGTGGCTGGGTGGGGTCGGGTTATTCGGTGGGTGTTTGCTCTGTACCCTCCTGTATTGGGTGGAGGCGATAGTAGACAATGTCCAACTTGCCTTTACACTCATCTCCCCAGCAGTCGCTGCTTTAATGGATCTGCTTTCCTGCACAGCACCTGTATCTACTGTAACACTTCAATATTCCAGCTGTTTCTCACCCTAAACCACATGCCCATTGCCCATCGGTGAGACCGGTGAGTGAATTGGATAAGTTAGGTGAGTGGGCAAATGCATGGCAGATGAAGTATAATGTGGATAAATGTGAGGTTATCCACTTTGGTGGTAAAAACAGAGAGACTGACTATTATCTGAATGGTGACAGATTAGGAAAAGGGGAGGTGCAACGAGACCTGGGTGTCATGGTACATCAGTCATTGAAGGTAGGCATGCAGGTACAGCAGGCGGTTAAGAAAGCAAATGGCATGTTGGCCTTCATAGCTAGGGGATTTGAGTACAGGGGCAGGGAGGTGTTACTACAGTTGTACAGGGCCTTGGTGAGGCCACACCTGGAGTATTGTGTACAGTTTTGGTCTCCTAACTTGAGGAAGGACATTCTTGCTATTGAGGAAGTGCAGCGAAGGTTCACCAGACTGATTCCCGGGATGGCGGGACTGACATATCAAGAAAGACTGGATCAACTGGGCTTGTATTCACTGGAGTTCAGAAGAATGAGAGGGGATCTCATAGAAACGCTTAAAATTCTGACGGGTTTAGACAGGTTAGATGCAGGAAGCATGTTCCCGATGTTGGGGAAGTCCAGAACCAGGGGTCACAGTCTAAGGATAAGGGGTAAGCCATTTAGGACCGAGATGAGGAGAAACTTCTTCACCCAGAGAGTGGTGAACCTGTGGAATTCTCTACCACAGAAAGTTGTTGAGGCCAATTCACTAAATATATTCAAAAAGGAGTTAGATGTAGTCCTTACTACTTGGGGGATCAAGGGTTATGGCGAGAAAGCAGGAATGGGGTACTGAAGTTGCATGTTCAGCCATGGCTCGAAGGGCTGAATGGCCTACTCCTGCATCTATTTTCTATGTTTCTATGTTTCTATGGACAGTGACTATTCAACTGTGGGAAGCATCACAGCTAAGCCTGGCTCTGTGATCAATCGAGATCAATACCAAACACATTGCGGAGGGGTCCCCATGGAGCAGCCAGGAGCAGGGAGCTCGCTGCTTAATCTGCTCCCTAACTTGCTGAGATCGGTTTGCTGAGGGTTGGGCTGGATCCTGGGTAATACAAGTTCCGTGCTTGATGGCTTTGTCTTCTCACCAGGGCCCTTGGTGACTGCAGCTCCCACCGTGATCCGGATACGCAAGTACAGCCGCAGCAAACGGAAACATCAGAAATTCAAGCACATCGGTGGAAAGAAGAGGCCCTCCCACACATAGACCCAGGGCACAACATTCAGGTACGATCACAAGAAATAGGAGCAGCATTCGGCCCCTCGAGCCTGCTCTGCCATTCAATAAGATCTTGGCTGATGCAATCACGGACTCAGCTCCACTTCCCTGCCCGCTCCCCATAACCCTTTACTCCCTTATCCCTCAAAAACCTGTCTATCTCCGCCTTAAATATATTCAATGACCCAGCCTTCGCAGCTCTCTGGGGCAGAGAATTCCACAGATTTACAACCCTCTGAGAGAAGAAATTCCTCCTCATTTCCATTTGGAACTCTGCCAGCCCTCCCAAGGGCAGGAAGGGTGTGGGGGCGGGGGGTTCGGGTTGTTGGGTGGGGGTTTGGGGGTGAGTCTTTCCTATGGTAGTATGGTGTGTCAGCTGTGGCTCAGTTCACCTGAGTCAGAAGGTTGTGGGTTCAAGTCCCACTCCAGGGACTTGAGCACATAAATCTAGGCTGACACTCCCGTGCAGTACTGAGGGAGTGCCTCACTGTCGGATGAGAAGTTAAGCCAAGGCCCCATCTGCTCTCTCAGGTGGACGTAAAAGATCTCATGGCACTATTTCGAAGAAGAGCAGGGAGTTATCACAGGTGTCCTGGTCAATATTTATCCCTCAACCTACATCACTAAAACAGATAATCTGTTTTAATCACATTGCTGTTTGTGGGAGCTTGCTGTGCGCAAATTGGCTGCCCCGTTTCCCACAGTACAACAGTGACTGCACTCCAAAAAGTACTGGTTTGGCTGTAAGGCGCTTTGAGACGTCCAGTGGCCGTTCAAGGCACTATATAAATGCAAGTCTGTTTACCAGTCTGTGTAGTAGCAAAGCAAATCAAACGTCACATTCCCTGTGGGGGCAGTGCTCAGGGACGTGCCCCAGGGTCTGATTAGGAGCTCCACAGTCACACGATGGGGATGCTTTAATCTCCCACCGATGAATGTGGCAGCATCGACCGAGACCAGTTCTGAGACGGTCGATGGTTGCCCACTGTTTGCGAGGAAGGTTTGATCCTTCAGGTGGGGTCCTCTGTAAGGAATCCATTCCGTGTGTCGCAGTTCTTCCAAGCATTTCTTGGAAGAAAAATAAATAAAAAGGGGGACGAGTGATCGGGAAAGAAGGTGGGAGAGGGGGAGGGAGGATAGACAGGGGATTTGGGGGTCGAGGGTGGTTCAGGGGAAGGGGATGCCAGTGGGAGGGGCACAGGTTCGGTGGGGGGGGGGGGGAGGAGGGCTCTGGTTTGGGCGTGGGCCTTGTCTGAATGTGAGGTGCCTGAGCTGTCCCTGTTTGCTGACTGAGGGCAAGACAGTGCCTCACGGGTGGCGTGGGGCAGGGGCACTGTTAGTCCCGCACTGGTCGATCTCTCTCTCTCTCTCTCTCTCTCTCTCTCTCTCTCTCTCTCTCTCTCTCTCTCTCTCTCTCTCTCTCTCTCTCACACTCACAACATCCTCTTTCTCTCTGCAGGTGTCTTGCACTCGGAAGCGGCCCCATGGATTTTCCAGTGAGATGGCGGAGTCCTTCACCTGAAGACTTTCTGTTGAATCTGCTGTTGGCAGCCAATGAGAATGAATCTGTGCAATGTCAAACTGTTAATGGCCAAATCTAACCAACTGCGAGAGCGGCTGACCCAAGCAACTGGACAAACCAGAGACCAATGTGCACTAAAGACTAAAAATGATTTTAATTAAACCATTGATAAGTGATGACCACTGGATCTGTCGAGCAAAGATGGCAGCCAATGCACTCTGTGCCTGTGTGGGTCGGAGCAACGGAGAGACAAAGGGACAGGGTCTGGCCAACGCTGCATCGAAGCACGCATGCTGTTTGCACTGTACATTCGCTTTTTTATATATTTGCTATATTTAATGTCCGTTACCGTGCATTGACTAGTAAACAGCACGAGGCAAAGCCTTGCTGCTATTGGCTGGTTCTGCCAGTTTCGAAGTAGCATTTTAAAGGGATACATTGGTTTTTCGAGTCTGTGCACCAGGTGCTGATAGGATCACTCCCCCCTCCCGCCTCGTCCCTCGTCCCTCGTCCCCCTCATTCCTCCCCCCTCCCCCCAGCCCTCATCCACCTTCCCTCACCCTCACCCTCACCCCCTCATCCCCCCCCCCCCCCTCATCAAAATCCTCATCCACCTGCCCCCGCCACAGAATCCCGGCCCATTAGCTTGTGCAGAGACTGATTCTAAAGGTCACTCAGGATTAGGGCACGTGCCCCAAGAGCGGGACCAGCAGCCTCTCCAGCTCTGGGGTGGATTAGAACCCAGCTCTCTGCTTCTGATGGGGAACAACTGGGTTCAATTCTGTTCCATGACTACTGACGCCTCCCCCCCTCCAACCCCACCTCCCAAGCTGATTCTGGTTCTGCTCTTGCGTCCTGCCATCGTGCTTTCAGGCATAGAAGGGTTAATGGGGCTGAAGAAGGAGTCTCTGCTCTGCCCTTGAAGCCGCCCTTGAGATTGGCCTTGGGAAGATTTTGACCCGGTGTCCAAGGCCTTGCAGTGAAGCCACGCTGAGCCACAGTGAGCTGCAGCCCCGCCCTCTCCCTGCAGACCTGCTGCATACTTCAAGAGCTGACAGCAGCCTGGCTGGTGCTGTGTGTTTACACTGCCCGAGGCTAGGGATGGGCCTGCACTGGATGGGAGCCAGGACTTGTGATCAAGTTCCAACCTTGGATCCACCTGGAACAGCACCGAGTGCCATAGTGCTGGTCCAAATGGGGCGTGAGGCTAGTCGGGAACATGGGGTAGGGGATCAATGGATCGATGTCGCTGATTGACCGTTATCGCTGATCAGAGATAGATCCCTTGACGGGTCTGTGCATTGCAGCTTCTTACATCTGACTGCGGACAGTATACAGCGAGACACACTGACTGCGGACGGTATACAGCGAGACACACTGAATGCGGACAGTATACACCGAGATATACTGACTGTGGACAGTATACAACGAGACACACTGACTGTGGACAGTATAGAGCGAGATACACTGACTGTGGACAGTATAGAGCGAGATACACTGACTGCGGACAGTATACAGCGAGATACACTGACTGTGGACGGTATACAGTGAGACACACTGACTGTGGACAGTATACAGCGAGATACACTGACTGTGGACAGTATACAGCGAGATACACTGACTGCGGACAGTATACAGTGAGACACACTGAATGGACAGTATACAGCGAGATACACTGACTATGGACAGTATAGAGCGAGATACACTGACTGTGGACGGTATACAGTGAGACACACTGACTGTGGACAGTATACAGCAAGATACACTGACTGTGGACAGTATAGAGCGAGATACACTGACTGTGGACGGTATACAGTGAGGCACACTGACTGTGGACGGTATACAGTGAGACACACTGACTGTGGACAGTGTACAGCGAGACACACTAACTGTGGACAGTGTACAGCGAGGTACACTGACTGCGGACAGTATACAGCGAGGTACACTGACTGCGGACGGTATACAGCGAGGTACACATACTGTGGACGGTATACAGCGAGGTACACAGACTGTGGACGGTATACAGCCAGGCACAGTGACTGCGGATAGTATACAGCGCGATACACAGACTGCGGACAATATACAGTGAGACATAGACTGTGGACAGTATACAGTGAGACATAGACTGAGGACAGTATACAGTGAGGCACAGATTGCAGACAGGATAGACAGCTCCCCATCAGCTCACTGGAACTGAACTATTTTTCAAGTTAAACATTGTGACTAATTATTTATATATTTAATGTTGTAAAAATTTCTATGAAGCATAATAAATGGATGTTTGTCTTACGACTGATCCCTGTGCAGGCCAGGTGCAGAGGGAGGTCTGAAATCTGTGTCAGTGAGTCACACATTCCAGCAAGAACAGGGACTGGGGAATGTGGAATGAATAATTGGATCGACTCATTCTGTTGATTATATTCATTCCCTGCTGAAAGCCTGAGGCTATGTGTGAAGGTTGGGAGACAGAGGGACCGACCTGCCCTCCAAGGTGGTGCAATGCCTTCCCCTTCTCACAGCGGCTTGATCGCCTGACACAATTCCAGGTTTTGGAGGACAGCGGGCAAAAGCATTCAGTTTTGATCCAGAGGGAAAGTGTTGCAAACAGAAGGTGGTTTCTGCTGTTGGTTGCCAAGGACCTACGGACAGATGGCTTCAGGCAGGGTTACTCCAGGTTCCAGTCTGCCCTGGGAGTGTTTGATGGGACAGTGTAGAGGGAGCTTTACTCTGTATCTAACCCCTCATCTCTGGAATCAACCGAGTGAACCTTCTCTGAACTGCCTCCAAAACAAGTATATCCTTTCTTAAATATGGAAACCAAAACTGCACGCAGTATTCCAGGTGTGGCATCACCAATACCCTGTATAGCTGTAGCAAGACTTCCCTGCTTTTATACTCCATCCCCTTTGCAATAAAGGCCAAGATTCCATTGGCCTTCCTGATCACTTGCTGTACCTGCATACTATCCTTTTGTGTTTCATGCACAAGTACCCCCAGGTCCCGCTGTACTGCAGCACTTTGCAATCTTTCTCCATTTAAATAATAACTTGCTCTTCGTTTTTTTTTCTGCCAAAGTGCATGACCTCACACTTTCCAACATTATACTCTATCTGCCAAATTTTTGCCCACTCACTTAGCCTGTCTCTGTCCTTTTGCAGGTTTTTTGTGTCCTCCTCACACATTGCTTTTCCTCCCATCTTTGTATCATCAGCAAACTTGGCTACGTTACACTCAGTCCCTTCTTCCAAGTCGTTAATATAGATTGTAAATAGTTGGGGTCCCAGCACTGATCTCTGCAGCACCCCACTAGTTACTGTTTGCCAACCAGAGAATGAGCCATTTATCCCGACTCTCTGTTTTCTGTTTGTCAGCCAATCCTCTATCCATGCTAATATATTACCCCCAACCCCATGAAATTTTATCTTTTATGGGCACCTTGTCAAATGCTTTCTGGAAGTCCAATTACATCCACTGGTTCCCCTTTATCCACCCTGTTCGTTACATCCTCAAAAGAATTCCAGCAAATTTGTCAAACATCACTTCTCCTTCATTAATTCATGCTGTCAAAAGCCTTGCTAAAATCCATGTTGACTAAATCAAACGCACTGCCTTCATCAGCCCTCCTTCTTACCTGCTCAAAAAATTCAATCAAGTTAGTCAGACACGATCTTCCCTTAACAAATCCGTGCAGAGGGAACTTTACTCTGTATCTAACCCCGTGCTGTACCTGCCCTGGGAGTGTTTGATGGGACAGTGTAGAGGGAGCTTTACTCTGTATCTAACCCGTGCTGTACCTGCGCTGGGAGTGTTTGATGGGACAGTGTAGAGGGAGCATTACTCTGTATCTAACCCGTGCTGTACCTGCCCTGGGAGTGTTTGATGGGACAGTGAAGAGGGAGCATTACTCTGTATCTAACCCGTGCTGTACCTGCCCTGGGAGTGTTTGATGGGACAGTGTAGAGGGAGCTTTACTCTGTATCTAACCCATGCTGTACCTGCCCTGGGAGTGTTTGATGGGAAAGTGTAGAGGGAGCTTTACTCTGTATCTAACCTGTGCTGTACCTGCCCTGGGAGTGTTTGATGGGACAGTGTAGGGGGAGCTTTACTCTGTATCTAACCATGCTGTACCTGCCCTGGAAGCGTTTGATGGGACAGTGTAGAGGGAGCTTTAGTCTGTATCTAACTTTGTGCTGTACCTGCCCTGGGAGTGTTTGATGGGACAGTGTAGAGGGAGCTTTCCTCTGTATCTAACCCGTGCTGTATCTGCGCTGGGAGTGTTTGATGGGACAGTGTAGAGGGAGCATTACTCTGTATCTAACCCATGCTGTACCTGCCCTGGGAGTGTTTGATGGGACAGTGTAGAGGGAGCTTTACTCTGTATCTAACCCTGTGCTGTACCTGCCCTGGGAGTGTGTGATGGGACAGTATAGAGGGAGCTTTACTCTGTACCTAACCCGTGCTGTACCTGCCCTGGGAGTGTTTGATGGGACAGTGTAGAGGGAGCTTTCCTCTGTATCTAACCCGTGCTGTACCTGCTCTGGGAGTGTTTGACGGGACAGCGTAGAGGGAGCTTTCCTCTGAATCTAACCCCCTGTACCTGCCCTCGGAGTGTTTGACGGGACAGTGTAGAGGGAGTTTTACTCTGTATCTAACCCCGTGCTGTACCTGCTCTGGGAGTGTTTGACGGGATAGTGTAGGGGGAGCTTTACTCTGTATCTAACCCGTGCTGTACCTGCTCTGGGAGTGTTTGACGGGACAGTGTAGAGGGAGAAACGTAGATGTGGAAAGGAAGAAATTTTGCTGAGATCGGAGTTTCTCTCATGTTTGCAAATGTCTACTCACACCCACGTGTACAGTCTGCCTTGTTCTCCTGTGAAGGAGCCCCTCTCATGAGGAGGATTCCTGGAGCCAGTGTCATGCCAAAGGTGTTATACTAATGTCGGACGGTTTCAACACCAGCAGCCTCTCCGCCAGAGCAGTGGAATGTCAATATAGAAAAATATTTGCAATGAGGCTGCTTTGTGATGTTGTAACTTCACCTCCTGTAACCATTCGAGTGCCAATGGCTACTCTTGTCGTGTCATCTGTGGCAGTTTCCTGCTGTCAGTTGTGGGTAGGGGTTAACCCTCAGCCACAACTAGAGGCAGCAAAAGGAGGCTAACAGGGGCATCACACTTAAAGGTATTTTGTTATTACAAATGGTTCCTTTGCTAGATTTAACAGCTCAGTGCTAAAATTCAGGGAAGAGAAAATTGGGCATTCAGCTGGTCACTGCACTAAAGCAAGGAGATTGAGGAGGCACTGCAGGAAAGGGTGCAAGTGCAGCACCCAACCTCAAGCACCTGAGCTCTGAGGAGGGCAAGGCCCGGGATTGGGTACTGTGGAGAGGGCGAGGCCCGGGATTGGTTATTGTGGAGAGGACGAGGCTCAGGATTGGTTACTCTGGAGAGGGCGAGGCACAGGATTGGTTACTGTGGAGAGCGCGAGGCCCGGGATTTGTTACTATGGAGAGGGGAAGCACGGGATTGGTTACTGTGGAGAGGACGAGGCTCAGGATTGGTTACCGTGGAGAGGGCAAGGCCCGGGATTGGTTACCGTGGAGAGGACAAGGCTCAGGATTGGTTACTGTGGAGAGGGCAAGGCTCAGGATTCGTTACCGTGGAGAGGGCAAGGCCCGGGATTGGTTACTGTGGAGAGGGCGAGGCCCGGGACTGGTGACTGTGGAGAGGGCGAGGAGCCGGATTGGTTACTGTGGAGAGGGGAAGCCCGGCATTGGTTACTGTGGAGAGGGCGAGGCCCGGGATTGGTTACTATGGAGAGGGCGAGGCCCGGGATTGGTGACTGTGGAGAGGGCGAGGAGCCGGATTGGTTACTGTGGAGAGAGCGAAGCCCGGGATTGGTTAATGTGGAGAGGACGAGGCCCGGGATTGGTTACTGTGGAGAGGATGCAGCCCAGGATTGGTTACTTTGGAGAGGGCGATGTCCGGGATTGGTTACTGTGAGGAGGGCGAGGCCCGGGATTGGTGACTGTGGAGAGGGCGAGGAGCCGGATTGGTTACTGTGAGGAGGGCAAGGCCCGGGATTGGTGACTGTGGAGAGGGCGAGGAGCCAGATTGGTTACTGTGAGGAGGGCGAGGCCCGCATTGGTTACGGTGGAGAGGGCGAGGAGCCGGGACTGGTTACTTTGGAGAGAGCGAGGCCCGGGATTGGCTACTGTGGAGAGAGCGAGGCCCGGGATTGGTTACTGTGGAGAGAGTGAAACCCGGGATTGGTTAATGTGGAGAGGACGAGGCCCGGGATTGGTTACTGTGGAGAGGATGCAGCCCAGGATTGGTTACTTTGGAGAGGGCGATGTCCGGGATTGGTTACTGTGAGGAGGGCGAGGCCCGGGATTGGTTACTGTGGAGAGGACGATGCCTGGAATTCTACAGATATGTGAGGAGAAAAAGATTAGTGAAGACAAACGTTGGGCCTTTGCAGTCAGATTCAGGTGGATTTATAATGGGGAACATGGCGGACCAGTTGAACAAATACTTTGGTTCTGTCTTCACGAAGGAAGAAACAAATAACCTTCCAGAAATACTAGGGGACCGAGGGTCTAGTGAGAAGGAGGAACTGAAGGAAATCTTTATTAGGCGTGAAATGGTGTTAGGGAAATTGATGGGATTGAAGGCCGATAAATCCCCGGGGCCTGGTAGTCTGCATCCCAGAGTACTTAAGGAAGTAGCCCTAGAAATAGTGGATGCATTGGTGATAATTTCCCAACAGTCTATCGACTCTGGATAGTTCCTATGGACTGGAGGGTAGCTAATGTAATACCACTTTTTAAAAAAGGAGGGAGAGAGAAAACGGGTAATTATAAATCGGTTAGCCTGACACCAGTAGTGGGGAAAATGTTGGAATCAATTATTAAAGATGAAATAGCAGCACATTTGGAAAGCAGTGACAGGATCGGTCCAAGTCAGCATGGATTTATGAAGGGGAAATCCTGCTTGACAAATCTTGAATTTTTTGAGGATGTAACTGGTAGAGTGGACAAGGGAGAACCAATGGATGTGGTGTATTTGGACTTTCAAAAGGCTTTTGACAAGGTCCCACACAAGAGATTGGTGTGCAAAATTAAAGCGCATGGTATTGGGGGTAATGTACTGACGTGGATAGAGAACTGGTTGGCAGACAGGAAGCAGAAAGTCGGGATAAATGGGTCCTTTTCAGAATGGCAGGCAGTGACTAGTGGGGGGTCGCAGGGCTCAGTGCTGGGACCCTAGCTATTTACAATATACATTAATGATTTAGATGAAGGAATTGAGTGTAATATCTCCATGTTTGCAGATGACACTAAGCTGGATGGTGGTGTGAGCTGTGAGGAGGATGCTAAGAGGCTGCAGGGTGACTTGGACAGGTTAGGTGAGTGGGCAAATGCATGGCAGATGCAGTATAATGTGAATAAATGTGAGGTTATCCACTTTGGGGGCAAAAACACGATGGCAGAATATTATCTGAATGGCGTCAGATTAGGAAAAGGGGAGGTGCAATGAGACCTGGATGTCATGGTTCATCAGTCATTGAAAGTTGGCATGCAGGTACAGCAGGTGGTGAAGAAGGCAAATGGTATGTTGGCCTTCATAGCTCGGGGATTTGAGTATAGGAGCAGGGAGGTCTTACTGCAGTTGTACAGGGCCTTGGTGAGGCCTCACCTGGAATATTGTGTTCAGTTTTGGTCTTCTAATCTGAGGAAGGACGTTCTTGCTATTGAGGGAGTGCAGCGAAGGTTCACCAGACTGATTCCCACGATGGCAGGACTGACATATGAGGAGAGAATGGATCGACTGGGCCTGTATTCACTGGAGCTTAGAAGGATGAGAGGGGATCTCATAGAAACATATAAAATTCTGACGGGACTGGACAGGTTAGATGCAGGAAGAATGTTCCCGATGTTGGGGAAGTCCAGAACCAGGAGACACAGTCTAAGGATAAGGGATAGGCCATTTAGGACTGAGATGAGGAGAAACTTTTTCACTCAAAGAGTTGTTAACCTGTGGAATTCCCTGCTGCAGAGAGTTGTTGATGCCAGTTCATTGGATATATTTAAGACGGAGTTAGATATGTCCCTTATGGCTAAAGGGATCAAGGGGTATGGAGAGAAAGCAGGAAAGGGGTACTGAGGGAATGTTCAGCCATGATCTTATTGAATGGTGGTGCAGGCTCGAAGGGACGAATGGCCTACTCCTGCACCTATTTTCTATGTTTTTATGTTTCTAAACTCCCAAGGCCCCACCCCACTCCTGGCCAAGAACAGGGAAACACTCATCAAGGACAGCGAGGTAGTCAGGGCCCGCTGGAAGGAGCACTTCGAAGATCTCCTCAATCGAGACTCTGCCTTTGACTCGAGTGTTCTCGACTCCATCCCACAGCATGCGACCCGCCACCACCTCAGTGAGATCCCAACACTGCACGAGGTAGAAAAAGCCATAAGACAGCTCAAAAACAACAAGGCTGCGGGTGTGGATGGAATCCCTGCTGAGGCACTGAAGTATGGCGGAGAGGCGTTGTTGGCGTGGATACATGACCTCATCTCTCTCATCTGGAGGGAGGAGAGCAGGCCAGGAGATCTCAGAGATGCAGTGATCGTGACCATCTTTAAAAAAGTGGACAAGTCCGACTGCGGCAACTACAGAGGAATCTCCCTGCTATCAGCCACTGGGAAAGTCATCGCTAGAGTCCTCCGTAACCGTCTTCTTCCCTGTGGCCGAGGAGTTCCTCCCGGAGTCGCAGTGCGGATTTCGTCCCCTCCGGGGCACAATGCGACAGTTGCAGGAAAAATACAGAGAACAGCGTCAGCCCTTATACATGGCCTTCTTCGATCTTACAAAGGACTTTGACACTGTCAACCGCGAGGGTCTATGGAGTGTTTCGGATGCCCCCAAATGTGTGTCAACATCCTTCACCTGCTCCACGATGACATGCAGGCCGTGATCCTTACCAACGGATCCATCACATACCCAATCCACGTCTGGACCAGGGTCAAACAGGGTTACGTCATTGCCCCAACCCTCTTCTCAATCTTCCTCGCTGTCATGCTCCACCTCACAGTCAACAAGCTCCCCGCTGGAGTGGAGCTAAACTACAGAACCAGTGGGAACCTGTTCAACCTTCGCCGTCTCTAGGCCAGATCCAAGACCTCCCCAACCTCTGTCGTCGAGCTACAGTACGCAGACGCGCCTGCATCTGCGCACACACAGATGCTGAACTCCAGGATATAGTCGACGTATTTACTGAGGCCTATGCAGCATAGGCCTTACGCTAAACATCCGTAAGACAAAAGTCCTCTACCAACCTGTCCTCGCTGCACAGCACTGCCCCCCAGTCATCAAGATCCACGGCGTGGAACTGGACAACATGGACCATTTCCCATATCTCGGGAGCCTCTTATCAACAAAAGCAGACCTTCAGCCGCCTGAGGAAAAGATTGTTCGAAGACCAGGTCCTCAAATCTACCACCAAGCTCATGGTCTACAGGGCTGTAGTAATACCCGCCCTCCTGTATGTCTCAGAGACATGGACCATGTACAGTAGACACCTCAAGTTGCTGGAGAAATACCACCAACGATGTCTCCGCAAGATCCTGCAAATCTCCTGGGAGGACAGATGTACCAACGTTAGCGTCCTCGACCAGGTCAACAACCCCAGCATTGAAGCACTGACCACACTTGATCAGCTCCGTTGGACAGGCCACATTGTCCGCATGCCAGACACGAGACTCCCAAAGCAAGTGGTCTACTCGGAACTCCTTCATGGCAAACGTGCCAAGGGTGGACAGAGGAAACGTTACAAGGGAACTCCCCAAAGCCTCCCTGATAAAGTGCAACATCCCCACTGACACCTGGGAGTCCCTGGCCAAAGGGTGCTGAGCACCTCGAGTCTCGTCGTTGAGAGCATGCAGAAATCAAGCGCAGGCAGCGGAAGGAGAGTGCGGCAAACCTGTCCCACCCACCCTTTCCTTCAACAACTATCTGTCCCACCTGTGACAGGGACTGTGGTTCTCGTATTGGACTGTTCAGCTACCTAAGGACTCATGTTTAGAGTGGAAGCAAGTCTTCCTCGATTCCGAGGGACTGCCTATGATGATGATGGTTGATCTGATCTTGGACTCAACTCCACTCCCCATAACCCTCGACTCCCTTATCGCTCAAAAATCTCTCTATCTCCACCTTAAATATATTCAATGACCCAGCCTCCACAGCTCTCTGGGGCACAGAATTCCAAAAATTCACGACTCTCTGAGAGAAGAAATTCCTCCTCATTTACGTTTTAAATTGGCAACCCTTTATTCTGAAACTATGCCCCCCTAGTTCTAGATTCCCCCACGAGAAACATAGAAACATAAAAACATAGAAAATAGGTGCAGGAGTAGGCCATTCGGCCCTTCGAGCCTGCACCACCATTCAACAAGATCATGGCTGATCATTCACCTCAGTACCCCTTTCCCGCTTTCTCTCCATACCCCTTGATCTCTTTAGCCGTAAGGGCCTATCCAATGAACTGGCATCAACAACTCTCTGCGACAGGGAATTCCACAGGTTAACAACTCTCTGAGTGTCATGTATCTTACATTATTATATATAATTGTATCCTAACATGCTATACATGACTGCAATAAGATATGACCTGTAACCACCAGCATACCTTACCACCAGGGATGCACTTGCAAGAGACAGGTATATAAGGACAGGTCTCAGACAAGTGCAGCATTCCAGAGCTGTGAAATAAAGCTGCAGGTCCAGAGTGACCTTGACCTTACAGAATCCACAGAATGGCGAACAACGGATCAGATGAAAAGTACAATGCGGGAAACAATTGGGAGGACTTTATAGAAAGGCTCCAGCAAAGCTTTGTAACCAAAGACTGGTTAGGCGACGATAAACCAATGTCCTAGGGGGAGTGTTTGCTAGTGCTGTTGGGGAGGATTTAAACTAATATGGCAGGGGGATGGGAACCAATGCAGGGAGACAGAGGGAAACAAAAAGGAGGCAAAAGCAAAAGACAGAAAGGAGATGAGGAAAAGTGGAGGGCAGAGAAACACAAGGCAAAGACCAAAAAGGGCCACTGTACAGCAAAATTCTAAAAGGACAAAGGGTGTTAAAAAAACAAGCCTGAAGGCTTTGTGTCTTAATGCAAGGAGTATCCGCAATAAGGTGGATGAATTAACTGTGCAAATAGATGTTAACAAATATGATGTGATTGGGATTACGGAAACGTGGCTCCAGGATGATCAGGGCTGGGAACTCAACATTCAGGGGTATTCAACATTCAGGAAGGATAGAATAAAAGGAAAAGGAGGTGGGGTAGCATTGCTGGTTAAAGAGGAGATTAATGCAATAGTTAGGAAAGACATTAGCTTGGATGATGTGGAATCTATATGGGTAGAGCTGCAGAACACCAAAGGGCAAAAAACGTTAGTAGGAGTTGTGTACAGACCTCCAAACAGTAATAGGGATGTTGGGGAGGGCATCAAACAGGAAATTAGGGGTGCATGCAATAAAGGTGTAGCAGTTATAATGGGTGACTTTAATATGCACATAGATTGAGCTAGCCAAACTGGAAGCAATACGGTGGAGGAGAATTTCCTGGAGTGCATAAGGGATGGTTTTCTAGACCAATATGTTGAGGAACCAACTAGGGGGGGAGGCCATCTTAGACTGGGTGTTGTGTGATGAGAGAGGATTAATTAGCAATCTCATTGTGCGAGGCCCCTTGGGGAAGAGTGACCATAATATGGTGGAATTCTGCATTAGGATGGAGAATGAAACAGTTAATTCAGAGACCATGGTCCAGAACTTAAAGAAGGGTAACTTTGAAGGGATGAGGCGTGAATTGGCTAGGATAGATTGGCGAATGATACTTAGGGGGTTGACTGTGGATGGGCAATGGCAGACATTTAGAGACCGCATGGATGAATTACAACAATTGTACATTCCTATCTGGCGTAAAAATAAAAAAGGGAAGGTGGCTCAACCGTGGCTATCTAGGGAAATCAGGGATGGTATTAAAGCCAAGGAAGTGGCATACAAATTGGCCAGAAATAGCAGCGAACCTGGGGACTGGGAGAAATTTAGAACTCAGCAGAGGAGGACAAAGGGTTTGATTAGGGCAGGGAAAATGGAGTACGAGAAGAAGCTTGCAGGGAACATTAAGGCGGATTGCAAAAGTTTCTATAGGTATGTGAAGAGAAAAAGGTTAGTAAAGACAAACGTAGGTCCCCTGCAGTCAGAATCAGGGGAAGTCATAACGGGGAACAAAGAAATGGCAGACCAATTGAACAAGTACTTTGGTTCGGTATTCACTAAGGAGGATACAAACAACCTTCTGGATATAAAAGGGGTCAGAGGGTCTAGTAAGGAGGGGGAACTGAGGGAAATCTTTATTAGTCGGGAAATTGTGTTGGGGAAATTGATGGGATTGAAGGCCGATAAATCTCCAGGGCCTGATGGACTGCATCCCAGAGTACTTAAGGAGGTGGCCTTGGAAATAGCGGAATCATTGACAGTCATTTTCCAACATTCCATTGACTCTGGATCAGTTCCTATGGAGTGGAGGGTAGCCAATGTAACCTCACTTTTTAAAAAAGGAGGGAGAGAGAAAACAGGGAATTATAGACCGGTCAGCCTGACCTCAGTAGTGGGTAAAATGATGGAATCAATTATTAAGGATGTCATAGCAGTGCATCTGGAAAATGGTGACATGAGAGGTCCAAGTCAGCATGGATTTGTGAAAGGGAAATCATGCTTGATAAATCTTCTGGAATTTTTTGAGGATGTTTCGAGTAAAGTGGACAAAGGAGAACCAGTTGATGTGGTATATTTGGACTTTCAGAAGGCTTTCGACAAGGTCCCACACAAGAGATTAATGTGCAAAGTTAAAGCACATGGGATTGGGGGTAGTGTGCTGACGTGGATTGAGAACTGGTTGTCAGACAGGAAGCAAAGAGTAGGAGTAAACGGGTACTTTTCAGAATGGCAGGCAGTGACTAGTGGGGTGCCGCAAGGTTCTGTGCTGGGGCCCCAGCTGTTTACATTGTACATTAATGATTTAGACGAGGGGATTAAATGCAGTATCTCCAAATTTGCGGATGACACTAAGTTGGGTGGCAGTGTGAGCTGCGAGGAGGATGCTATTAGGCTGCAGAGTGACTTGGATAGGTTAGGTGAGTGGGCAAATGCATGGCAGATGAAGTATAATGTGGATAAATGTGAGGTTATCCACTTTGGTGGTAAAAACAGAGAGACAGACTATTATCTGAATGGTGACAGATTAGGAAAAGGGAAGGTGCAACGAGACCTGGGTGCCATGGTACATCAGTCATTGAAGGTTAGCATGCAGGTACAGCAGGCGGTTAAGAAAGCAAATGGCATGTTGGCCTTCATAGCGAGGGGATTTGAATACAGGGGCAGGGAGGTGTTGCTACAGTTGTACAGGGCCTTGGTGAGGCCACACCTGGAGTATTGTGTACAGTTTTGGTCTCCTAACTTGAGGAAGGACATTCTTGCTATTGAGGGAGTGCAGCGAAGATTCACCAGACTGATTCCCGGGATGGCGGGACTGACCTATCAAGAAAGACTGGATCAACTGGGCTTGTATTCACTGGAGTTCAGAAGAATGAGAGGGGACCTCATGGAAACATTTAAAATTCTGACGGGTTTAGACAGGTTAGATGCAGGAAGAATGTTCCCAATGTTGGGGAAGTCCAGAACCAGGGGTCACAGTCTGAGGATAAGGAGTAAGCCATTTAGGACCGAGATGAGGAGAAACTTCTTCACCCAGAGAATGGTGAACCTGTGGAATTCTCTACCACAGAAAGTAGTTGAGGCCAATTCACTAAATATATTCAAAAGGGAGTTAGATGAAGTCCTTACTACTCGGGGGATCAAGGGTTATGGCGAGAAAGCAGGAAGGGGGTACTGAAGTTTCATGTTCAGCCATGAACTCATTGAATGGCGGTGCAGGCTAGAAGGGCTGAATGGCTTGCTCCTGCACCTATTTTCTATGTTTCTATGTTTCTATGTTTCTAAGAGAAGAGCCCATCTCTTGACCAGCTGTGGTTCGAAAACATACGCTTTAATGAAGGATCTGTTGGCACCCGAGAAACCAGCAAGCAAGTCGTTTGAAGAATTGAGCACACTGGGAAAAGACCACCTGAAGCCAGCGAGCAGCCTACACATGGCCAGACACAGGTTCCACAACTACAGACGCTGTGTGGGCCAGAGCATACCCGGCTTCGTGGCGGAACTTCGGAGGTTGGCTAGTTTATGTGAGTTCTCCGATGAACTGAGGAGAGAAATGCTGAGAGACTTTTTCATTGAAGGCCACGCAGGCATATTCCGAAAGCTCATAGAGACCAAGAACCTGACCTTAGAGGCAGCAGCACTGGTTGCAAGACATTCTTGGGAGGGGAAGAAGAAACGAGGTTGATTTACAATGCAGGTACGACAACTAATGAAATATTGGAACAAGAAGTTCACAGCACTAAACAAGCTGTTACCCCCACATACAGACAAAACCGGGAGAACAGGCTCTCGACAGCAGGCAGAAGCCATCAAGGGCCACAGGAACGGCCGTTCACACCTCATCAACCCACAATGCGAGCAATCAACTACAAACTGAGAGAAGCTCAAGAGAGATCAGCCAGACGCAGCTCATTCTTTGGAAACACTTTGAACAATGGAACAGGTCTGTGCTGGAGGTGTGGGGGTGGGCACTCGTCAAGGGGATGTCGATTTCAGCATGCTGTTTGCAGAAATTGTGAATATACAGGGCATTTGGCCCGCATGTGCAAAAAAACGGCAGCTCGGCTGGTATACGAATCGGATGGGTCAGAAAGAGGACCAGAAGATAGTGGGAACAGTACCCGGAACACCGATGTACAGCGGGTCAACACGATCAATGGCCGCTGCTCCTACAACAGGACACCTCCTATAATGATGAGGGTCCTACTCAACGGGATATCTGTCAACATGGAGTTGGATACGGGAGCGAGTCAATCTCTCATGGGCGCTCAACAATTTGAACAACTGTGGCCGCATAAAAGAGACAGACCAAAACTCACAAGGGTCGACACCACACTAAGGACCTATACCAAAGAAATCATACCAGTCCTCGGCAGCGCCATGCTCTCTGTCACACACAAAGGGACAGTGAACCGACTTCCCCTGTGGATTGTCCCCGGAGACACCCCAGCACTGCTGGGGAGAAGCTGGCTGGCAAAACTAAACTGGAAATGGGATGATGTCCATGCCATGTCATTAGAGGAACAGACCTCCTGCTCAACAGTTATAAAGCGATTTGAACATCTCTTTCAGCCAGGTGTGGGCACTTTCAAAGGGGCCAAAGTCAAAATCTACATCACACAGGATGCTAGACCGGTCCATCACAAGGCCAGAGCTGTACCCTATGTGATGAGGGAAAAGATTGAACATGAACTAGACAGGCTTCTGCGGGAAGGCATTATATCACCTGTGGAATTTAGCGACTGGGCAAGTCCCATCGTCCCAGTCATGAAGCCTGATGGATCCGTACGAATCTGTGGGGACTACAAATCTACCATAAACAGAGTCTCCCTACAGGACCAGTACCCGCTGCCCAGAGCGGAGGACTTATTTGCCACATTGGCTGGAGGTAAACTTTTCTCAAAATTAGACCTCACATCTGCGTATATGATGCAAGAATTGACCGAGGAATCCAAGCTACTCACCACCATCAACACACATCGAGGCCTTTTCATGTACAATTGATGCCCATTCAGCATCAGGTCAGTAGCTGCCATATTCCAGCGCAACATGGAGAGTCTGCTCAAGTCCATCCCGGGGACGGTTGTATTTCAAGACGACATACTTATCACGGGCAGGGTCACCGACTCCCATCTCCGTAATTTGGAGGAAGAATTAAAGCGGTTGGATCGGGTAGGCCTACGAGTCAAGAAATCCAAGTGCCTGTTTCTCGCACCCGAGGTTGAATTTTTGGGCAGAAGGATTGCTGCTGATGGAATCCGCCCAACAGAGTCCAAAACAGAAGCAATTCGCCTGGCACCCAGGCCCCGGAATGGCTCAGAACTGCGCGCCTTTCTCGGGCTACTCAATTACTTTGGGAACTTTATGCAGAACTTAAGCACGCTGCTGGAGCCTCTCCACGTGCTACTCAGGAAGGGGTGCGATTGGATTTGGGGGGACGCCCAGGAACGCGCCTTCAATAAGGCACGCAACCTTCTGTGTTCCAACTGTATTTTGACTTTCTTTGACCCAGGTAAAAAGCTAGTTCTCACATGCGATGCGTCAGTGTATGGGGTCGGGTGCATTTTGCAACATGTCAATAGTGCGGGCAAATTACAACCCATAGCTTATGCCTCCAGGTCACTTTCGCGGGCGGAGCGCGGATACGGAATGGTAGAGAAGGAGGCGCTCGCGTGCGTGTACGGTGTCAAAAAGATGCACCAATACCTTTTCGGGGCCAAGTTCGCGTTAGAAACCGACCACAAGCCCCTCACGTCCCTCCTATCCGAGAGCAAGGCAATAAACTCCAACGCCTCGGCGCGAATTCAACAGTGGGCACTCATGCTGGCGTCCTACGACTATACCATAAGCACAGACCAGGCACAGACAACTGTGCCGACGCGCTCAGCAGGCTACCCCTGGCGACCATGGAAGGGTCTGACGAACAGGACTGTGAGATAGTCATGGCAATCAATGTCTTTGAGTCCACAGGTTCGCCCATGACGGCTCGCCAAATCAGAGCCTGGACGGCCAGCAACCCCACGTTATCCTTAGTAAAAAGATGTGTCCTAACCAGTGACTGGGCAGAGGCTCGCGATGCCTGCCCCGAGGAATTAAAACCCTTTCACAGGCACATGCATGAGCTATCACTACAAGCAGACTGCCTGATGTGGGGCAGCCGAGTAGTCATGCCTCTGCGAGGCAGAGAGGCATTTGTCCGGGAGCTCCACTGCGAGCACCCGGGGATCGTTATCATGAAGGCCATAGCCAGATCCCACGTCTGGTGGCTTGGTATTGATGTGGACTTGGAGCTCTGCGTCCGAAGGTGCACCATTTGTGCCCAACTCAGCAATGCCCCCAGGGAGGCTCCACTGAGCCCCTGGCCCTGGCCTACCAAACCGTGGTCGCGGGTGCACGTAGACTATGCGGGCCCATTCATGGGCAAAATGTTCCTCGTAGTTGTAGATGCATTTTCAAAGTGGATCGAATGCACCATTTTAAACTCGAGCACAACCTCCACCACTGTGGAGAGCCTCGCAACCATGTTTGCAATGCACGGAATCCCTGTCATATTGGTCAGTGACAATGGTCCGTGCTTCACCAGCGCAGAATTCCAAGACTTTATAATTGACCACGGCATAAATCACGTCAAGACGGCACCATTCAAGCCGGCCTCCAATGGCCAAGCGGAGAGAGCAGTGCAAATCTTTAAACAAGGCATGCTTAAAATCCAAGGTCTCACGCTGCAGGGTCGCCTGTCGCGACTGCTGCTGGCATACAGATCTCATCCGCACTCACTGACTGGGATCCCCCCCGCGCAACTGTTGATGAAAAGGACTTTAAAAACAAGGCTCTCATTAATCCTCCCAGACATGCACAAAATCGTTGAGGCAAAGGGCCGTAAGCTGACTGAGTACCATGACAGAAATTCGAGGGGGAGATGGAATGAGATAGGGGACAAAGTGTTTGTACTAAACTATGGCAGGGGTCCCAAATGGCTTGCAGGGACAGTAACGGGCAAGGAAGGAAACAGGCTACTGGTAGTAAAAATGGACAATGGCAAAACCTGCCGGAGGCATGTAGACCAAGTCAAAAGCAGATTTACCAACAACACTGAAGAACCAGAGGCAGACTACAATGTGGAACTCGCACCACACCTGGTGGACAGACAGAGGGAACAACCTGAGGAAAGGGTAATCCCAACAGACAGCCCAGGCAAGTCAACAACAATCACATCAATCGAAACAGACAGCCCAGGCGAGTTACCAGCAACCACACCCAAAGAAAAACAGACACCAAGGCAAACAACTGAACCACAACTCAGGCGCTCCACGCGAGAGCGTAGACCACCTGAGAGACTGAACCTATAAAGACAATAAGACCTTGGAGGAGGGTGGATGTCATGTATCTTACATTATTATATATAACTGTATCCTAACATGCTATACATGACTGTAATAAGATATGACCTGTAACCACCAGCATACTTTACCACCAGGGGTACACTTGCAAGAGACAGGTATATAAGGACAGGTCTCAGGCAAGTGCAGCATTCCAGAGCTGTGAAATAAAAGGTGCAGGTCCAGAGTGACCTTGACTTCACTACATGCCTCGTGTGAATCTGTACTGAGGGGACAGGACTTTATACTGAGTGAAGAAGTTTCTCCTTCCTCATCTCAGTCCTAAATGGCCTACCCTTTATCCTTTGACTGTGTCCCCTGGTTCTGGACTTCCCCAACATCGGGAACATTCTTCCTGCATCTAACCTGTCCAGTCCCGTCAGAATTTTATATGTTTCTATGAGATCCCCTCTCATCCTTCTAAACTCCAGTGAATATAGGCCCAGTCGATCCAGTCTCTCCTCATATGTCAGTCCTGCCATCGCGGGAATCAGTCTGGTGAACCTTCGCTGCACTCCCTCAATAGCAAGAACGTCCTTCCTCAGATTAGGAGACCAAAACTGAACACAATATTCCAGGTGAGGCCTCACCAAGGCCCTGTTCAGTAAGACCTCCCTGCTCTTATACTCAAATCCCCTAGCTATGAAGGCCAATATACCATTTGCCTTCTTCACCGCCTGCTGTCCCTGCATGCCAACTTTCAATGACTGATGTACCATGACACCCAGGTCTCGCTGCACCTCCCCTTTTCCTAATCTGCTGCCATTCAGAATATATTGTGCCTTCATGTTTTTGGCACCAAAGTGGATAACCTCCCATTTATCCACATTATGCTGCATCTGCCATGTATTTGCCCACTCACCTAACCTGTCCAAGTCACCCTGCAGCCTTTTAGTGTCCTCCTCACAGCTCACACTGCCACCCAGCTTAGTGTCATCTGCAAACTTGGAGATATTACACTCAATTCCCTCATCCTAATCATTAATGTATATTGTAAATAGCTGGGATCCCAGCACTGAGCCCTGCCTGCCATTCTGGAAAGGACTTGTTTATCCCGACTCTCTGCTTCCTGTCTGCCAACCAGTTCTCTATCCACGTCAGTACATTATCCCCAATACCATGTGCTTTGATTTTGCACACCAAGCTCTTGTGTGGGACCTTGTCAAAAGCCTTTTGAAAGTCCAAATACACCACATCCACTGGTTCTCCCTTGTCCACTCTACTAGTTACATCTCAAAAAATTCCAGAAGATTTGTCAAGCAGGATTTCCCTTTCATAAATCCATGCTGACTTGGGCCGATCCCATCACTGCTTTCCAAATGTGCTGCTATTTCATCTTTAATAATTGATTCCAACATTTTCCTTGTTAGCCACGGTTGAGCCATCTTCCCCATTTTATTTTTACTCCAGACAGGGATATACAATTGTTGAAGTTCATCCATGTGATCTTTAAATGTTTGCCATTGCCTATCCACCGTCAACCCTTTAAATATCACTCGCCAGGCTATTCTAGCCAATTCACGTCTCATACTATCGAAGTTACCTTTCCTTAAGTTCAGGTTAACTGTGTCACTCTCCATCTTAATAAAGAATTCTACCATATTATGGTCACTCTTCCGAGGGGAAACATCCTCTCTGCATCTACGCTGTCAATCCCCCTCAGAATCTTATATATTTCAAGAAGATCACCTCTCATTCTTCTAAACTCCAATGTGTATAGGCCCAATCTGCTTAACCTAGCTTCATAAGACAACCCCTCATCTCGGGAATCAACTTTGTGAATCTTCCCTGAACAGCCTCCAATGCAAGTATATCCCTCCTTAAATACAGAGACCAAAACCGTTCACAGTACTCCAGGTATGCTCTCATCAACTATGGAGAGGGCGAGGCCTGGGATTGGTTACTGTGGAGAGGGAAAGGACTGGGATTGGTTACTGTGGAGAGGGCAAGGAGCTGTGATTGGTTAATGTGAGGAGGGCGAGGAGTTGTGATTGGTTACTGTAGAGAGAGGAGGCCCGGGATTGGTTACGGTGGAGAGGGGTGGCCCGGGATTGGTTACTGTGGAGAGGGGAGGCCCGGGATTGGTTATTTTGGAGAGGGGAGGCCCGGGATTGGTTACTGTGCAGTGGGCGAGGCCCGGGATTGGTTACAGTGGAGAGGGGAGGCCTGGGATTGGTTACAGTGGAGAGAGCGAGGCCCGGGATTGGTTACTGTGGAGAGGGCGAGGCCGGGATTGGTTACTGTGGAGAGGGCGAGGAGCTGTGATTGGTTACTGTGGAGAGGGCGAGGAGCTGTGATTGGTTACTGCGACGAGGGCGAGGAGCTGTGATTGGTTACTGTGGAGAGGGGAGGCCCGGGAGAAGGGAATAGAGGGTTATGCTGACAGATTTAGATGAGGAAAGACAGAAAGAGGCTCGAGTGGAGCATAAACGCCGGCATGGACTAGGTGGGCCGAACGGTCAGTTACTGTGCCGTATATCCCGTGTAATCCATTCGTTCTCACATGGACCCTGATGAACAGGGCCTACTGGTAGCAGGTGATGTGCGAGTTTGTTAAACCAATTTAACTGAGTCTGTTGGAATTCCATATTTCCATATTTACAAACCACAGGATTGAAACGGCACTGATTGAGTGGTCCCCACCCTTCCTCAGATAGGGAGGTAATTTTCCACTACACCATTACTGACAGTTGAGAAGTTTACCGGACCCAGGGTTTGACTGATCTCTGTTATACAGCCAGGAGTTTCCAGCGGTGCTTAGTACGTCATGCCCCCCCCACCCCCGCCAGTGCCCCCCAGTGTTCCCCCAGTGTTTCCCAGTGCCCCCAGTGTTCCCCCAGTGTTCCCCAGTGCCCCACAATGTTCCCCAGTGACCCCAGTGCCTTCCAGTGCCTCCCAGTGTTCCCCAGTGCTGCCAGTGTTCCCCAGTGCTACCCAGTGCCTCCCAGTGCCTCCCAGTGCCCCCCAGTGCCCCACAGTGCCCCAGTGTTCCCCAGTGCCCACCAGTTCCCCAGTGTTCCCCAGTGCCCCCCCCCCGGGCCCCACAGTGTTCCCCCAGGCGCTCCCCATTCTTTTATCATTGTCGCGGCCTGCGTCAGCCCCAGGGAAAGATCACCAACTGTTACTACACAAAGCGACTGCAGAATCCCACGAGATGGCAGGCAATGATACCTGTAAATGTAGAATCTGCAAGGCCACTCGGACAGTGGGTAGCAGCTGTGGTCTGAACCTCCCAAATCGGCCTCAAGGGGGAATCACCCTCAGTTACACTTTATGTCCCTATTATTGACGTTAATGTCAGCCATGGACAGCACTCCCGGCTCGGAGTCCATGAGTCGTGGGTTCAAGTCTCACTCGAGAGACTTGAGCACAAAATCCCAGTGCTCCAGTGCAGTACTGAGGGAGCGCCTCACTGAGGGAGAGCCGCACTGAGGGAGAGCTGCACTGAGGGAGCGTTGCACTGAGGGAGTGCCGCACTGAGGGAGAGCTGCACTGAGGGAGCGTTGCACTGAGGGAGTCCCGCACTGAGGGAGCGCCGCACTGAGGGAGAGCCGCACTGAGGGAGCGTTGCACTGAGGGAGTGCCGCACTGAGGGAGCGCTGCACTGAGGGAGCATTGCACTGAGGGAGTGCCGCACTGAGGGAGCGCTGCACTGAGGGAGAGCCGCACTGAGGGAGAGCTGCACTGAGGGAGCGCCGCACTGATGGAGAGCTGCACTGAGGGAGCGCCGCACTGTCGGAGGTGCTGTCTTTCAGATGAGACGTTAAACTGAGGCCCTGTCTGCCCTCTCAGTTTGCGGTGTGCAAATTAGCTGCTGCGTTTCCTACATTACGACAGTGACCACACTCTGACTACACTTGGGCGACCGGATCTTTAAGATTACGAAAGGGTTTGACAGAGTAGATGTAGAGAAATGCTTCCACTTTGTGAGAGACCAAACTTAGTGGCCATAAATATAAGATAGATTCTAATAAAGTCAATAGTGAATTCAGGAGGAACTTCTTTACCCAGAGAGTGGTGAGAATATAGAAGTTGCTACCACAGGGAGTGGTTGAGGCGAGTAGTATGGATGCTTTTTAGCGGAAGCTGGTTGAACACACGAGGGAGAAAGGAATCGAAGGATATGGTGATGGGGGAAGATGAAGAGGGTGGGAGGGGGCTGGTGTGGAGCATAAACCCCGGTGTTCCCAGTGCCCCCCAGTGCCTCCCAGTGATTCCCAGTTCCCCCCAGTGCCTCCCAGTGCCTCCCGGCGGTGTTTCCAGTGCCCCCCAGTGCCTCGCAGTGTTCCCAGTGCCCCCAATGTTCCCCAGTGCCCCCCAGTGTTCCTCAGTGCCTCTCAGTGTTCCCAGTGCCCACCAATGCTCCCCAGTGCCTCCCAGTGTTCCCCCAGTGTTTCCCAGTGCCCCTCAGTGTTTCTCCAGTGTTCCCCAGTGACCCCAGTGTCCTCCAGTGCCTCCCAGTGCCTCCCAGTGCCTCCCAGTGCCCCCAGTGTTCCCCAGTGCCCTCCAGCGCCTCCCAGTGCCCCTCAGTGCCACCAGTGTTCCCCAGTGCTGTCATTGTTCCGCAGTGTCACCCAGTGCCTCCAGTGCCCTCCAGTGTTCCCCAGTGCCACCCAGTGCCTCCCAGTGCCTCCCCAGTGTTCCCCAGTGCCCCCCAGTGTTCCCCAGTGCCCCACAGTGCCCCAGTGCACATCCAGTTCCACAGTGTTCCCCAGTGCCCCCCCCGGGGCCCCACAGTGATCCCCCAGGCCCTCCCCATTCTTTTATCATTGTCGCGGCCTGCGTCAGCCCCAGGGAAAGATCACCAACTGTTACTACACAAAGCGACTGCAGGAACCCACGTGATGGCAGGCAATGATACCTGTAAATGTAGAATCTGCAAGGCCACTCGGACTGTGGGTAGCAGCTGTGGTCTGAACCCCCTAAATCGGCCTCAAGGGGGAATCACCCTCAGTTACACTTTATGTCCATATTATTGAGGTTAATGTCAGCCGTGGCTCCATGGCCAGCACTCTCGGATCGGAGTCCATGAGTCGTGGGTTCAAGTCCCACTCGAGAGACTTGAGCACAAAATCTCAGTGCTCCAGTGCAGTACTGAGGGAGCGCCGCACTGAGGGAAAGCTGCACTGAGGGAGTGCCGCACTGAGGGAGAGCCGCACTGAGGGAGTGCCGCACTGAGGGAGTGCCGCACTGAGGGAGTGCCGCACTGAAGGAGTGCTGCACTGAGGGAGTGCCGCACTGAGGGAGAGCCGCACTGAGGGAGTGCCGCACTGAGGGAGAGCCGCACTGAGGGAGTGCCGCACTGAGGGAGTGCCGCACTGAGGGAGAGCTGCACTGAGGGAGTGCCGCACTGAGGGAGAGCCGCACTGAGGGAGTGCCGCACTGAGGGAGCGCCGCACTGAGGGAGTGCCGCACTGAGGGAGCGCCGCACTGAGGGAGTGCCGCACTGAGGGAGTGCCGCACTGAGGGAGAGCTGCACTGAGGGAGTGCCGCACTGAGGGAGAGCCGCACTGAGGGAGTGCCGCACTGAGGGAGAGCCGCACTGAGGGAGCGCTGCACTGAGTGAGAGCCGCACTGAGGGAGTGCCGCACTGAGGGAGAGCCGCACTGAGGGAGCGCTGCACTGAGGGAGTGCCGCACTGAGGGAGTGCCGAACTGAGGGAGTGCCGCACTGAGGGAGCGCTGCACTGTCGGAGGTGCTGTGTTTCAGACGTTAAACTGAGGCCCGTCTGCCCTCTCAGGTGGACGTAAAAGATCCCATGGCACTTTGGGGGCCAAGGGGGCATGGAAGTTTTCCCCGATGTCCTGGGGCCAATATTTATCCCTCAATGAACATCAGTAAAACTGAATATCTGGTCATTATCACATTGCTGTGTTTGGGAGTTTGCGGTGCGCAAATTAGCTGCTGCGTTTCCTACATTACGACAGTGACCACACTCTGACTACACTTGGGCGACCGGATCTTTAAGATTACGAAAGGGCTTGACAGAGTAGATGTAGAGAAATGCTTCCACTTTGTGAGAGACCAAACTTAGTGGCCATAAATATAAGATAGATTCTAATAAAGTCAATAGTGAATTCAGGAGGAACTTCTTTATCCAGAGAGTGGTGAGAATATAGAAGTTGCTACCACAGGGAGTGGTTGAGGCGAGTAGTATGGATGCTTGTTAGTGGAAGCTGATTGAACACACGAGGGAGAAAGGAATCGAAGAATATGGTGATGGGGGAAGATGAAGAGGGTGGGAGGGGGCTGGTGTGGAGTTTAACCCCGGTACGGAGCGGTGGGGCCCAACGGCCTGTGTCCGTGCTGTGTAATTCTAGGTCATTGTCGGTAAAGCGCCTTGGGACGCCCTGAGGTTGTGAAAGGCGCTATACAAATGCAATTCCTTTCTCTCAATGGTCAATTTGTGTCAAACAGAATAAATGAGACTTTGTGACAGATTAAAGTGACTGGAAGCAAAAAGCAGCCACAGAAACCCCAGAACATGTGGTCACAGCAGGGTCTCCATCACTGGGCCGAGCGTTCACCCAAATAAAGTCTGGCTGAGCTCGGGAGATGTGCAGGCCCCACCCTGAGCCCCCCGCGATGGGTCCACGCCCTCAGCCCCCGCCCTCCGTCCCCCGCACTCAGCCCCCCACCCTGAGCCCCCCGCCCTCAGCTCCCGCCCTGGGGGAGGTGTGAGCCCCCCGCTCTGGGGGAGGTGTGAGCCCCCCACCCTGGGGGAGGTGTGAGCCCCCCGCCCTGGGGGAGGTGTGAGCCCCCCGCTCTGGGGGAGGTGTGAGCCTGCCACCCTGGGGGAGGTGTGAGTCCCCCACCCTGGGGGAGGTGTGAGCCTCCCGCTCTGGGGGAGGTGTGAGCCCCCCGCTCTGGGGAGGTGTGAGCCCCCCATCCTGGGCCCCCCGCTCTGTGGGAGGTGTGAGCCCCCCACCCTGGGGGAGGTGTGAGCCCCCCGCTCTGGGGGAGGTGTGAGCCCCCCCATTCTGGGCCCCCCCGCTCTGGGGGAGGTATGAGCCCCCCGCTCTGGGGGAGGTGTGAGCTCCCCGCCCTGGGCCCCCCGCTCTGGGGGAGGTGTGAGCCCCCCGCCATGGGCCCCCCGCTCTGGGGGAGGTGTGAACCCCCCGCTCTGGGGGAGGTGTGAGCCCCCCACCCTGGGGGAGGTGTGAGCCCGCCGCTCTGGGGGAGGTGTGAGCCCCCCGCCCTGGGCCCCCCGCTCTGGGGGAGGTGTGAACCCCCCGCTCTGGGGGAGGTGTGAGCCCCCCGCTCTGGGGGTGGTGTGAGCTCCCCGCCCTGGGCCCCCCGCTCTGGGGGAGGTGTGAACCCCCCGCCCTGGGCCCCCCGCTTTGGGAGAGGTGTGACCCCCCCGCTCTGGGGGAGGTGTGAACCCCCCGCTCTGAGACACTGCTCACACAGTCACTGATGTGATACTCAGCGCTGGGGAATTGTGCAATCAGATAGTGATTAACTGTGAAAGGTGGACTGGTATCTGGGAGCCCCCCCACCCCCATGCCCCGCTGTGACATGCTGTTATTGTGCAGCATTGCTACCCCACCCTGCCAGGGATGGGGAGATGGTCAGGCCATGGATAGCGGCCACACTTCTAACCCAATCGCCCCTCAGGGACATCATTAAATCGGATGTTTGTGAAGCAGGCTTCGCCTAACCCTGTCACTGACTTCATATTTCATTTCACAAAGATTAACCCTTTCAGCATCTTAAATGTTCCACTTTCACACCGCAAATTATTACATTTATTGCTTTTCAAATTTATATAACAAATTAATATGAAATCCAACTATGTCTATATAAGACACCCACAGATAGACCAATCCAACATGTATAATCCCGATATCCCAGAGTTGTATATAATGTAATGTAACACAGTGCTGTATCTAATGTAATGTAACACAGAGCTGTATATAATGTAATGTAACACGGAGCTGTATATAATGTAATGTAACACAGAGCTGTATATAATGTAATGTAACACAGAGCTGTATATAATGTAATGTAACACGGAGCTGTATATAATGTAATGTAACACAGAGCTGTATATAATGTAATGTAACACAGTGCTGTATATAATGTAATGTAACACAGAGCTGTATATAATGTAATGTAACACGGAGCTGTATATAATGTAATGTAACACAGAGCTGTATATAATGTAATGTAACACAGTGCTGTATATAATGTAATGTAACACAGCTGTATATAATGTAATGTAACACAGTGCTGTATATAATGTAATATAACACAGAGCTGTATATAATGAATGTAATGTAACACAGTGTTGTATATAATGTAATGTAACACATCGCTGTACATAATGTAATGTAACACGGGGCTGTATATAATGTAATGTAACACAGTGCTGTATATAATGTAATGTAACACAGAGCTGTATATAGTGTAATGTAACACAGAGCTGTATATAATCTAAGGTAACTTCAGGGCCGATATGTTTTAATAGGGCTAAACATAGGGTTTAAAATAAACTGACCTTTGTGGAACAGGGTTTTTGCTAAAAAAATGTGTATTTAAATTTTATTTTTATATGTTTTAAAATTCTTACGCTGGTAAAAGTAAGCTATGCCCTGCTTTTACCAGGCCTAAAAGTTTGAAGGACATTCGCTGGGCGAAAGATGTGCAAAATAGCCCAAGCTCTCCCGCGTGCATGTCCTTCTCCCAGCGATGCGGAAGATCTGTCTAGAGAAATCTCGAGAGCTCGGAAAAGCCGGTTTTCGGTGCATGAGCATCGCGTGCCACAAATCGGCCTTTGCGAGGCCTCACTGGGTCCGTGCGTATTCCGTGCCGACCCGGGGAGCCCGGAATTTGAGGGCCACCCCTGCAATTTCTACCCTTACATCCCATCCTGACTTTACACTTTAACTAGTTCCTCCTTTTTATCTATCTATCCCATCCAGTATCCCAAAAAACCTCCTCGTTTACCATAGCTTTGGCAAAACCTCTTCCTTGGTGAAGATCGATGCAAAGTATTCATTTACTATCTCAGCCTCCAGTAACAGATCTCCATTTTGCTCCCTATCGGCCCCAGCACTCCTCTGACAACCTTTTGACTGTTAATATTCCTACAGAAGACCTTTGGATTGCTTTTTATGATAGCCGCCAATCTATTCTTGCACTGTCTCTTCGCCCCTCTTATTTCCTTTTTCACTTCTCCTCTGTACTTTTTATATTCAGCCGGATTTTCCCTTGTACTGTAAAGCTGATGCCTGTCATACATCCCCTTTTTCTGCTTCATCCTATAAATAATCTAACATAACACAGCTCTGTCCCAGTGCTGTATATAATGTAATGTAACACAGTGCTGTATATAATGTAATGTAACACAGTGCTGTATATAATGTAATGTAACTCAGTGCTGTATATAATGTAATGTAACACAGTGCTGTATATAATGTAATGTAACACAGAGCTGTATATAATGTAATGTAACACAGTGCTGTATATAATGTAATGTAACACAGAGCTGTATATAATGTAATGTAACACAGTGCTGTATCTAATGTAATGTAACACAGAGCTGTATATAATGTAATGTAACACAGTGCTGTATATAATGTAATGTGACACAGAGCTGTATATAATGAAATGTAACACAGAGCTGTATATAATGTAATGTAACACAGAGCTGTATATAATGTAATGTAACACAGAGCTGTATAATGTAATATAACACAGCGCTGTATATAATGTAATGTAACACAGTGCTGTATATAATGTAATGTAGCACACACTGTTCCAGTGCTGTATATACGATGATGCCTACAGAAAGGTATTGTGGGGTCCCAGCCCCGATCCTCCCATCGCAGCGACACTAAGGACTGCAGTGAATCTGGACCCAGGATGTGGCTGTGCCTCCGTTGATAGGGAAGGAAAATTGCGATCGTGTTTATCAGCCGGGAGCTGTTAGTGATGCCACATTCCGCAGAAAAGAACATAGGAAGTGATTCCGCAAAACACGAGTTTTCTGAGTCATTGTAGTAAAAATACACCATGTGGTTATTGAATTTCGAAAGGCAGAGCTAGGGACGCACAAATGGAATGGAATCCGCAGAAAGGGAATAGCTTGTGTTCAGAGTAGAAAAACATGCATCAGTGATTAACAGACATCAGCACATCCTGCAGCTTCAGCCTACCCAGTAAACAGCCTGTCTCCATAAAACATCCAATTCAAATCCACCTCCCACTGCTTAATCCAACCACTGTCCCCCTCAGTGGTCTGTGCCCATCTAACTCCGCGAGGGGGCCTGTGCCCATCCAGCTCCGTGAGGGGGCCTGTGCCCATCCAGCTCCGCGAGGGGACCTGTGACCATCCAGCTGCACGACGGGGCTTGTGCCCATCCAGCTTCACAAGGGGTCCAGCGCCAATCCAGCTCCGCTAGCGGGCCTGTGCCCGTCGAGCTCCACGAGGGGGCCAGTGCCCATGCAGCGCCGCGAGGGGAGGGACTGTGTACACGAGTGTGAGTGTGAGAGTGAGTGAGTGTGACAGTGAGTGTGAAAGTGAGTGAGTGTGACAGTGAGTGTGACAGTGAGTGAGTGTGGCAGTGAGTGAGTGCGTGTGACAGTGAGTGTAACAGCGAGCGAGTGTGAGAGTGAGCAAGTGCGAGAGTGAGTGTGACAGTGAGTGAATGTGACAGTGAGTGAGTGTGACAGTGAGTGTGAGTGTGAGGGGGTGTGACAGTGAGTGATTGTGACAATGAGTGAGTGTGACAGTGACTGAGTGTAACAGTGAGTGTGACAGTGAGTGAGTGTGGAAGTGAGTGAATGTGACAGTGAGCAAGTGTGAGAGTGTGACAGTGAGTGAGTGTGACAGTAAATGAGTGTGTCAGTGAGTGAGTGTGATAGTGGGTGAATGTAACAGTGAATGTGAGTGTGAGGGAGCGTGACAGCGAGTGATTGAGACAGTGAGTGAGTGTGACAGTGAGTGAGTGTGACAGTGAGTGTGACCGTGAGTGAGTGTGACAGTGAATGAGTGTGAGTGTGAGTGAGTGAGTGTGACAGTGAGTGTGAGTGTGAGTGAGTGTGACAGTGAGTGAGTGTGACCGTGAGTGAGTGTGTCAGTGAGTGTGAGTGAGTGTGACATTGAGTGTGACAGTGTGTTAGTGTGACAGTGCGTTAGTGTGCCAGTGCATGAGACAGTGAGTGAGTGTTTCAATGAGGGTGACAGTGAGTGTGACAATGAATGTGACAATGAATGAGTTGACATTGAGTGTGTGTGACAGTGAGTGTGACAGTGAGTGAGTGTGACAGGATGTGACAATGGGTGTGCCAGTGAGTGTGACAGTGAGTGAGTGTGAGAGTGAGAGTGACAGTGAGTGTGACAATGAGTGAGTGTGACAGTGAGTGTCACAGTGAGTGTGACATTGAGTGAGTGTGACAGAGATAGTGACAGTGAGTGTAACAGTGAGTGAGTCTGACAGTGAGTGAATGTGACATGAGCGTGACAATGATTGAGCATGAAAGTGAGCAAGTGTGACAGTGAGTTTGACATTAACTGAGTGTGACAGTGAGTGTGACAGTTAGTGTGGCAGCAAGTGAATGTGCAAGTGAGTGTGACAATGGGTGAGTGTGCAAGTGAGTGTGGCAGTGAATGAGTGTGGCGGTGAGTGTGAGAGTGAATGTGACCGTGCGTGAGAGTGAGCGAGTGTGATGGTGAGTGTGACAGTGAGTGTGACAGTGAGTGTGACGGTGAGTGAGAGAGTGAGTGAATGTGAAAGTGAGTGTGACTGTGAGTGAGTGTGATGGTGTATGTGTGTCAGTGAGTGGGTGTGACAGTGAGTGAGTATGAGAATGAGTGAGTATGACAGTGAGTGTGACAGTGAGTGAATGTGACAGTGAGTGTGACAATGAGTGAGAGTGAGAGTGAGTGAGCGTGACAGTGAGTGTGACAGTGACTGAGTGTAACAGTGAGTGTGTGCGACAGTGTGTGTGACAGTGCATGAGTGTGATAGTGAGTGAGTGTGAGAGTGAATGAGTGTGACAGTGAGCATGACAGTGAATGAATGTGACATTGAGTCTGATAGTGAGTGTGACAGTGAGTCTGACAGTGAGTGAGAGTGACGGTAAGTGAGTGTGGTAGTGAGTGTGACAGTGAGTTGGCAATGAGCAAGCGTGACAGCAAGTGAGTGAGTGTGGCATTGAGCTTGGCAGTGAGTGCGTGTGACAGTGAGTGTGATACTGAGTGTGACAGTGATTGAGTGTGTAAGTGAGTGTGACAGTCAATGACTGTGACAGTGAGTGTGAAAGTTAAAGTGAGAATGAGTGTGACAGCGTGACGGTGAGTGAGTGTGACAGTGAATGAGTGTGCACGTGAGTGTGACGGTCAATGACTGTGACCGTGAGTGTGAAAGTTAAAGTGAGAATAAGCGTGACAGTGCATGTGACAATTAGTGAGTGTGACAAAGATTGAGTGTGACGGCGACTGTGACAGTGAGTGAGTGTGGCCGTGAATCAGTGTGACAGTGAGTGTGTGTGACAGTGAGTAAGTGTGACAGGAAGTGTGACAGTGAGTGAGTATGATAGTGAGTGAGTGTGACAGTGAGTGAGTGTGACAGTTAGTGTGAGTGTGAGTTAGTGTGACAATGAGTGATTGTGACATCGAGTCTGACAGTGAGTGTGACAGTGAGTCTGACAGTGAGTGAGTGTGACAATGAGTGCGATACTGAGTGTGACAGTGAATGAGTGTGCAAGTGAGTGTGACAGGCAATGACGGTGACAGTGAGTGTGAAAGTTAAAGTGAGAATGAGTGTGACAGTGAGTGAGAGTGAGTGAGTGTTTAAGCGAGTGTGTAAGTGAGTGTGACTGTGATTGTGAATGCACACGGCAGTGAGTGTGACAGTGAGTGTGGCAATGAGCAAGCGTGACAGTGAGTGAGTGTGGTCATGAGTTTGACAGTGAGTGTGTGTGGCAGTGAGTGTGATAGTGAATGTGGCAGTGAGTGAGTGTGCAAGTGTGTGCGACGGACAGTGGGTGTGTGAGTGAGTGTGATATTTAAAGTGACAATGATTGAGTATAACAGGTAGTGAGTGAGCGTGAAAGTGAGCATGGCGGTGAGTAAGTGTGACAGGGAGTGTGACAGTGAATGAGTGTGGCAGTGAGTATGAGAGTGAATGTGACCATGCGTGAGAGTGAGTGAGTGTGACGGTGAGTGTGACAGTGAGTGTGACAGTGAGTGAGTGTGACAGAGAGTGAGTGTGCAAGTGAGCGTGACGGCGAGTGAGTGTGATACTGAGTGTGACAGTGAGTGAGTGTGCAAGTGAGTGTGACAGTCAATGGCTGTGGCAGTGAGTGTGAAAGTTAAAGTGAGAATGAGTGTGACAGTGAGTGAGAGCGAGAGTGAGTGAGCGTGTAAGTGACTGTGTAAGTGAGTGTGACTGAGATTATGAATGCACGTGGCAGTGAGTGCGACAGTGAGTGTGGAAATGAGCAAGCGTGACAGTGAGTGAGTGTGACCGTGAGTTTGACAGTGAGTATGTGTGGCAGTGAGTGTGATAGTGTGTGGCAGTGAGTGAGTGTGCAAGTGAGTGTGGTGGGCAGTGAGTGTGTAAGTGAATGTGACATTTAAAGCGACAATGATTGAGTATGACAGGTAGTGAGTGAGCGTGATAGTGAGCATGGCGGTGAGTGAGTGTGACAGGGAGTGTGACAGTGAATGAGTGTGGCAGTGAGTATGAGAGTGAATGTGACCATGCGTGAGAGTGAATGAGTGTGATGGTGAGTGTGACAGTGAGTGTGACAGTGAGTGAGTGTGACAGAGAGTGAGTGTGCAAGTGAGTGTGACAGTGAGTGAGTGTGAAAGTGAAAGTGACAGTGAGTGTGACAGTGAGTGGGTGTGACAGTGAATGAGTGTGCATGTGAGTGTGACCGTGAGTGAGTGTGACAGTGAGTGAGTGTGACGGTACATGTGGCAGTGTGTTAGTGTGGACAGTGCATGAGCCAGTGGGTGAGTGTTTCAATGAGGGTGACAGTGAGTGTGACAATGAATCTTACAATGAGTGAGTTGACATTGAGTGGGTGTGGCAGTGAGTGTGACAGTGAGTGAGTGTGACAGAGTGTGACAATGGGTGTGGCAGTGAGTGTGACAGTGAATGTGAGAATGAGTGAGTGTGAAGGTTAGTGAGTGTGACAGTGAGTGTGACTGAGAGTGAGTGACTGTGAACGCAAGTGTGACTGTGAGTGAGTGTGGCAGGGAGTGAGTATGCATGTGAATGTGACAGTGAGTGAGTGTGATGGTACATGTGATAGTGTGTTAGTGTGACGGTGCATGAGCCAGTGAGTGAGTGTTTCAATGAGGGTGACAGTGAGTGTGACAATGAATCTTACAATGAGTGAGTTGACATTGAGTGGTTGTGGCAGTGAGTGTGACAGTGAGTGAGTGAGACAGAGTGTGACAATGGGTGTGACAGTGAGTGTGACAATGAGTGAGTGTGAAAGTGAGAGTGGCAGTGAGTGTGACAGTGACTGAGTGTGTCAGTGAGTGTGACAGTGAGTGTGACAGTGAACGAGTGTGACAGAGATAGTGACAGTGTGTGTGACAGTGAGTGAGCGTGACAGTGAGTGTGACAGTGAGTGTGGCGATGAGTAAGCGTGACAGCGAGTGAGTGTGACAGTGAGTTTGGCAGTGAGTGTGTGTGACAGTAATTGTGATAGTGAGTGTGACAGTGAGTGAGTGTGCAAGTGAGTGTGACAGTCAATGACTGTGACAGTGAGTGTAAAAGTTAAAGTGAGAATAAGCATGACAGTGCGTGTGACAGTTAGTGAGTGTGACAAAGATTGAGTGTGACAGCGAGTGTGACAGTGAATCAGTGTGGCGGTGAGTGTGTGTCACAGTGAGTGAGTGTGACAGTGAGTGAGTGTGACAGTGAGTGTGACCGTGAGTGTGGCAATGCACAAGTGTGACAGTGAGTGAGTGTGTGTGACAGTGAGTGTGATACTGAATGTGACAGCGAGTGAGTGTGCAAAGTGTGACTGTCAATGACTGTGACAGTGAATGTGAAAGTTAAAGTGAGAACGAGTGTAACAGTGAGTGTGACAGTTAGTGAGTGCGACAAAGATTGAGTGTGACGGTGAGTCTGACGGTGCGTGAGTGTGACAGTGAGTGAGTGTGACAGTGAGTGTGACGGTGAGTGTGGCATTGCGCGAGCATGGCAGTGAGTGAGTGTGACAGTGTGTTTGACAGTGACAGTGAGTTGACAGTGAAAGTGACACTGAGTGAGCGTGACAGTTAGTGAGTATGACCGTGAGTATGACAGTGAGTGTGAGTGAGAGTTAGTGGGTGTGTAAGTGAGTGTGTAAGTGAGTGTGACTGTGATTGTGAATGCGTGTGACAGTGAGTGTGACAGTGAGTGTGGCAATGAGCAAGCGTGACAGCGAGTGAGTGTGACCGCGAGTTTGACAGTGAGGGTGTGTGGCAATGAGTGTGATCGTGAGTGTGGCAGTGAGTGAGTGTGCAAGTGAGTGTGTAAGTGAGTGTGACATTTAAAGTGCCAATCATTGAGTATACCAGGTAGTGAGTGAGCGTGAAAGTGAGCATGGCGATGAGTGAGTGTGACAGGAAGTGTGACAGTGAATGAGTGTGGCAGTGAGTGTGAGAGTGAATGTGACCATGCGTGAGAGTGAGTGAGTGTGACGGTGAGTGTGACCGTGGGTGTGACAGTGAGTGTGACAGTGAGTGAGTATGAAAGTGAAAGTGACAGTGATTGGGTGTGACAGTGAGTGAGTGTGCACGTGAGTGTGACGATACATGTGAGAGTGAGTGAGTGTGACACTGAGTGTGACAGTGCATGTGACAGTGAGTGTGAGATTCAGTGAGTGTGAAGGTTAGTGAGTGTGACAGTGAGTGTGAGTGAGAGTGAGTGACTGTGAATGCAAGTGTGCCTGTGAGTGAGTGTGGCAGGAACTGAGTGTGCACGTGAGTGTGACAGTGAGTGAGTGTGACAGTGAGTGTGAGAGTGAATGTGACAGTGCGTGAGAGTGAGTGAGTGTGACGGTATATCTGACAGTGAGTTAGCGTGACACTGAGTGTGACAGTGCGTGTGGCAGTGAATGTGAGAATGAGTGAGTGTGAAGGTTAGTGAGTGTGACAGTGAGTGTGAGTGAGAGTGAGTGACTGAATGCAAGTGTGCCTGTGAGTGAGTGTGGCAGGGACTGAGTGTGCATGTGAGTGTGACAGCGAGTGAGTGTGACAGTGAGTGTGAGAGTGAATGTGACAGTGCGTGAGCGTGAATGAGTGTGATGGTACATCTGACAGTGAGTTAGTGTGACACTGAGTGTGACAGTGCGTGTGACAGTGAATGTGAGAATGAGTTAGTGCGAAGGTTAGTGAGTGTGACAGCGAGTGTGAGTGAGAGTGAGCAACTGTGAACGCAAGTGTGACTGAGTGAGCGTGGCAGGGAGTGTGATTGTGAGTGTGACAGCGAGGTGACAGTGTGTTAGTGTGACAGTGCAGGTGACAGTGAGTGAGTGTTTCTATGAGAGTGACAGTGAGTGTGACAGTGAGTGAGTGTGTCAGCGAGTGTGACAGTGAGTGTGACAGTGAGTATGACAATGAACAAGCATGCAATGAATGAGTGTGACAGTGAGTGTGACAGTGAATAATTGTGATAGTGAGTGAGTGTGAAAGTGTGTGTGACAGTGATTGTGAGAATGAGTGAGTGCGAAGGTTAGTGAGTGTGACAGCGAGTGTGAATGAGAGTGAGCGACTGTGAACGCAAGTGTGACTGAGTGAGCGTGGCAGGGAGTGTGATTGTGAGTGTGAAAGCGAGGTGACAGTGTGTTAGTGTGACAATGCAGGTGACAGTGAGTGAGTGTGACAGTGTGTGTGACAGTGCATGAGTGTGATAGTGAGTGAGTGTGAGAGTGAATGAGTGTGACAGTGAGCATGACAGTGAATGAATGTGACATTGAGTCTGATAGTGAGTGTGACAGTGAGTCTGACAGTGAGTGAGAGTGACGGTAAGTGAGTGTGGTAGTGAGTGTGACAGTGAGTTGGCAATGAGCAAGCGTGACAGCAAGTGAGTGAGTGTGGCATTGAGCTTGGCAGTGAGTGCGTGTGACAGTGAGTGTGATACTGAGTGTGACAGTGATTGAGTGTGTAAGTGAGTGTGACAGTCAATGACTGTGACAGTGAGTGTGAAAGTTAAAGTGAGAATGAGTGTGACAGCGTGACGGTGAGTGAGTGTGACAGTGAATGAGTGTGCACGTGAGTGTGACGGTCAATGACTGTGACCGTGAGTGTGAAAGTTAAAGTGAGAATAAGCGTGACAGTGCATGTGACAATTAGTGAGTGTGACAAAGATTGAGTGTGACGGCGACTGTGACAGTGAGTGAGTGTGGCCGTGAATCAGTGTGACAGTGAGTGTGTGTGACAGTGAGTAAGTGTGACAGGAAGTGTGACAGTGAGTGAGTATGATAGTGAGTGAGTGTGACAGTGAGTGAGTGTGACAGTTAGTGTGAGTGTGAGTTAGTGTGACAATGAGTGATTGTGACATCGAGTCTGACAGTGAGTGTGACAGTGAGTCTGACAGTGAGTGAGTGTGACAATGAGTGCGATACTGAGTGTGACAGTGAATGAGTGTGCAAGTGAGTGTGACAGGCAATGACGGTGACAGTGAGTGTGAAAGTTAAAGTGAGAATGAGTGTGACAGTGAGTGAGAGTGAGTGAGTGTTTAAGCGAGTGTGTAAGTGAGTGTGACTGTGATTGTGAATGCACACGGCAGTGAGTGTGACAGTGAGTGTGGCAATGAGCAAGCATGACAGTGAGTGAGTGTGGTCATGAGTTTGACAGTGAGTGTGTGTGGCAGTGAGTGTGATAGTGAATGTGGCAGTGAGTGAGTGTGCAAGTGTGTGCGACGGACAGTGGGTGTGTGAGTGAGTGTGATATTTAAAGTGACAATGATTGAGTATAACAGGTAGTGAGTGAGCGTGAAAGTGAGCATGGCGGTGAGTAAGTGTGACAGGGAGTGTGACAGTGAATGAGTGTGGCAGTGAGTATGAGAGTGAATGTGACCATGCGTGAGAGTGAGTGAGTGTGACGGTGAGTGTGACAGTGAGTGTGACAGTGAGTGAGTGTGACAGAGAGTGAGTGTGCAAGTGAGCGTGACAGCGAGTGAGTGTGATACTGAGTGTGACAGTGAGTGAGTGTGCAAGTGAGTGTGACAGTCAATGGCTGTGGCAGTGAGTGTGAAAGTTAAAGTGAGAATGAGTGTGACAGTGAGTGAGAGCGAGAGTGAGTGAGCGTGTAAGTGACTGTGTAAGTGAGTGTGACTGAGATTATGAATGCACGTGGCAGTGAGTGTGACAGTGAGTGTGGAAATGAGCAAGCGTGACAGTGAGTGAGTGTGACCGTGAGTTTGACAGTGAGTATGTGTGGCAGTGAGTGTGATAGTGTGTGGCAGTGAGTGAGTGTGCAAGTGAGTGTGATGGGCAGTGAGTGTGTAAGTGAATGTGACATTTAAAGCGACAATGATTGAGTATGACAGGTAGTGAGTGAGCATGATAGTGAGCATGGCGGTGAGTGAGTGTGACAGGGAGTGTGACAGTGAATGAGTGTGGCAGTGAGTATGAGAGTGAATGTGACCATGCGTGAGAGTGAATGAGTGTGATGGTGAGTGTGACAGTGAGTGTGACAGTGAGTGAGTGTGACAGTGAGTGAGTATGAAAGTGAAAGTGACAGTGATTGGGTGTGAAAGTGAAAGTGACAGTGAGTGTGACAGTGAGTGGGTGTGACAGTGAATGAGTGTGCATGTGAGTGCGACCGTGAGTGAGTGTGACAGTGAGTGAGTGTGACGGTACATGTGGCAGTGTGTTAGTGTGGACAGTGCATGAGCCAGTGGGTGAGTGTTTCAATGAGGGTGACAGTGAGTGTGACAATGAATCTTACAATGAGTGAGTTGACATTGAGTGGGTGTGGCAGTGAGTGTGTAAGAGAGTGTGACTGTGATTGTGAATGCGTGTGACAGTGAGTGTGACAGTGAGTGTGGCAATGAGCAAGCGTGACAGCGAGTGAGTGTGACCGCGAGTTTGACAGTGAGGGTGTGTGGCAATGAGTGTGATCGTGAGTGTGGCAGTGAGTGAGTGTGCAAGTGAGTGTGACAGGCAGTGAGTGTGTAAGTGAGTGTGACATTTAAAGTGCCAATCATTGAGTATACCAGGTAGTGAGTGAGCGTGAAAGTGAGCATGGAGGTGAGTGAGTGTGACAGGAAGTGTGACAGTGAATGAGTGTGGCAGTGAGTGTGAGAGTGAATGTGACCATGCGTGAGAGTGAGTGAGTGTGACGGTGAGTGTGACCGTGGGTGTGACAGTGAGTGTGACAGTGAGTGAGTATGAAAGTGAAAGTGACAGTGATTGGGTGTGACAGTGAGTGAGTGTGCACGTGAGTGTGACGATACATGTGAGAGTGAGTGAGTGTGACACTGAGTGTGACAGTGCATGTGACAGTGAGTGTGAGATTCAGTGAGTGTGAAGGTTAGTGAGTGTGACAGTGAGTGTGAGTGAGAGTGAGTGACTGTGAATGCAAGTGTGCCTGTGAGTGAGTGTGGCAGGAACTGAGTGTGCACGTGAGTGTGACAGTGAGTGAGTGTGACAGTGAGTGTGAGAGTGAATGTGACAGTGCGTGAGAGTGAGTGAGTGTGACGGTATATCTGACAGTGAGTTAGCGTGACACTGAGTGTGACAGTGCGTGTGGCAGTGAATGTGAGAATGAGTGAGTGTGAAGGTTAGTGAGTGTGACAGTGAGTGTGAGTGAGAGTGAGTGACTGAATGCAAGTGTGCCTGTGAGTGAGTGTGGCAGGGACTGAGTGTGCATGTGAGTGTGACAGCGAGTGAGTGTGACAGTGAGTGTGAGAGTGAATGTGACAGTGCGTGAGCGTGAATGAGTGTGATGGTACATCTGACAGTGAGTTAGTGTGACACTGAGTGTGACAGTGCGTGTGACAGTGAATGTGAGAATGAGTTAGTGCGAAGGTTAGTGAGTGTGACAGCGAGTGTGAGTGAGAGTGAGCAACTGTGAACGCAAGTGTGACTGAGTGAGCGTGGCAGGGAGTGTGATTGTGAGTGTGACAGTGAGTGTGAGTGAGAGTGAGTGACTGTGAATGCAAGTGTGCCTGTGAGTGAGTGTGGCAGGAACTGAGTGTGCACATGAGTGTGACAGTGAGTGAGTGTGACAGTGAGTGTGAGAGTGAATGTGACAGTGCGTGAGAGTGAGTGAGTGTGACGGTATATCTGACAGTGAGTTAGCGTGACACTGAGTGTGACAGTGCGTGTGGCAGTGAATGTGAGAATGAGTGAGTGTGAAGGTTAGTGAGTGTGACAGTGAGTGTGAGTGAGAGTGAGTGACTGAATGCAAGTGTGCCTGTGAGTGAGTGTGGCAGGGACTGAGTGTGCATGTGAGTGTGACAGCGAGTGAGTGTGACAGTGAGTGTGAGAGTGAATGTGACAGTGCGTGAGCGTGAATGAGTGTGATGGTACATCTGACAGTGAGTTAGTGTGACACTGAGTGTGACAGTGCGTGTGACAGTGAATGTGAGAATGAGTTAGTGCGAAGGTTAGTGAGTGTGACAGCGAGTGTGAGTGAGAGTGAGCAACTGTGAACGCAAGTGTGACTGAGTGAGCGTGGCAGGGAGTGTGATTGTGAGTGTGACAGCGAGGTGACAGTGTGTTAGTGTGACAGTGCAGGTGACAGTGAGTGAGTGTTTCTATGAGAGTGACAGTGAGTGTGACAGTGAGTGAGTGTGTCAGCGAGTGTGACAGTGAGTGTGACAGTGAGTATGACAATGAACAAGCATGCAATGAATGAGTGTGACAGTGAGTGTGACAGTGAATAATTGTGATAGTGAGTGAGTGTGAAAGTGTGTGTGACAGTGATTGTGAGAATGAGTGAGTGCGAAGGTTAGTGAGTGTGACAGCGAGTGTGAATGAGAGTGAGCGACTGTGAACGCAAGTGTGACTGAGTGAGCGTGGCAGGGAGTGTGATTGTGAGTGTGACAGCGAGGTGACAGTGTGTTAGTGTGACAATGCAGGTGACAGTGAGTGAGTGTTTCTATGAGAGTGACAGTGAGTGTGACAGTGAGTGAGTGTGTCAGCGAGTGTGGCAGTGAGTGTGACAGTGAGTATGACAATGAACAAGCATGCAATGAATGAGTGTGACAGTGAGTGTGACAGTGAATGATTGTGATAGTGAGTGAGTGTGCAAGTGTGTGTGACAGTGAATGTGAGAATGAGTGAGTGCGAAGGTTAGTGAGTGTGACAGCGAGTGTGAGTGAGAGTGAGCGACTGTGAACGCAAGTGTGACTGAGTGAGCGTGGCAGGGAGTGTGATTGTGAGTGTGAAAGCGAGGTGACAGTGTGTTAGTGTGACAGTGCAGGTGACAGTGAGTGAGTGTTTCTATGAGAGTGACAGTGAGTGTGACAGTGAGTGAGTGTGTCAGCGCGTGTGACAGTGAGTGTGACAGTGAGTATGACAATGAACAAGCATGCAATGAATGAATGTGACAGTGAGTGTGACGGTCAATGACTGTGACAGTGAGTGTGGAAGTTAAAGTAAGAATGAGTGTGCAAGTCAGTGTGACAGTGAGTGAGTGTGACAGTGTGAGTATGTGACAGTGAGTGAGTGTGACAGTGAGTGACTGTGACAGAGAGTGTGACAGTGAGTGAGTGCAATAGTTAGTGTGAGTGTGAGATAGTGAGACAGAGAGTGATTGTGACAGTGAGTCCGACCGTGAGTAATTGTGACAGTGAGCGAGTGTGACAGTAAGTGAGTGTGAAAGTGAAAGTGACATTTAGTGTGAAAATGAGTGAGTGTGCAGCGAGTGAGTGTGCAAATGATTGTGACAGTGATTGAGCATGACAATGAGCATGGGAGTGAATGTGACAATGAGTGAGTGTAAAAGTTAGTGAGTTTGAGAGTGAGTGTGAGTGAGAGTGAGTGAGTGTGAATTCGAGTGTGACTGTGAGTGAGTGTGGCAGGGAGTGTGATTGTGAGTGAGTGTGACAGCGAGTGTGACAGTGTGTTAGTGTGACAGTGCATGTGACAGTGAGTGAGTGTTTCAATGAGAGTGAGAGTGAGTGGCACAATGAATGTGACAATGAGTGAGTTGACATTGAGTGTGACAGTGGGTGAGTGTGACAGAGTGTGACAATGGGTGTGACAGTGCGTGTGACAGTGAGTGAGTGTGAAAGTAGTGAGAGTGACAGTGAGTGTGACAGTGTGTGAGTGTGACAGTGAGTGTGACAGTGAGTGAGTGTGATAGAGATAGTGACAATGAGTGTGCCAGTGAGTGAGTGTGACCGCAAGTGTGACAATGTGCGAGCATGAAAGTGAGCGAGCGTGACAGTGAGTTTGAAAGTGACTCAGCGTGCCAGTGAGTGTCACAGTGAGTGTGACATCACATGAGTATGTAAGTGCATGTGACAGTGCGTGAGTGTGCAAGTGAGTGTGACAGTGAATGAGTGTGGCAGTGATGTGAAAGTGAAAGTGCGTGAGAGTGAGTGAGTGTGACGGTGGTTGAGTGTGTCAGCGAGTGTGACAGTGAGTGTGACAGTGAGTATGCCAATGAACGAGCATGCAATGAATGAATGTGACAGTGAGTGTGACAGTGAATGATTGTGATAGTGAGTGAGTGTGCAAGTGAGTGTGACAGTCAATGACTGTGACAGTGAGTGTGGAAGTTAAAGTAAGAATGAGCGTGACAGTCAGTGTGACAGTGAGTGAGTGTGACAGAGAGTGAGTGTGACAGTGAGTGATAGAATGAGTGACTGTGAAAGTGAGTGTAACTGTGAGTGAGTGTGACGGTGTGTGTGTCAGTGAGTGAGTGTAACAGTGAGTGAGTATGAGAGTGAGTGAGTATGACAGTGAGCGTGGCAGTGAGTGAATGTGACAGTGAGTGTGACAATGAGTGAGAGTGAGAGTGAGTGAGTGTGCATGTGAGTGTGACAGTGAATGTGCGAATGAGTGAGTGTGAAGGTTAGTGAGTGTGACAGTGAGTGTGAGTGAGAGTGAGTTACTGTGAATGCAAGTGTGCCTGTGAGTGAGTGTGGCAGGGACTGAGTGTGCACGTGAGTGTGACAGTGAGTGAGTGTGACAGTGAGTGTGAGAGTGAATGTGACAGTGCGTGAGCGTGAATGAGTGTGATGGTACATCTGACAGTGAGTTAGTGTGACACTGAGTGTGACAGTACGTGTGACAGTGAATGTGAGAATGAGTGAGTGCGAAGGTTAGTGAGTGTGACAGCGAGTGTGAGTGAGAGTGAGCGACTGTGAACGCAAGTGTGACTGAGTGAGCGTGGCAGGGAGTGTGATTGTGAGTGTGACAGCGAGGTGACAGTGTTTTAGTGTGACAGTGCAGGTGACAGTGAGTGAGTGTTTCTATGAGAGTGACAGTGAGTGTGACAGTGAGTGAGTGTGTCAGCGAGTGTGACAGTGTGTGTGACAGTGAGTATGACAATGGACAAGCATGCAATGAATGAGTGTGACAGTGAGTGTGACAGTGAATGATTGTGATAGTGAGTGAGTGTGCAAGTGTGCGTGACAGTCAATGACTGTGACAGTGAGTGTGGAAGTTAAAGTAAGAATGAGTGTCACAGTGAGTGTGACAGTGAGTGAGTGTGACAGAGAGTGAGTGTGCACGTGAGTGTGACGGTGAGTGAGTGTGATAGTGAGAGTATGTGACAGTGAGTGAGTGTGACAGGGAGTGTGACAGTGAGTGAGTGCAATAGTTAGTGTGAGTGTGAGTTAGTGAGACAGAGAATGATTGTGACAGTGAGTCCGACAGTGAGTAATTGTGACAGTGAGCGAGTGTGACAGTAAGTGAGTGTGACAGTAAGTGAGTGTGAAAGTGAAAGTGACATTTAGTGTGAAAGTGAGTGAGTGTGTAGCGAGTGAGTGTGCAAATGATTGTGACAGTGATAGAGTGTGACAACGAGCGTGGGAGTGAATGTGACAATGAGTGAGTGTAAAAGTTAGTGAGTTTGACAGTGAGTGTGAGTGAGAGTGAGTGAGTGTGAATTCGAGTGTGACTGTGAGTGAGTGTGGCAGGGAGTGTGATTGTGAGTGAGTGTGACAGCGAATGTGACAGTGTGTTAGTGTGACAGTGCATGTGACAGTGAGTGAGTGTTTCAATGAGAGTGACAGTGAGTGTGACAATGAATGTGACAATGAATGAGTTGACATTGAGTGTGTGTGACAGTGAGCATGCGAGTGGGTGAGTGTGACGGAGTGTGACAATGGGTGTGACAGTGAGTGTGACAGTGAGTGAGTGTGAAAGTGGTGAGAGTGACAGTGAGTGTGACAATGCATGAGTGTGACAGTGAGTGTGACAGTATGTTAGTGTGACAGTGCATGTGACAGTGAGTGAGTGTTTCAATGAGAGTGACAGTGAGTGTGACAATGAATGTGACAATGAGTGAGTTGACATTGAGTGTGTGTGACAGCGAGCATGACAGTGGGTGAGTGTGACAGAGTGTGGCAATGGGTGTGACAGTGAGTGTGACAGTGAGTGAGTGTGAAAGTAGTGAGAGTGACAGTGAGTGTGACAATGTGTGAGTGTGACAGTGAGTGTGACAATGTGTGAGTGTGACAGTGAGTGTGACAGTGAGTGAGTGTGATAGAGATAGTGACAGTGAGTGTGCCAGTGAGTGAGTGTGACCGCAAGTGTGACAATGTGCGAGCATGAAAGTGAGCGAGTGTGACAGTGAGTTTGAAAGTGACTCAGCGTGCCAGTGAGTGTCACAGTGAGTGTGACATCACATGAGTATGCAAGTGCATGTGACAGTGCGTGAGTGTGCAAGTGAGTGTGACAGTGAATGAGTGTGGCAGTGATGTGAAAGTGAAAGTGCGTGAGAGTGAGTGAGTGTGACGGTGGTTGAGTGTGTCAGCGAGTGTGACAGTGAGTGTGACAGTGAGTATGTCAATGAACGAGCATGCAATGAATGAGTGTGACAGTGAGTGTGACAGTGAATGAGTGTGATAGTGAGTGAGTGTGCAAGTGAGTGTGGCAGTCAATGACTGTGACAGTGAGTGTGGAAGTTAAAGTAAGAATGAGCGTGACAGTCAGTGTGACAGTGAGTGAGTATGACAGAGAGTGAGTGTGACAGTGAGTGATAGAATGAGTGACTGTGAAAGTGAGTGTAACTGTGAGTGAGTGTGACGGTGTGTGTGTCAGTGAGTGAGTGTAACAGTGAGTGAGTATGAGAGTGAGTGAGTATGACAGTGAGCGTGGCAGTGAGTGAATGTGACAGTGAGTTTGAAAGTGACTGGGCGTGACAGTGAGTGTGACAGTGAGTGTGACAGCACGTGAGTGTGCAAATGCATGTGACAGTGCGTGAGTGTGCAAGTGAGTGTGGCAGTGAATGAGTGTGGCAGTGAGTGTGAGAGTGAAAGTGCGTGAGTGAGTGAGTGTGACGGTGATTGAGTGTGTCGGCGAGTGTGACAGTGAGTGTGACAGTGAATGGTTGTGATAGTGAGTGAGTGTGCAAGCGAGTGTGACAGTCAATGATTGTGACAGTGAGTGTGGAAGTTAAAGTAAGAATGAGCATGACAGTCAGTGTGATAGTTAGTGAGTGTGACAGAGAGTGAGTGTGACAGTGAGTGATAGAATGTGTGTCTGTGAAAGTGAGTGTAACTGTGAGTGAGTGTGACGGTGTGTGTGTCAGTGAGTGATGTAACAGTGAGTGAGTATGAGAGTGAGTGAGTATGACAGTGAGCGTGGCAGTGAGTAAATGTGACAGTGAGCGTGACAATGAGTGAGAGTGGGAGTGAGTGAGTGTGACAGTGAGATTGAAAGTGAGTGGGTGTGACAGAGTGTGACAGTGAGTGTGACAGTGAGTGAATGTGGCAGTGAGTGAGTGTGACAGTGAGCGAGTGTGACAGAGAGTGTGACAGTGAGTGAGCATGATAGTGAGTGAGTGCGACAGTGAGTGTAACAGTGAGTGAGTGTGGCAGTGTGTAACAGTGGGTGTGACAGTGGGTGAGAGAGTGAGTGAGAGAGTGAGTGACTGTGACAGTGAGTGTGACAGTGAGTGAGTATGATAGTGAGTGAGTGTGACAGTGAGTGTACCAGTGAGTGAGTGTGGTAGTACTTATGACAGAGAGTGTGCCAATGAGCAAGCGTGACAGTGAGTAAGTGTGACGGTAAGTTTGACAGTGAGTGTGTCTGACAGTGAATGTGATAGTGAGTGAGTGTGACAGTGTGTGACAGTGGGTGTGACAGTGAGTGAGAGAGTGAGTAAGAGAGTGAGTGACTGTGACAGTGAGTGTGACAGTGAGTGAGAATGACAGTGAGTGTGACAGTGAGTGAAACACTGAATTTGACAATGAGTGATGGTGACATGTAGTGAGTGTGGCAGTGAGTGTGGCTATGAGTGAGTGACAGATATTGTGAAGCTGAGCATGACAGTGAGTGAGTGTTACAGTGAGTGTTGCAATGAGTGAGTGTAACAATGAGTGAGTGTGACAATGAGCGTCACGTGAGTGAGAGTGAGTGAGTGTGAAAGTAATTGTGACTGTGAATCACTGTGAGAGTGAGGTGATAGTGAGTGAGTGTGACGGAATGTGACAGTGAGTCTGAGTGAGTGTGACAGTGAGTGTGGCAATCAGTGAGTGTGACAGTGAGTTCGTGTGACAGTGTGTTTGAAAGTAAATGAGTGTGACAGTGAGTGTGGCAGTGAGTGCGTGTGACAGTGAGTGTGAGAATGAGTGTGAAAGTTAGTGAGCGTGACAGTGAGTGTGAGTGAGCGAGTGCGAATGCTAGTGCGACTGTGAGTGAGTGTGGCACGGAGTGTGATTGTGAGTGATTGTGACAGCGAGTGAGGCAGTGTGTTAGTTGACAGTGCATGTGACATTGAGTGAGTGTTTCAATGAGGGTGACAATGAGTGTGACAATGAATGTGACAATGAGTGAGTTTGACAGTGAGTGTGTGTGACAGTGAGTGTGACAGTGAGTGAATCTGACAGCGTGTGACAATGAGTGTGACAGTGAGTGTGACAGTGAGTGCGACAGTGAGTGCGACAATGAGCGGGCACGACTGTGCGTGAGTGTGACAGTGAGTGAGCGTGATAGTGAGTGTGAAAGTGTGTGAGTGTGACAGTGAGTGAGTGTGCAAGTGTGTGTGACAGTCAATGACTGTGATGGTGAGTGTGAAAGTTAAAGGGAGAATGAGTGTGACAGTGAGTGTCATATAGAGCGAGTGTGACAACGATTGAGTGTGACAGAAAGTGTGACCATGAGTGAGTATGATTGTGAGTGAGTGTGACAGCGTGTGACAATGAGTATGACAGTGAGTGTGACAGTGAGTGAGTGTGAATGTGAGAGTGACATTGACTGTGACAATGAGTGAGTGTGACAGTGAGTGTGGCAATCAGCGAGTGTGGCTTTGAGTGAGTGTGAACGTTAGTTTGAAAATGAGTGAGTGTGACAGAGTGTGACAGTGAGTGTGACAGTGAATGTGGCAATATGTGAGTGTGAACGTTAGTGAGTGATTGTGACAACGAGTGCGTTTGACATTGAGTGCGTGTGACAGTGACTGTGATAGTGAGTGTGACAGAGTGTGACAATGAGTATGACAGTGAGTGTGACATTCAGTGAGTGTGAAAGTGAGCGTGGCAGTGAGTGTGACAATGAGCGAGCGTGACAGTGAGTGAGTGTGACAGTGAGTGCGACAGTGGGTGAGTGTGAAAGTGAGTGTGACAGTGAGTGTGACAATGAGTGAGCATGGCGGTGAGTGAGTGTGACGGTGAGTTTGACAGTGAGTGAGTGTGACAGTGAGTGTGACAGTGAGTGTGACAGTGAGAGATTGTGACAGTGAGTGAGTGTGCAAGTGAGTGTGACAGTCAATGACTGTGACAGTGAGTGTGAAAGGTAAAGTGAGAATGAGTGTGACATTGAGTGTGACAGTTAGTGTGACAAAGATTGATTGTGACGATGAGTGTGACAGTGAGAGGGTGCGAAACTGAATCAGTGTGACCGTGAGTGTGTGTGACAGTGAGTGAGTATGACAGTGAGTGAGTATGATAGTGAGTGAGACACTGAATTTGACAATGAATGATAGTGACATTTAGTGAGAGTGACAGTGAGTGTGGCTGTGAGTGAGTGACAGGTAGGGTGAAGCTGAGCATGACAGTGAGTGAGTGTTACAGTGAGTGCGTCAATGAGTGAGTGTGACGGTGAGTGAGTGTGACAATGAGTGTGACAGTGGGTTAGTGTGACAGTGCATGTGACAGTGAGTGAGTGTTTCAATGAGGGTGACAATGAGTGTGACAATGAGTGTGACAATGAGTGAGTTTGTCATTGAGTGTATGTGACAGTGAGTGAGTGTCACAGTGAGTGAGTGTGACAGTGAGTGTGACAGTGAGTGTGACAGTCAGTGAGCGTGAAAGTGAGAATGACAGTGAGGTGACAGTGAGTGAGGCAGTGAGTGTGACAATTAGCGGGCATATCAGTGTGTGAGTGTGACACTGAGTTTGACAGTGATTGAGTGTGACAGTGAGTGTGACAGTGAGTCTGAAAGTGAGTGAGTATGACAGTGAGTGAGTGTGCAAGTGAGTGTGACAGTCAATGACTGTGATAGTGAGTGTGAAAGTTAAAGTGAGAATGAGTGTGACACTGACTGTGATATAGAGCGAGTGTGACAAAGATTGAGTGTGACGGTGAGTGTGACAGTGAGTGAGTGTGATCGTGAATCAGTGTGACAGTGAGTGTATGTGACAGTGAGTGAGTGTGACAGAAAGTGTGACAGTGAGTGAGTATGATAGTGAGTGTGAGCGAGAGTGAGTGAATGTGCACGTGAGTGTGACTGTTATTGAGTGTGGCAGGGAGTGTGACAGTGTGTTAGTGTAACAGTGCATGTGACAGTGAGTGAGTGTTTCATTGAGGGTGACAGTGAGTGTGAAAATGGATGTGACAATGAGTGGTTTTGACATTGAGTGTGTGTTACAGTGAGTGTGATAGTGAGTGTGACAGATTGTGACAATTAGTGTGACAGTGAGTGTGCCATTGAGCGAATGTGAAAGTGAGTGTGGCAGTGAGTGTGACAGTGAGTGAGTGTGACAGTGAGTATGACAGTGAGTGTGACAATGAGCGAGCGTGACAGTGAGTGAGTGTGGCAGTGAGTTGGACAGTGAGTGTGTGTGACAGCGAGTGTGACAGTGAATGTGACAGTGAGTGTGGCAATGAGCGAGCATGGCGGTGAGTGAGTGTGACGGTGAGTTTGACAGTGAGTGAGTGTGACAGTGAGTGTGACATTGAGTGTGACAGTGATAGATTGTGACAGTGAGTGAGTGTGCAAGTGAATGTGACAGTCAATGACTGTGACAGAGAGTGTGAAAGGTAAAGTGAGAATGAGTGTGACACTGAGTGTGACAGAGAGTGTGACAGAGAGTGTGACAAAGATTGATTGTGACGATGAGTGTGACAGTGAGAGGGTGCGACCGTGAATCAGTGTGACCGTGAGTGTGTGTGACAGTGAATGAGTGTGACAGCGAGTGAGTGTGACAGTGAGTGAGTGTGACAGCGAGCGAGTGTGACAGGGAGTGTGACAGTGAGTGAGTATGATAGTGAGTGAGTGTGACAGTGAGTGTGACAGTGAGTGAGTGAGTGTGACCGTGATTGTGACAGAGAGTATGCCAATGAGCAAGCGTGACAGTGAGTAAGTATGACAGTGAGTTTGACAGTGAGTGTTTGTAAAAATGGATGTGATAGTGAGTGAGTGTGACAGAGTGTGACAGTGGGTGTGACAGTGAGTGAGAGAGTGAGTGAGAGAGTGAGGGACTGTGAAAGTCTGTGTGACTGTGAGTGAGTGTCACAGTGTGTGTGATAGTGAGTGAGAGTGAGAGTGAGTGAGTGTGACAGTGAGTGAGACACTGAATTTGACAACGGGTGATGGTGACATTTAGTGAGAGTGACAGAGAGTGTGGCTGTGAGTGAGTGACAGGTAGGCTGAAGCTGAGCGTGACAGTGAGTGAGTGTTACAGTGAGTGCGTCAATGAGTGAGTGTGACAGTGAGTGAGTGTGACAATGAGTGTGACAGTGGGTTAGTGTGACAGTGCATGTGACAGTGAGTGAGTGTTTCAATGAGGGTGACAATGAGTGTGACAATGAATGTGACAATGAGTGAGTTTGTCATTGAGTGTATGTGACAGTGAGTGAGTGCAACAGGGAGTGAGTGTGACAGTGAGTGTGACAGTGAGTGTGACAGTGAGTGAGCATGAAAGTGAGAGTGACAGTGAGTTGACAGTGAATGAGTTTGACAGTGAGTGCGGCAGTGAGTGTGACAATTAGCGGGCATATCAGTGCGTGAGTGTGACACTGAGTTTGAAAGCGAGTGAGTGTGACAGTGAGTGTGACAGTGAGTGTGAAAGTAAGTGAGTATGACAGTGAATGAGTGTGCAAGTGAGTGTGACAGTCAATGACTGTGATAGTGTGTGTGAAAGTTAAAGTGAGAATGAGTATGACACCGAGTGTGATATAGAGCGAGTGTGACAAAGATTGAGTGTGACGGTGAGTGTGACAGTGAGTGAGTGTGATCGTGAATCCGTGTGACAGTGAGTGAGTATGATAGTGAGTGAGTGTGACAGAGTGTGACAATGAATATGACAGTGAGTGTGACAGTGAGTGAGTGTAAAAGTGAGAGTGACATTGAGTGTGACAATGAGTGAGTGTGACAGTGAATGTGGCAATCAGCAAGTGTGGCAGTGAGTGAGTGTGACAGTTAGTTTGAAAGTGATTGAGTTTGACAGAGTGTGACACTGAGTGTGACAGTAAATGTGACAATAAGTGAGTGTGAAAGTTAGTGAGTGTGACAGTGAATGTGAGTGATAGTGAGTGAGTGTGCATGTGAGTGTGACTGTTATTGAGTGTGGCAGTGAGTGTGATTGTGAGTGATTGTGACAGCGAGTGTGACATGAGTGGGTGTGGCAGTTAGTTTGAAAGTGATTGAGTGTGACAGAGTGTGGCAGTGAGTGTGACAATGCATGTAACAAAGAGTGAGTGTGAAAGTTGGTGAGTGTGACAGTCAGTGTGAGTGAGAGTGAGTGAGTGTGAATGTGAGTGTGACTGTTATCGAGTGTGGCAGGGAGTGTGATTGTGAGTGATTGTGACAGCGAGTGAGACAGTGTGTTAGTGTGACAGTGCATGTGACAGTGAGTGAGTGTTTCATTGAGGGTGACAGTGAGTGTGAAAAATGGATGTGACAATGAGTGAGTTTGACATTGAGTGTGTGTGATAGTGAGTGTGACAGAGTGTGGCAATGAGTGTGAAGTGAGTGTGCCATTGAGTGAATGTGAAAGTGAGTGTGACAGTGAGTATGACAGTGAGTGTGACAATGAGCAAGCGTGACAGTGAGTGAGTGTGGCAGTGAGTTGGACCGTGAGTGCGTGTGACAGTGAGTGTGACTATGAGCGGACACGACAGTGTGTGAGTGTGACAGTGAGTTTGACAGCGAGTGAGTGTAATAGTGAGTGTGACAGTGAGAGATTGTGACAGTGAGTGAGTGTGCATATGAGTGTAACACTCAATGACTGTGACGGTGAGTGTGACAATTAGCGGGCATAACGGTGCATGAGTGTGACACCGAATTTGAAAGCGAGTGAGTGTGACAGCGCGTGTGCCAACGAGTGTGAAAGTGGGTGAGTATGACAGTGAGTGAGTGTGCAAGTGAGTGTGACAGTTAATGACTGTGATAGTGAGTGTGAAAGTTAAAGTGAGAATGTGTGTGACAGTGAGTGTGATGGAGATCGATTGTGACAAAGATTGAGTGTGACGGTGAGTGTGACAGTGAGTGAGTGTGACCGTGAATCTGTGTGACAGTGAGTGTGTGTGACAGTGAGTGAGTGTGACAGAAAGTGTGACGCGAGTGAGTATGATAGTGAATGAGTGTGGCAGAGTGTGACAATGAGTATGACAGTGAGTGTGACAGTGTGAGTGTGAAAGTGAGAGTGACATTGAGTGTGACAACGAGTGAGTGTGACAGTGAATGTGACAATCAGCAAGTGTGGCAGTGAGTGAGTGTGACAGTTAGTTTGAAAGTGATTGAGTGTGACAGAGCGTGGCAGTGAGTGTGACAGTGAATGTGACAATACGTGAGTGTGATAGTTAGTGAGTGTGACAGTGTATGTGAGTGAGAGTGAGTGAGTGTGCATGTGGGTGTGGCTGTTATTGAGTGTGGCAGTGAGTGTGATTGTGAGTGATTGTGACAGCGAGTGTGACAGTGAGTGAGTGTGACAGTTAGTTTGAAAGTGATTGAGTGTGACAGAGTGTGGCAGTGAGTGTGACAATGAGCGAGCATGGCGGTGAGTGAGTGTGACAGTGAGTTTGACAGTGAGTGAGTGTGACAGCGAGTGTGACAGTGAGTGTGACGGTGAGAGATTGTGACAGCGAGTGAGTGTGCAAGTGAGTGTGACACCGAGTGTGACAGAGAGTGTGACAAAGATTGATTGTGGCGATGAGTGTGACAGTGAGAGGGTGCAACCGTGAATCAATGTGACCATGAGTGTGTGTGACAGTGAGTGAGTGTGACAGAGAGTGTGGCAGTGAGTGAGTATGATAGTGAGTGAGTGTGACCGTGATTGTGACAGAGAGTATGCCAATGAGCAAGCGTGACAGTGAGTAAGTATGACAGTGAGTTTGACAGGGAGTGTTTGTAAAAATGGGTGTGATAGTGAGTGAGTGTGACAGAGTGTGACAGTGGGTGTGACAGTGAGTGAGAGAGTGAGTGAGAGAGTGAGTGACTGTGAAAGTGAGTGTGACTGTGAGTGAGTGTGACAGTGTGTGTGATAGTGAGTGAGAGTGAGTGAGTGTGACAGCGAGTGAGTGTGACAGGGAGTGTGACAGTGAGTGAGAATGATAGTGAGTGAGTGTGACAGTGAGTGTGACAGTGAGTGAGTGAGTGTGACCGTGATTGTGACAGAGAGTATGCCAATGAGCAAGCGTGACAGTGAGTAAGTATGACAGTGAGTTTGACAGTGAGTGTTTGTAAAAATGGATGTGATAGTGAGTGAGTGTGACAGAGTGTGACAGTGGGTGTGACAGTGAGTGAGAGAGTGAGTGAGAGAGTGAGGGACTGTGAAAGTCTGTGTGACTGTGAGTGAGTGTCACAGTGTGTGTGATAGTGAGTGAGAGTGAGAGTGAGTGAGTGTGACAGTGAGTGAGACACTGAATTTGACAACGGGTGATGGTGACATTTAGTGAGAGTGACAGAGAGTGTGGCTGTGAGTGAGTGACAGGTAGGCTGAAGCTGAGCGTGACAGTGAGTGAGTGTTACAGTGAGTGCGTCAATGAGTGAGTGTGACAGTGAGTGAGTGTGACAATGAGTGTGACAGTGGGTTAGTGTGACAGTGCATGTGACAGTGAGTGAGTGTTTCAATGAGGGTGACAATGAGTGTGACAATGAATGTGACAATGAGTGAGTTTGTCATTGAGTGTATGTGACAGTGAGTGAGTGCAACAGGGAGTGAGTGTGACAGTGAGTGTGACAGTGAGTGTGACAGTGAGTGAGCATGAAAGTGAGAGTGACAGTGAGTTGACAGTGAGTGAGTTTGACAGTGAGTGCGGCAGTGAGTGTGACAATTAGCGGGCATATCAGTGCGTGAGTGTGACACTGAGTTTGACAGTGATTGAGTGTGACAGTGAGTGTGACAGTGAGTGTGAAAGTGAGTGAGTATGACAGTGAGTGAGTGTGCAAGTGAGTGTGACAGTCAATGATTGCGATAGTGAGTGTGAAAGTTAAAGTGAGAATGAGTATGACACCGAGTGTGATATAGAGCGAGTGTGACAAAGATTGAGTGTGACGGTGAGTGTGACAGTGAGTGAGTGTGATCGTGAATCAGTGTGACAGTGAGTGAGTATGATAGTGAGTGAGTGTGACAGAGTGTGACAATGAATATGACAGTGAGTGTGACAGTGAGTGAGTGTAAAAGTGAGAGTGACATTGAGTGTGACAATGAGTGAGTGTGACAGTGAATGTGGCAATCAGCAAGTGTGGCAGTGAGTGAGTGTGACAGTTAGTTTGAAAGTGATTGAGTTTGACAGAGTGTGACACTGAGTGTGACAGTAAATGTGACAATAAGTGAGTGTGAAAGTTAGTGAGTGTGACAGTGAATGTGAGTGAGAGTGAGTGAGTGTGCATGTGAGTGTGACTGTTATTGAGTGTGGCAGTGAGTGTGATTGTGAGTGATTGTGACAGCGAGTGTGACATGAGTGGGTGTGGCAGTTAGTTTGAAAGTGATTGAGTGTGACAGAGTGTGGCAGTGAGTGTGACAATGAATGTAACAAAGAGTGAGTGTGAAAGTTGGTGAGTATGACAGTCAGTGTGAGTGAGAGTGAGTGAGTGTGAATGTGAGTGTGACTGTTATCGAGTGTGGCAGGGAGTGTGATTGTGAGTGATTGTGACAGCGAGTGGGACAGTGTGTTAGTGTGACAGTGCATGTGACAGTGAGTGAGTGTTTCATTGAGGGTGACAGTGAGTGTGAAAAATGGATGTGACAATGAGTGAGTTTGACATTGAGTGTGTGTGACAGTGAGTGTGATAGTGAGTGTGACAGAGTGTGACAATGAGTGTGACAGTGAGTGTGCCATTGAGTGAATGTGAAAGTGAATGTGACAGTGAGTATGACAGTGGGTGTGACAATGAGCGAGCGTGACAGTGAGTGAGTGTGGCAGTGAGTTGGACCGTGAGTGCGTGTGACAGTGAGTGTGACAATGAGCGGACACGACAGTGTGTGAGTGTGACAGTGAGTTTGACAGCGAGTGAGTGTAATAGTGAGTGTGACAGTGAGAGATTGTGACAGTGAGTGAGTGTGCATATGAGTGTAACACTCAATGACTGTGACGGTGAGTGTGACAATTAGCGGGCATAACGGTGCATGAGTGTGACACCGAATTTGAAAGCGAGTGAGTGTGACAGTGAGTGTGCCAATGAGTGTGAACGTGGTGAGTATGACAGTGAGTGAGTGTGCAAGTGAGTGTGACAGTTAATGACTGTGATAGTGAGTGTGAAAGTTAAAGTGAGAATGTGTGTGACAGTGAGTGTGATGGAGATCGATTGTGACAAAGATTGAGTGTGACGGTGAGTGTGACAGTGAGTGAGTGTGACCGTGAATCTGTGTGACAGTGAGTGTGTGTGACAGTGAGTGAGTGTGACAGAAAGTGTGACGCGAGTGAGTATGATAGTGAATGAGTGTGGCAGAGTGTGACAATGAGTATGCCAGTGAGTGTGACAGTGTGAGTGTGAAAGTGAGAGTGACATTGAGTGTGACAACGAGTGAGTGTGACAGTGAATGTGGCAATCAGCAAGTGTGGCAGTGAGTGAGTGTGACAGTTAGTTTGAAAGTGATTGAGTGTGACAGAGCGTGGCAGTGAGTGTGACAGTGAATGTGACAATACGTGAGTGTGATAGTTAGTGAGTGCGACAGTGTATGTGAGTGAGAGTGAGTGAGTGTGCATGTGGGTGTGGCTGTTATTGAGTGTGGCAGTGAGTGTGATTGTGAGTGATTGTGACAGCGAGTGTGACAGTGAGTGAGTGTGACAGTTAGTTTGAAAGTGATTGAGTGTGACAGAGTGTGGCAGTGAGTGTGACAATGAGCGAGCATGGCGGTGAGTGAGTGTGACAGTGAGTTTGACAGTGTGTGAGTGTGACAGCGAGTGTGACGGTGAGAGATTGTGACAGTGAGTGAGTGTGCAAGTGAGTGTGATAGTCAATGGCTGTGACAGTGAGTGTGAAAGGTAAAGTGAGAATGAGTGTGACACCGAGTGTGACAGAGAGTGTGACAAAGATTGATTGTGACGATGAGTGTGACAGTGAGAGGGTGTGACCATGAATCAGTGTGACCGTGAGTGTGTGTGACAGTGAGTGAGTGTGACAGAGAGTGTGGCAGTGAGTGAGTATGATAGTGAGTGAGTGTGACCGTGATTGTGACAGAGAGTATGCCAATGAGCAAGCGTGACAGTGAGTAAGTATGACAGTGAGTTTGACAGTGAGTGTTTGTAAAAATGGGTGTGATAGTGAGTGAGTGTGACAGAGTGTGACAGTGGGTGTGACAGTGAGTGAGAGAGTGAGTGAGAGAGTGAGTGACTGTGAAAGTGAGTGTGACTGTGAGTGAGTGTGACAGTGTGTGTGATAGTGAGTGAGAGTGAGTGAGTGTGACAGTGAGTGAGACACTGAATTTGACAATGGGTGATGGTGACATTTAGTGAGAGTGACAGTGAGTGTGGCTGTCAGTGAGTGACAGGTAGAGTGAAGCTGAGCATGACAGTGAGTGAGTGTTACAGTGAGTGCATCAGTGAGTGAGTGTGACGGTGAGTGAGTGTGACAATGAGTGTGACAGTGGGTTAGTGTGACAGCGCATGTGACAGTGAGTGAGTGTTTCAATGAGGGTGACAATGAGTGTGACAATGAATGTGACAATGAGTGAGTTTGTCATTGAGTGTATGTGACAGTGAGTAAGTGCGACAGTGAGTGAGTGTAACAGTGAGTGTGACAGTGAGTGTGACAGTGAGTGAGTGTGAAAGTGAGAGTGACAGTGAGGTGACAGTGAGTGAGTTTGACAGTGAATGCAGCAGTGAGTGTGACAATTAGCGGGCATATCATTGCGTCAGTGTGACACTGAGTTTGACAGCGATTGAGTGTGAAAGTGAGTGAGTATGACAGTGAGTGAGTGTGCAAGTGAGTGTGACAGTCAATGACCGCGATAGTGAGTATGAAAGTTAAAGTGAGAATGAGTGTGACACCGAGTGTGGTATAGAGCGAGTGTGACCAAGATTGAGTGTGACGGTGAGTGTGACAGTGAGTGAGTGTGATCGTGAATCAGTGTGACGGTGAGTGTGTGTGACAATGAGTGAGTGTGACAGAAAGTGTGACAGTGAGTGAGTATGATAGTGAGTGAGTGTGACAGAGTGCGACAATTAGTATGACAGTGAGTGTGACAATGAGTGAGTGTGACAGTGAATGTGGCAATCAGCAAGTGTGGCAGTGAGTGAGTGTGACAGTTAGTTTGAAAGTGATTGAGTTTGACAGAGTGTGGCAGTAAATGTGACAGTGAATGTGACAATAAGCGAGTGTGAAAGTTAGTAAGTGTGACAGTGAATGTGAGTGAGAGTGAGTGAGTGTGCATGTGAGTGTGACTGTTATTGAGTGTGGCAGTGAGTGTGATTGTGAGTGATTGTGACAGCGAGTGTGACATGAGTGGGTGTGGCAGTTAGTTTGAAAGTGATTGAGTGTGACAGAGTGTGGCAGTGAGTGTGACAATGCATGTAACAATGCGTGAGTGTGAAAGTTGGTGAGTGTGACAGTCAGTGTGAGTGAGAGTGAGTGAGTGTGAATGTGAGTGTGACTGTTATCGAGTGCGGCAGGGAGTGTGATTGTGAGTGATTGTGACAGCGAGTGTGACAGTGTGTTAGTGTGACAGTGCATGTGACAGTGAGTGAGTGTTTCATTGAGGGTGACACTGAGTGTGAAAATGGATGTGACAATGAGTGAGTTTGACATTGAGTTTGTGTGACAGTGAGTGTGATAGTGAGTGTGACAGAGTGTGACAATGAGTGTGACAATGAGTGTGACATTCAGTGAGTGTGAAAATGAGTGTTGCAGTGAGTTTGACATTGAGTGTGTGACAATGAGTGTGACAGTGAGTGTGACAGAGTGTGACAATGAGTGTGACAGTGTCTGTGCCATTGAGTGAATGTGAAAGTGAGTGTGGCAGTGCGTGTGACGTTGAGTGAATGTGATAGTGAGTGTAACAGTGAGTGTGACAATGAGCGGACATGACAGTGTGTGAGTGTGACAGTGAGTTTGACATCGAGTGAGTGTGATAGTGAGTGTGACAGTGAGAGATTGTGACAGTGAGTGAGTGTGCACATGGGTGTGACAGCCAATGACTGTGACAGTGAGTGTGACAATTAGCGGGCATAACGGTGCATGAGTGTGACACCGAGTTTGACAGCGAGTGAGTATGACAGTGAGTGCACCGATGAGTGTGAAAGTGGGTGAGTATGTCAGTGAGTGAGTGTGCAAGTGAGTGTGACAGTCAATGACTGTTATAGTGAGTGTGAAAGTTAAAGTGAGAATGTGCGTGACAGTGAGTGTGATGGAGATCGATTGTGACAAAGATTGAGTGTGACGGTGAGTGTGACAGTGAGTGAGTGTGACCGTGAATCCGCGTGACAGTGAGTGTGTGTGACAGTGAGTGAGTGTGACAGAAAGTGTGACAGTGAGTGAGTATGATAGTGAGTGAGTGTGGCAGAGTGTGACAATGAGTATGCCAGTGAGTGTGACAGTGTGAGTGTGAAAGTGAGAGTGACATTGAGTGTGACAATGAGTGAGTGTGACAGTGAGTGTGGCGATCAGCAAGTGTGGCAGTGAGTGAGTGTGACAGTTAGTTTGAAAGTGATTGAGTGTGACAGAGCGTGGCAGTGAGTGTGAAAGTAAATGTGACAATACGTGAGTGTGATAGTTAGTGAGTGTGACAGTGAATGTGAGTGAGAGTGAGTGAGTGTGCATGTGGGTGTGGCTGTTATTGAGTGTGGCAGTGAGTGTGATTGTGAGTGATTGTGACAGCGAGTGTGACAGTGAGTGAGTGTGACAGTTAGTTTGAAAGTGATTGAGTGTGACAGAGTGTGGCAGTGAGTGTGACAATGAATGTGACAATGAATGGGTGTTTCATTGAGGGTGACCGTGAGTGTGAAAATGGATGTGACAATGAGTGAGTTTGACATTGACTGTGTTTGACAGTGAGTGTGATAGTGAGTGTGACAGAGTGTGACAATGAGTGTGACAGTGAGTGTGCCATTGAGTGAATATGAAAGTGAGTGTGGCAGTGAGTGTGACAGTGAGTGAGTGTGACGGTGAGTATGCCAGTGAACGTGACAATTAGCAGGCATAACAGTGCGTGAGCGTGACACTGAGTTTGACGGCGAGTGAGTGTGATAGCGAGTGTGACAATGAGTGTGAAAGTGAGTGAGTGTGCAAGTGAGTGAGTGTGTTAGTGAGTGTGACAGTCAATGGCTGTGATAGTGAGTGTGAAAGCTAAAGTGAGAATGAGTGTGACAGTGAGTGTGATGGAGAGCGAGAGTGACAAAGATTGAGTGTGACGGTGAGTGTGACGTGAGTGAGTGTGACCATGAATCAGTGTGACAGTGAGTGTGTGTGACAGTGAGTGAGTGTGACAGCAAGTGTGACAGTGAGTGAGTATGCTAGTGAGTGAGTGTGGCAGAGTGTGACAATGAGTATGACAGTGAGTGTGATAGTGAGTGAGTGTGACATTTAGTTTGAAAGTGATTGAGTATGACAGAGTGTGGCAGTGAGTGTGACAGTGAATGTGACAATAAGTGAGTGTGACAGTGAATGTGAGTGAGAGTGAGTGAGTGTGCATGTGAGTGTGACTGTTATTGAGTGTGGCAGGGAGTGTGATTGTGAGTGATTGTGACAGTGAGTGTGACAGTGTGTTAGCGTGACTGTGCATGTGGCAGTGAGTGAGTGTTTCATTGAGGGTGACAGTGAGTGTGAAAATGGATGTGACAATGAGTGAGTTTGACATTTAGTGTGTGTGACAGTGAGTGTGACATAGTGTGACAATGAGTGTGACAGTGAGTGTGCCATTGAGTGAATGTGAAAGTGAGTATGGCAGTGAGTTTGACAGCGAGTGAGTGTGACAGTGAGTGTGACAGTGGGCGTGACAGTGAGAGATTGTGACAGTGAGTGAGTGTGCAAGTGAGTGTGGCAGTCAATGACTGTGACAGTGAGTGTGAAAGGTAAAGTGAGAATGAGTGTGACACTGAGTGTGGCAGAGAGTGTGACAATGAGTGAGTTTGACGATGAGTGTGACAGTGAGTGAATGCGACAGTGAGTGAGTATGATAGTGAGTGAGTGTGACAGTGAGTGTGACAGTGAGTGAGTGTGACAGTGATTGTGACAGAGAGTGTGCCAATCAGCAAGCGTGGCAGTGCGTGAGTGTGACAGTGAATTTGACAGTGAGTGAGTGTGATAGTGAGTGTGACAGTGAGTGTGAAAGTGAGTGAGTGTGACAGTGAGTGAGTGAGTGTGACAGTCGATGACTGTGATAGTGAGTGTGAAAGTTAAAGTGAGAATGAGTGTGGCAGTGAGTTTGAGAGAAAGCGAGTGTGACAAAGATTGAGTGTGACGGTGAGTGTGACAGTGAGTGGGTGTGACCATGAATCAGTGTGACAGTGAGTGTGTGTAATGGTGAGTGAGTGTGACAGAAAGTGTAACAGAGTGAGTATGATAGTGAGTGAGTGTGACAGAGTGTGACAATGAATATGGCAGCGAGAGTGACAGTGAGTGAGTGCGAAAGTGAGAGTGACATTGAGTGTGACAATGAGTGAGTGTGACAGTGAGTGTGGCAATCAGCAAGTGTGACAGTGAGTGAGTGTGACAGAGTGTGACAGTGAGTGTGACAGTGAATGTGACAATAAGTGAGTGTGAAAGTTAGTGAATGTGAGTGTGAGTGTGAGCGAGAGTGAGTGAATGTGCATGTGAGTGTGACTGTTATTGAGTGTGGCAGGGAGTGTGACAGTGCATTAGTGTAACAGTGATTGTGACAGAGAGTGTGCCAATGAGTAAGTGTGACAGTGAGTAAGTGTGACAGTGAGTTTGACAGTGAGTGTGTGTGACAGTGAGTGTGATAGTGAGTGAGTGTAACAGAGTGTGATAGTGAGTGTGACAGTGAGTGAGAGAGTGAGTGAGAGAGTGAGTGACTGTTAAAGTGCGTTTGACATTGAGTGTGTGTGACAGTGAGTGTGATATGAGTGTGACAGAGTGTGACAATGCATGTGACAGCGGGTGTGCCATTGAGTGAGTGTGAAAGTGAGTGTGGCAGTGAGTGTGACAATAAGCGTGCGTGACAGCGAGTGAGTATGACAGTGAGTTGGACGATGAGTGAGTGTGACTGTGAGTGTGACGGTGAGTGGGTGTGACGGTGAGTGAGTGTGACAGTGAGTGTGACAATGAGCGAGCGTGGCTGTGAGTGAGTGTGACAGTGAGTTTGACAGTGAGTGAGTGTGACAGTGAGTGTGGCAGTGAGTGTGAAAGTGAGTGTGGCAGTGAGTGTGACAGTGCACGAGTGTGACAGTGAGTGCAACAGTGAGTGTGACAGTGAGTGTGACAATGAGCGAGTGTGACAGTGAGTGAGTGTGACAGTGAGTTGGACAGTGAGTGTGTGTGACAGTGAGTGTGACGGTGAGTGAGTGTGACGGTGAGTGAGTCTAACAGTGAGTGTGACAGTGAGTGTGTGTGACAGTGAGTGTGATAGTGAGTGAGTGTAACAGAGTGTGACAGTGGGTGTGATAGTGAGTGAGAGACTGAGTGAGAGAGTGAGTGACTGTGAAGGTGAGTGTGACTGTGAGTGAGTGTGACAGCGTGTGTGATAGTGAGTGTGAGTGAGAGTGAGTGAGTGTGACAGTGAGTGAGACACTGAATTTGACAATGAGTGATGGTGACATTTAGTGAGAGTGACAGTGAGTGTGGCTGAGAGTGAGTGACAGGTAGTGTGAAGCTGAGCGTGACAGTGAGTGAGTGTTACAGTGAGTGTGGCAATGCGCGAGTGTGACAGTGAGTGAGTGTGACAATGAGTGTGGCAGTGAGTGAGAGTGAGAGTGAGTGAGTGTGAAAGGAATTGTGACTGTGAATCACTGTGAGAGTGAGTGTGACAGTGAGTGAGTGTGACATAGTGTGACAGTGAGTGTGAGTGAGTGTGACAGTGGGTGTGGCAATCGGCGAGTGTGCCAGTGAGTGTGGTAATCTGAGAGTGTGACAGTGAGTGAGTGTGACAGTGAGTTTGAAAGTAAATGAGTGTGGCAGTGAGTGTGATTGTGAGTGAGTGTGACAGCGAGTGAGGCAGTGTGTTAGTGTGACAGTGCATGTGACAGTGAGTGAGTGTTTCAATGAGGGTGACAATGAGTGTGACAATGAATGTGACAATGGGTGAGTTTGTCATTGAGCGTGTGTGACATTGAGTGAGTGTGACAGTGAGTGAGTGTGACAGTGATTGTGACAGTGAGTGAGTGTGACAGTGAGAGTGACAGTGAGGTGAAAGTGAGTGAGTTTGACAGTGAGTGCGACAGTGAGTGTGACAATGAGCGGGCACGGCAGTGCATGAGTGTGACAGTGAGTTTGACAGCGAGTGAGTATGATAGTGAGTGTGACAGTGTGTGAAAGTGAGCGAGTGTGACAGTGAGTGAGTGTGCAAGTGAGTGTGACCGTGAGTGAGTGTGACCGTGAATCAGTGTGACAGTGAGTGTGTCTGACAGTGAGTGTGTGTGACAGTGAGTGAGTGTGACAGAAAGCGTGACAGAGTGAGTATGATAGTGAGTGAGTGTGAAAGAGTGTGACAATGAGTATGACAATGACTGTGACAGTGAGTGAGTGTGAAAGTGAGAGTGACATTGAGTGTGACAATGAGTGAATGTGACAGTGAATATGGCAATCAGCAAGTGTGGCAGTGAGTGAGTATGACCGTTCATTTGAAAGTGAGTGAGTTTGACAGAGTGTGACACTGAGTGTGACAGTGAATGTGACAATAAGTGAGCGTGAAAGTTAGTGAATGTGACAGTGAGTGTGAGCGAGAGTGAGTGAGTATGCATGTGAGTGTGACTGTTATTAAGTGTGGCGGGGAGTGTGACAGTGTGTTAGTGTGCCAGTGCATGTGACAGTGAGTGAGTGTTTCATTGAGGGTGACAGTGAGTGTGAAAATGGATGTGACAATGAGTGAGTTTAACATTGAGTGTGTGTGACAGTGAGTGTGATAGTGAGTGTGACAGAGTATGACAATGCGTGTGACAGTGGGTGTGCCATTGAGTGAGTGTGAAAGTGAGTGTGGCAGTGAGTGTAACAGTGCATGAGTATGACAGTGAGTGTGACAGTGAGCGTGACAATGAGCGAGCATGACAGTGAGTGAGTATGACAGTGAGTTGGACGGTGAGTGAGTGTGACAGTGAGTGTGACAATGAGCGAGTGTGACAGTGGGTGAGTGTGACAGTGAGTTGGATAGTGAGTGTGTGTGACAGCGAGTGTGACGGTGGCTGAGTGTGACGATTAGTGAGTGTGACAGTGAGTGAGACAATGAGCGAGCATGGCAGTGCGTGAGTGTGACAGTGAGTTTGACAGTCAGTGAGTGTGACAGTGAGTGTGAAAGTGAGTGTGACAGTGCATGAGTGTGACAGTGAGTGTGACAATAAGTATGACAGCGAGAGTGACAGTGAGTGAGTGTGAAAGTGAGAGTGACATTGAGTGTGACAATGAATGAGTGTGACAGTGAGTGTGGCAATCAACAATTGTGGCAGTGAGTGAGTGTGACAGTTAGTTGGAAAGTGAGTGAGTGTGACATAGTGTGACAGTGAGTGTGACAGTGAATGTGACAATAAGTGAGTGTGAAAGTTAGTGAATGTGACAGTGAGTGTGAGCGAGAGTGAGTGACTGTGCACGTGAGTGTGACTGTTGTCGAGTGTGGCAGGGAGTGTGACAGTGTGTTAGTGTAACAGTGCATGTGGCAGTGAGTGAGTGTTTCATTGAGGGTGACAGTGAGTGTGAAAATGGATGTGACAATGAGTGAGTTTGACATTGAGTGTGTGTGACAGTGAGTGTGATAGTGAGTGTGACTGAGTGTGACAATGAGTGTGACAGTGAGTGTGCCATTCAGTGAGTGTGAAAGTGAGTGTGGCAGTGAGCGTGACAGTGAATGAGTGTGACAGTGCGTGTGTGTGACAGTGAGTGAGTGTGACAGCTAGTGAGTGTGACAGAGAGTATGACAGTGAGTGAGTATGATAGTGAGTGAGTGTGACAGTGAGTGTGACAGTGAGTGAGTGTGGCAGTGATTGTGACAGAGAGTGTGCCAATGAGCAAGCGTGACAGTGAGTAAGTGTGACAGTGAGTTTGACAGTGAGTGTGTGTGACAGTGAGTGTGATAGTGAGTGAGTGTAACAGAGTGTGATAGTGAGTGTGACAGTGAGTGAGAGAGTGAGTGGGAGAGTGAGTGACTGTGAAAGTGAGTTTGACATTGAGTATGTGTGACAGTGAGTGTGACAGAGTGTGACAATGCGTGTGACAGCGGGTGTGCCATTGAGTGAGTGTGAAAGTGAGTGTGGCAGTGAGTGTGACAGTGCATGAGTGTGATAGTGAGTGTGACAGTGAGCATGACAATGAGCGAGCGTGATAGTGGGTGAGTATGACAGTGAGTTGGACGGTGAGTGAGTGTGACTGTGAGTATGACAATGAGTGAGTGTGACAGTGAGTGAGTGTGACAGTGAGTTGGACAGTGAGTGTGTGTGACAGAGAGTGTGACGGTGAGTGGGTGTGATGGTGAGTGAGTGTGACAGTGAGTGTGACAATAAGCGAGCGTGGCAGTGAGTGAGTGTGACAGTAAGTTTGACAGTGAGTGAGTGTGACAGTGAGTGTGGCAGTGAGTGTGAAAGTGAGCATGGCAGTGAGTGTGACAGTGCACGACTGTGACAGTGAGTGCAACAGTGAGTGTGACAGTGAGCGTGTCAATGTGCGAGTGTAACAGTGAGTAAGTATGACAGTGAGTTGGACGGTGAGTGAGTGTGACAGTGAGTGAGTGTGACAGTGAGTTGGGCAGTGAGTGTGTGTGACAGTGAGTGTGACGGTGAGTGAGTGTGACGGTGAATGAGTGTGACAGTGAGTGTGACAGTGAGTGTGATAGTGAGTGAGTGTAACAGAGTGTGACAGTGGGTGTGACAGTGAGTGAGAGACTGAGTGAGAGAGTGAGTGACTGTGAAGGTGAGTGTGACTGTGAGTGAGTGTGATAGTGTGTGTGATAGTGAGTGTGAGTGAGAGTGAGTGAGTGTGACAGTGAGTGAGACACTGAATGTGACAATGAGTGATGGTGACATTTAGTGAGAGTGACAGTGAGTGTGGCTGAGAGTGAGTGACAGGTAGTGTGATGCTGAGCGTGACAGTGAGTGAGTGTTACAGTGAGTGTGGCAATGAGTGAGTGTGACAGTGAGTGAGTGTGACAATGAGTGTGGCAGTGAGTGAGAGTGAGAGTGAGAGTGAGTGAGTGTGAAAGGAATTGTGACTGTGAATCACTGTGAGAGTGAGTGTGACAGTGGGTGAGTGTGACAGTGAGTGTGAGTGAGTGTGAGTGAGTGTGACAGTGGGTGTGGCAATCGGTGAGTGTACCAGTGAGTGTGGTAATCCGTGAGTGTGACAGTGAGTGAGTGTGACAGTGAGTTTGAAAGTAAATGAGTGTGGCAGTGAGTGTGATTGTGAGACAGTGTGACAGCGAGTGAGACAGTGCGTTAGTGTGACAGTGCATGTGACAGTGAGTGAGTGTTTCAATGAGGGTGACAATGAGTGTGACAATGAATGTGACAATGGGTGAGTTTGTAATTGAGCATGTGTGACATTGAGTGAGTGTGACAGTGAGTGAATGTGACAGTGAGTGTGACAGTGAGTGAGTTTAACAGTGAGTGTGACAGTGAGTGTGACAATGAGCAGGCACAACAGTGCGTGAGTGTGACAGTGAGTTTGACAGAGAGTGAGCATGATAGTGAGTGTGACAGTGAGTGTGAAAGTGAGCGAGTGTGGCAGTGAGTGAGTGTGCAAGTGAGTGTGATCGTGAGTGAGTGTGACAGCGAGTGAGTGTGACAGAAATTGTGACAGAGTGAGTATGATAGTGAGTGAGTGTGACAAAGTGTGACAGTGAGTATGACACCGACTGTGACAGTGAGTGAGTGTGAAAGTGAGAGTGACATTGAGTGTGACAATGAGTGAATGTGACAGTGAGTGTGGCAATCAGCAAGTGTGGCAGTGAGTGAGTGTGACAGTTCGTTTGAAAGTGAGTGAGTGTGACAGAGTGTGACACTGAGTGTGACAGTGAATGTGACAATAAGTGAGTGTGAAAGTTAGTGAATGTGACAGTGAGTGTGAGCGAGAGTGAGTGAGTATGCACGTGAGTGTGACTGTTAGTAAGTGTGGCGGGGAGTGTGACTGTGTGTAAGTGTGCCATTGCATGTGACAGTGAGTGAGTGTTTCATTGAGGGTGGCAGTGAGTGTGAAAATGGATGTGACAATGAGTGAGTTTGACATTGAGTGTGTGTGACAGTGAGTGTGATAGTGAGTGTGACAGAGTGTGACAATGCGTGTGACAGCGGGTGTGCCATTGAGTGAGTGTGAAAGTGAGTGTGGCAGTGAGTGTGACAGTGCATGAGTCTGACAGTGAGTGTGACAGTGAGCGTGACAATGAGCGAGCATGACAGTGAGTGAGTATGACAGTGAGTTGGACGGTGAGTGAGTGTGACAGTGAGTGTGACAATGAGCGTGTGTGACAGTGAGTGAGTGTGACAGTGAGTTGGACAGTGAGTGAGTGTGACAGTGAGTGTAATGGTGAGTGAGTGTGACGGTGAGTGAGTGTGACAGTGAGTGTGACAATGAGCGAGCGTGGCAGCGAGTGAGTGTGGCAGTGAGTTTGACAGTCAGTGTGTGTGCCAGTGAGTGTGGCAGTGAGTGTGAAAGTGAGTGTGGCAGTGAGTGTGACAGTGCACGAGTGTGACAGTGAGTGTGACAGTGAGCATGTCAATGTGTGAGCGTGACAGTGAGTGAGTATGACAGTGAGTTGGACCGTGAGTGAGTGTGACAGTGAGTGTGACAATGAGCGAGTGTGACAGTGAGTGAGTGTGACAGTGAGTGTGACAATGAGCGAGCATGGCAGCGAGTGAGTGTGACAGCGAGTTTGGCAGTCAGTGAGTGTGACAGTGAGTGTGGCAGTGAGTGTGAAAGTGAGTGTGGCAGTGAGTGTGACAGTGCACGAGTGTGGCAGTGAGTGTGACCGTGAGCGTGACAATGAGCGAGCGTGACAGTGAGTGAGTGTGACAGCGAGTTCGACGGTGAGTGAGTGTGGCAGTGAGTGTGATAATGAGCGAGTGTGCCAGTGAGTGAGTGTGACAGTGAGTTGGACAGTGATTGTGTGTGACAGTGATTGTGACGGTGAGTGAGTGTGATGGTGAGTGAGTGTGACAGTGAGTGTGACAATGAATGAGCGTGGCAGTGAGTGAGTGTGACAGTGAGTTTGACAGTGAGTGAGTGTGACAATGAGTGTGGCAGTGAGTGTGACTGTGAGAGTTTGTGACAGTGAGTGAGTGTGCATGTGAGTGTGACAGTCAATGACTGTGACGGTGAGTGTGAAAGGTAAAGTGAGAGTGAGTGTGACACTGAGTATGACTGAGAGTGTGACAAAGATTGAATGTGCTGATGAGTGTGACAGTGTGAGTGCGACCATGAATCAGTGTGACAGTGAGTGTGTGTGACAGTGAGTGAGTGTGACAGCAAGTGTATGTGACAGAGCGTATGGCAGTGAGTGAGTATGATAGTGAGTGAGTGTGACAGTGAGTGAGATTGACAGTGATTGTGACAGAGAGTATGCCAATGAGCAAGTGTTACAGTGAGTAAGTGTGACAGTGAGTTTGACAGTGAGTGTGTGTGACAGTGAGTGTGATAGTGAGTGTGACAGAGTGTGACAGTGGGTGTGACAGTGAGTGAGAGAGTGAGTGAGAGAGTGAGTGACTGTGAAAGTGAGTGTGACTGTGAGTGTGTGTGACCGTGTGTGTGATAGCGAGTGAGAGTGAGAATGAGTGAGTGTGACAGTGAGTGAGACACTGAATTTGACAATGAGTGATGGTGACATTTAGTGGGAGTGACAGTGAGTGTGGCTGTGAGTGAGTGACAGGTAGGGTGAAGCTGAGTGTGACAGTGAATGAGTGTTAGTGAGTGGCAATGAGCGAGCATAACAGTGAGTGAGTGTGACAGTCAGTGTGACAGTGAGTGAGTGTGACAGTGAGTAAGTGTGGCAGTGAGTGAGTGTGACAGTGAGTGAGGGTGGCAGCGAGTCTGTGACAGTGAGTGTGGCAATGTGCGTGGCAATGAGTGAGCGTAACAGTGAATGCGTGTGAAAATGAGTGTGGCAGTGAGTGAGAGTGAGTGAGTGTGAAAGTGTTTGTGACTGACTGTGACAGCGAATGAGTGTGACAGAGTGAGAGTGACAGAGATATTGACAGTGAGTGTGACAATGAGTGAGTGTGACAGTGAATGTGACAATGAGCGAGCATGACAGTGAGTGAATGTGACTGTGAGTTTGACAGTGAGTGAGTGTGAACATGAGTGTGACAGTGAGTATGACAGTGAGTGCGTGTGACAGTGAGTGAGTGTGCACGTGAGTGTGACAGTCAATGACTGTGACAGTGAGTGTGAAAGTGAAAGTGAGAATGAGCGTGACAGTGAGTGAGTGCGACCACGAATCAGTGTGACAGTGAGTGAGTGTAACAGAGAGTATGACAGTGAGCGAGTGTAACCACGAATCAGTGTGACAGTGAGTGAGTGTAACAGAGAGTATGACAGTGAGTGAGTATGATAGTGAGTGAGTGTGTCAGTGAGTGTGACAGTGAGTGATGGTGACATTGAGTCTGACAGTGAGTGTGACAGTGAGTGAGTGTGACAGTGAGTGTGTTAAAGTGAGTTTGGGAATGAGCAAGCATGACAGTGACTGAGTGTGACAGTGAGTTTGACAGTGACTGTGTGTGACAGTGAGTGTGATAGTGAGTGAGTGTGACTGAGTGCGGCAGTGAGTGTGATAGTGAGTGTGACAGTGAGCGAGTTTGCAAGAGAGTGCAACAGTCAGCGAGTGTGAAAGTGAGTGTAACATTTAAAGTGACAATGAGTGAGTGTGACAGTTAGTGACTGAGTGAGTGAGTAAGTGAGTGAGTGTGACAGTGAGCATGGCTGTGAGTGAGTGTCCCAGGGAGTGTAACTGTGAGTGAGTGTGGCAGTGAGTGTGATGGTGAGTGTGACCGTGAGTGAGTGTGACAGTGAGTGTGGCAATCAGCGAGTGTGGCAGTGAGTGAGTGTGACAGAGTGTGACTGTGAATGTGACAATGAGTGAGCGTCAAAGTTAATGAGTGTGACAGTGAGTGTGAGTGAGAGTGAGTGAGTGTGAACGTGAGTGTGACTGTGAGTGAGTGTGGAATGGAGTGTGATTGTGAGTGAGTGTGAAAGCGAGTGTGACAGTGTATTAGTGTGACAGTGCATGTGACAGTGAGTGAGTGTTTCAATGAGGGTGACAGTGAGTGTGACAATGAATGTGACAATGAGGGGGTTTGACATTGCGTGTGTGTGACAGTGAGTGTGACAGTGAGTTAGTGTGACAGAGCGTGACAATGAGTGAGTCTGACAGTGAGTGTGACAGTGAGTGAGTGAATGAGTGAGTGAGTGTGAAAGTGAGCATGGCTGTGAGTGAGTGTGACAGAGTGTGTGACTGCGAGTGAGTGTGGCAGCGAGTGTGATGGTGAGTGTGATGGTGAGTGAGTGCAATAGTGAGTGTGAACTCGAGTGTGATTGTGAGTGAGTGTTGCAGGAAGTGTGATTGTGAGTGAGTGTGACAGCGAGCGTACAGTGTGTTAGTGTGACAGTGCATGTGACAGTGAGTGAGTGTTTCAATGATGGTGACAGTGAGTGTGACAATGAATGTTACAATGAGTGAGTTTGACATTGAGTGACTGTGAACGTGAGTGTGACTGTGAGTGAGTGTGACAGTGTGTGTGACAGTGAGTGAGTGTGAGAGTGAGTGTGAGAGTGAGTGAGTGTGATGGCGAGCATGACAGTGAGTGAGTGTGACAGTGAGTGTGTGTGAAACTGAATGTGACAGTGAGTGTGACAGTGAATGTGGCAATGAATGAGGGTGACAGTTAGTGAGTGCGACAGTGTATGTAGCTATGAGTTAGTGAAAGGTAGTGTGACGCTGAGTGTGACAATGAGTGAGTGTTACAATGCGTGAGTGTGACAGTGAGTGAGTGTGACAAAGATTGAGTGTGACGGTGAGTGTGACAGTGAGTGAGTGTGACCGTGAATCAGTGTGACAGTGAGTGTGACAGAGAGTGTGACAGTGAATGAGTATGATAGTGAGTGAGTGTGACAGTTAGTGTGAGTGTGAGTTTGTGTGAGACGGTGAGTGTGAGTCTGAAAGTGAGTGAGTGTGACAGTGAATGTGACAGTAAATGAGCGTGACAAGTCAGTGTGACAGTGAGTGAGTATGATAGTGAGTGAGTGTGACAGTTAGTGTGAGTGTGACAGTGAGTGTGACAGTGGTTGGGGGGTGGGGGGATGTAGGGGGTGTGAGGGGGTGGGTGTGGTGTAGGTGGGAGGTGTGAGGGGGTGGGTGTGTGGGGGGTGTGAGGGGGTGTGGGGGGTGTGGGGGGGTGGGTGTGGTGTGTGGGGTGAGTGGGGGGTGTGAGGGGGTGTGGGGTTTGTGAGAGGGGTGTGGGGGGTGTGAGTGTGGGGGGGGTGAGGGGGTGGGGGGTGTGAGGGGGTGGGTGCGGTGTGAGGGGGGTGGGTGTGGTGTGAGGGGTGGGGGGTGTGAGGGGGTGGGTGTGGTGTGAGGGGTGGGGGTGTAGGGGGGGTGTGGGGGGTGTGGGTGTGTGGGGGGTGGGTGTGCGGTGTGGGGGGGGGTGTGAGGGGTGTGGGATGGGTGGGGGTGTGGGGGGTGTGAGGGGGTGGGTGTGGTGTGGGGGTGGGGGGTGTGAGGGGTGTGGGGTGGGTGGGAGGTGTGGGGGGTGGGTGTGGGGTGTGAGGTGGTGGGTGTGGGGTGGGTGGGGTGTGGGTTGTGAGGGGGGTGGGTGTGGGGTGTGGGGGGGGTGTGGGGGGTGTGGGGTGTGAGGGGTGTGGGGGGTGTGGGGGGGTGTGGGGGGTGTGGGGTGTGAGGGTTGTGGGGGGTGGGGGCTGTGAGGGGGTGGGTGTGGTGTGGGTGGGGTGTGGGTGGGGTGTGGGGTGTGGAGGGTGTGAGGTGGGGGGTGGGGTGTGGGTGGTGTGAGGTGGTGGGTGTGGCAGGTGTGAGGTGGTGGGTGGGGTGTGGGGTGTGGGGTGTGAGGTGGTGGGTGGGGTGTGGGTGGTGTGAGGTGGTGGGTGTGGGGTGTGGGGGGGTGTGGCAGGTGTGAGGTGGTGGGTGGGGTGTGGGTGGTGTGTGGGGTGTGGGGTGTGAGGTGGTGGGTGTGGGGTGTGGGGGGTGTGGCAGGTGTGAGGGGGTGGGTGTGGTGTGGGTGGGGTGGGAATGTGTGGGGGTTGGGGGATGTGGAGGGGATGAGCCGTTGTTTCGGGTTGGCCGCTGATGCGTCACAATGTCCCAATCCTTCAGTTTAGGGGGAGGGTCGCTGCCAGTGAGCTCTGAGGCCCATACTCGAGAGAAGGTCACTCTGTGACCTGTCCTTTATTAGCCAGCACTGAAGTGATGAAGGTGGGTGGAGCTTCCCCTTTTATACCTGGAAGTCCAGGTTAGGAGTGTTTCCCAGAAGTTCACCACCTAGTGGTCAATGTTCCCACTGCATACAACTTAGGTCAGTTTATACATGGATTACAATGACAGTTGAATACATGACATCACCTCCCCCCCCCCAAAGTCTTATTGGGATCACAGGTTGAGTCTCTCTGGTGGTTTACGCTCTCTTGTAGAGCGCCTGAGTTGGGGCTCCGGTTGTTGGGCGCTGGCCTGAGTGTCTGCTGTTTGTGATGCCTCAGGCCTGTCCGGACTGCCCACAGTGACTGGGCTCTCCTCCACTTGGTTCCGGTGTTCGGTCACCTGTGGTGGAGTAAACTCTACGTCGTGTTCTTCCTCTGCTTCTTCTATGGGGTTGCTGAACCTCCTTTTTGCTTGATTCATGTGTTTGCGGCAGATTTGTCCATTGGTAAGTTTAACTACCAGAATCCTATTTCCCTCTTTGGCAACCACAGTGCCTGCGAGCCATTTTGGCCCTGCAGCGTAGTTGAGGACAAAGACAGGGTCATTGACATCAATACATCGCGCCCTCGCATTCCTGTCATGGTAGTCACATTGTGACCGGCGCCTGCTCTCGACAATTTCTTTCATGGTGGGGTGTATGAGGGATAACCCGGTTTTGAGCGTCCTTTTCATTAGCAGCTCTGCGGGTGGAACCCCTGTGAGCGAGTGTGGTCGGGATCTATTGGCCAACATGAGGCGCGATAAGCGGCTTTGTCGGGAACCCCCTTTTTGATTATCTGCACTGCTCGTTCCGCCTGGCCGTTTGAGGCCGGCTTGAACGGTGCCGTTCTGACACAGTTGATACCATTTCTTGCCATGAAGTCCTGGAACTTAGTGCTTGTAAAGCACGGGCCATTGTCACTGACCAAGACGTCCAGTAGACCGTGGGCGGCGAACGTTGCCCGTAGACTTTCTACCGTGGCAGAGGATGAGCTTGAATTGAGAATGTCACACTCGATCCATTTGGAGTACAACCAAAAAAATTTTTCCCATGAAAGGACCTGTGTAGTCCACATGGATGCGGGACCATGGCTTGGCGGGCCAAGGGCTAAGGAGGGCTTCCCTGGGCGCATTGCTCAACTGGCACACGTGTTGCACCTGCGAACACAAAGTTCCAGGTCTGCATCTATCCCTGGCCACCAAACGTGTGACCTGGCAATTGCCTTCATCATGACAATGCCCGGGTGCTCATTGTGGAATTCTCAGATGAACACCTCTCTGCCCATCTGGGGCATGACTACCCGGTTTTCCCATAGTAGACAATCGACCTGAATCGAGAGTTCATCCTTGCGCCTGTGAAATGGTTTAAATTCCTCAGGGCACACCCCATACGTGGCTGCCTAGTCCCCATTCAGGACACATTTCTTGGCTAAAGACAATAGCGGGTCTCTATTTATCCAGACTTTGATCTGACGTGCTGTCACAGGTGAGCCTTCTCTTTCGAAAGCTTCAACAGCCATGACCATCTGAGCAGCATGCTCGGTTGCCCCCTCGGTGGTGACTAGTGGGAGCCTGCTGAGTACATCGCCGCGGTTTTGGCCTGTGCCGAATTGTATAGTCACAGGCGGCTACATGAGTGCCCACCTCTGTATGCGGGCCGACGCATTTGCATTTATGGCCTTGTTGTCGGCCAAAAGGGACGTTAGGGGTTTGTGATCTGTCTCCAGCTCAAATTTCCTGCCAAACAGGTACTAGTGCATTTTTTTTACTGCATATACAATCCCGTAGCCCCGTTATGCCTGGGACAGACTTCTGGAGGCATAACTGACCCTTGGCATTAACATGCTGCAGCACACACCCGACCCCATAAGACGACGCATCACACGTTAAATCAAGTTTCTTACATGGGTCATATAGCGTTAACAGATTGTTGGAGCATAACAAATTGCGTGCTCTATCAAAAGCCCTTTCCTGGCTGACCCCCCAGACCCATTCGCGACCTTTGCATAGGAGCACGTGTAGCGGCTCTAACAGCGTGCTCAATTTGGGAAGAAAGTTACCAAAATAGTTCAGGAGTCCCAGGAACTAACGGAGCTCCGTCGTGTTACAGGGTATGGGTGCTCTCTGGATCGCTTCCGTTTTGGACGCAGTCGGTCTGATCCCGTCTGCTGCTACCCTCATTCCCAGGAATTCTACCTCTGGAGCTAGGAAGATGCACTTCGCCTTTTTCAGTCGCAGACCTACCCGGTCCAGTCTGCGTAGCACCTCCTCCAGGTTGTGGAGGTGTTCTTCAGTATCGTAACCCGTGATGAAGATGTCGTCTTAAAAAACCACCGTCCTTGGAATCGACTTGAGGAGACTTTCCATATTTCGTTGAAAGATCGCGGCGGCCGACCGAATCCCGAACGGACATCTGTTGTACTCAAACAACCCCCTGTGTGTCGTGATGGTGGTCAGCTTCTTCAACTCACTCACCAGATCCTGGGTTATATAAGCTGAGGTCAGTTCCAATTTAGAAAAACGTTTGCCACCGGATACTGTCGCAAAGAGGTCCTCCGCTCTCGGTAGCGGGTACTGGTCTTGGAGTGACACCCGATTGATGGTGGCCTTGTAATCACCACATATCCTGACCGACCCATCCGCCTTGAGCACCGGCACAATCGGGCTCGCCCAGTCACTGAATTCGACTGGCGAGATGAAGCCTTCCCTCAGCAGGCAGTCCAATTCGCCTTCTATCTTTTACCGCATCACGTGCGGCACCGCTCTGGCCCTGTGGTGTACTGGCCTGGCGTCCGGGTTTATGTGAATCACTACCTTGGTCCCCATGAAAGTGCCAATGCAGGGTTGGAATAGTGAGTCAAATTTGTCCAGGACCTGTGAGCATGATATTCGCTTCACAGAAGAAGTTGCATTGACATCGCCCCATTTCCAGTTCACAGCAAGCCAACTCCTCCCCAGTAGTGCGGGACCGTCCCCCGGGACAATCCAGAGTGGCAACCTGTTCTCCGAATCTTTGTGGGTCACGACTACCGTGGTGCTGCCTAGCACCGGAATGATCTCCTTTGTATATGTCCGTAGCTGTGCGTCAATCGGCAATAATTTTGGCCTCCTGACCTTGGACGCTCACAACTTGTCGAACTGTTTGATACTCATCAGGGACTGGCTGGCCCCCGTGTCTAGCTCCATTGATACTGGGATGCCATTGAGGAGCACTTTCATCATTATTGGTGGCATCCTGGTGTATGAACTGTATATGTGCTCCACATGAACTCGCTGAATTTCAGCTTTCAGTGATTTCCCCCAGAGTCCATTTGGCCTCCTAGGGCTTACATTGGGCCCGTCCTCCTCATACATCAACCTGGCTGCAGGCTTCCTGCACATACGCGCCAAGTGACCGCTGACGTTGCAGTTTCTGCAGGTATATTGCTGATCCCTGCAAGCTCTGGCTGGGTGTTTGCCTCCACACCTCCAGCATGAGCTGGTGGCCCCGATGTTGGAAACAAAAGGTCCATTACCAGTCGATCGTCTCTGACTGTCTCTGTAACTGTCCTTAAACACACCATTGGCAGGTGTTGATGGCCCCATTATTGGCCGCATTGTCCCTTGCGATGGCATGAATCGCCATTCAGCTAGCCATTGTCTCTGTTGAATTCCCCCTTTGGGTTCGACTACATGCTCGGGTATGTCCGATTGCCCCTGTCTGCCTGGAGAACTGTGTGCCGCGTTAACAATGTTGACTCTCTGTCTATTTGCTGCATTTAAACAAAGATTTTTGTCTCTTCTGGTCTCTTCCTCCCCTGAGATAAATGTCTGGACCATCAAAGCTGCTGTTTCCAGGGTCAAGTCTTTGGTCTCAATCTGTTTCCTGAAAACCCCAGCGTGCCTGATGCCCTCAATAAAAAAAGTCTCGCAGCATCTCCGCTCTGCATGCCTCTGGGAACTTACATAGGCTCGCCAGTCGCCAGAGATCTGCCACGAAGTCTGGAACGCTTTGCCCTTCTCACCGCCGGTGCGTGTAAAACCGGTATCTCGCCATGTGCATGCTGCTCGCCGGTTTAAAGTGTTCTCCGATCAACTTACTGAGCTCTTCAAAATCTTGTCCGCCGGCTTCTCTGGCGCTAGAAGGTCCTTCATCAGGGAGTATGTCCTGGATCTACAAACCGTCAGGAGATGAGCCCTGCGTTTGTCAGCCGAATCCTGCCCTAACCATTCCTTGGTGACGAAACTTTGCTGTAGTCTCTCAATAAAATCATCCCAATCATCACCGACACAGTACCTTTCTTCTGTTCTGCTATTGGCCATGGTTTAAATCCCAGTTTCTCGTCACCAATAATATATCCTTACTATACAGTACAAAGGCACACGAGGACCATACTAGAGAGAAGGTCACTCTGTGACCAGTCCTTTATTAGCCAGCACTGAAGTGATGAAGGTGGGTGGAGCTTCCCCTTTTATACCTGAAAGTCCAGGTTAGGAGTGTCTCCCACAAGTTCACCACCTAGTGGTCAGTGTTCTCACGTACACCTTAGGTCAGTTTATACATGGGTACAATGACAGTTGAATACATGACACTTTGCTTCCGACCTCCAAGCCAATTTTGGATCCAACTTGCCACTTTGCTCTGGATCCCATGGGCTTTAATCTTCGGTACTGCTTCTGTGGGAGGTGGGACCTGTACAAGCCGGACGGGTTGCACCTCAACAGATCCGGGACCAATACCCTCGCGGGGGGGGTTTGCTAGTGCTGTTGGGGAGGGTTTAAACCAGATTGGCAGAGGGATGGGAACCTGAGAATAGATTCAGTAGGGAGGGGAGTAAAGCTAGAATTAGAAAGCAAAAATGCAGAAAGTGAGTTTGAAGGACCGAGGAAATAAGCAGGAAAAAAAGGGAAAAAAAACAAATTTAAAAGCTCTTTGTCTAAATGCATGTAGCATTTATAACAAAATAGATGATTTGATGGCACAAAAAGATATAAATGGGTATGATCTGATCGCCACTACAGAGACGTGGTTGCAAGGTGCCCAGAACTGGGAACTAAATATTCAGGGGTATTTGACAATCCGGAAGGACAGACAGAAAGGAAAATGAGGTGGGTAGCTCTGTTAATAAAGGATAGGATCAGTGCATTAGTGAGAAACGATATTGGCTCAGAAGATCAAGATGTAGATCAGTTTGGGTGGAGATAAGGAATGATAAAGGGAAAAAGTTGCTGGTGGGCGTAGTCTATAGGCCCCCTAACAGTAGCTACACTGTTGGACAGAGTATAAATCAAGAAATAATGGAGGCTTGTAGTCATCATTATCATCATAGGCAGTCCCTCAGAATCGAGGAAGACTTGCTTCCACTCTTAAAATGAGTCCTTAGGTGGCTGAACAGTCCAATACGAGAGCCACAGACTCTGTCACAAGTGTGACAGATAGTTGTTGAGGGAAAGGGTGGGTGGGACAGGTTTGCCGCACACTCTTTCCGCTGCCTGCGCTTGATTTCTGCATGCTCTCGGTGATGAGACTTGAGGTGCTCAGCGCCCTCCCGGATGCACTTCCTCCACTTAGGGCGGTTTTTGGCCAGAGACTCCCAGGTGTCGGTGGGGATGTTGCACTTTATTAGGGAGGCTTTGAGGGTGCCCTTGTAACGTTTCCTCTGCCCACCTTTGCCTCGTTTGCCGTGAAGGAGTTCCGAGTAGAGCGCTTGCTTTGGGACTGTCATATCTGGCATGCGAACAATGTGGCCTGCCCAGCGGAGCTGATCAAGTGTGCTCAGTGCTTCGATGCTGGGGATGTTGGCCTGGTCTAGGACATTAATGTTGGTGCGTCTGTCCTCTCTGCTATCAGCCATTGGGAAAGTTGTCGCTAGAGTCCTCCTCAACCGTCTATTCCCTGTGGCTGAGAAGCTCCTCCTGGAGTCACAGTGCGGATTTCATCCCCTGCGGGGCACAATGGACATGATTTTTGCAGCGCAACAGCTGCAGGAAAAATGCAGGGAGCAGCACCAGCCCTTATACATGGCCTTCTTCGACCTTACAAAGGCCTTTGACACTGTCAACCGTGAGGGTCTATGGAGCGTCCTCCTCCGTTTCAGATGCCGCCAAAAGTTCGGCACCATCCTCCGCCTGCTCCACAACGACATGCAGGCCGTGATCCTGACCAACGGATCCATCATAGACCCAATCCATGTCCGGACCGGGGTCAAACAGAGCTGCGTCATCGCCCCAACCCTCTTCTCAATCTTCCTCGCTGCCATGCTCCACCTCACAGTCAGGCTTGTAATAAAGGAACGGCAATAACCATGGTTGATTTTAACCTTTATATTGATTGGACAAAGCAAATTGGCCAGGGTAGTCTTGCGGAAAAGTTCATAGACTGTATCCGGGATAGTTTCCTTGAACAGTACGTTGCGGAAGCAACCAGGGAGCAGGCTATCGTAGATCTGGTACTGTGTAATGAGGCAGGATTAATAAATGATCTCGAGGTAAAGGATCCTCTAGGCATGGTTGAATTTCAAATTCAGTTGAAGGTTGAGAAAGTTGGTTCTTAAAGTAAGCTTAAATAAAGGAGACTTCAAAGGTATGAGGGCAGAGTTGGCTAAAGTGATCTGGGAAAATAGATTAAAGTGTGGGACAGTTGATGAGCAGTGGCAGACATTTAAGGAGATATTTCATAACCCGCAACAAAAATATATCCCAATGAGAAGGAAAGACTAAGAGAAGGGATAACCATCCGTGGCTAACTAAGGAAATAAGGGATGGTATCAAACTGAAAACAAGGGCATACAATGTGGTCAAGACTAGTGGGAGGCCAGAGGATTGGGAAACTTTTAAAAGCCAGCAAAGAACGACTAAAAAAATGACAGAGAGGGAAGATAGATTATGAAAATAAACTAGCATGAAATCTAAAAACAGATAGTAAGAGTTTCTACAGGTACATAAAAAGGAAAAGAGTGGCTAAAGCAAATGTTGGTCCCCTGGAGGATGAGACTGGGGAATTAATAATGGAGAACAGGAAATGGCAGAGACATTGAACAAATATTTTGTATTGGTCTTCAAGGTAGAAAACACTAAAAACATCCCAATAGTGGATAATCAAGGGGACATAGGGAGGGAGGAACTTAATACAATCACTATCACTAATGAAGTTGTACTCGGTAAAATAATGGGACTAAAGGCGGACAAGTCCCTGGACCTGATACCTTACATCCTAGGGTCTTAAGAGAAGTGGCTACAGAGATAGTGGATGCATTGGTTGTAATCTACCAAAATTCCCTGGATTCTGGGGCGGTCCCAGCGGATTGGAAAACCGCAAATGTAACGCCTCTATTTAAAAAAGGAGGCAGACAAAAAGCAGGAAACTATAGACCAGTTAGCCTAACATTTGTCGTTGGGAAAATGCTGGAGTCCATTATTAAGGAAGCAGTAGCAGGACATTTGGAAAAGCATGATTCAATCAAGCAGAGTCAGCATGCTTTATGAAAGGGAAATCATGTTTGACAAATTTGCTGGAGTTCTTTGAGGATGTAACGAGCAGGGTGGATAAGGGGGAACCAGTGGATGTGGTGTATTTGGATTTCTAGGATGCATTCAATAAGATGCCACATAAAAGGTTAATGCACAAGATAAAAGTTCACGGAGTTAAGGGTAATATATTAGTATGGCTAGAGGATTGGCTAACTAACAGGAAACACAGAGTCGGGATAAATGGGTCATTTTCCGTTTGGCAAACAGTGACTAGTGGGGTGTCACAGGGATCGGTGCTGGGTCCTCAACTATTTACAATCTATATTAATGACTTGGATGAAGGGACTGAGTGTAATGTAGCCAAGTTTGCTGATGATACAAAGATGGGTGGGAAAGGAAATTGTGAGGAGGGCACAAAAAATCTGCAAAGGGACATAGACAGACTGTGAGCGGGTAAAAAATTGGCAGATGGAGTATAATGTGGGAAAATGTGAGGTTATCCACTTTGGCAGGAATAATAGAAAAGTAACTTAGAATTTAAATGGGGAAACATTGCAAAGTGCTGTAGTACAGAGACTTGGGGATCCTTGTGCATGAAACACAAAAAGTCAGTATGCAGGTACAGCAAGTGATCAGGAAAGCAAATGGAATGTTGGTCTTTATTGCAAGGGGGATAGAGTATAAAAACAGAGAAGTCCTGCTACAACTGTACAGTGTATTGGTGAGGCCACACCTGGAGTACTGCGTACAGTTTTGATCTCCGTATTTAAGGAAGGATATACTTGCATTGGAGGCTGTTCAGAGAAGGTTCACTAGGTTGATTCTGAAGATGAGGGGGTAGACTTATGAGGAAAGGTTGAGTATGTTGGGCCTCTACTCATTAGAGTTCAGAAGAATGAGAGGTGATCTTATCGAAATATATAAGATAATGAGGGGGCTTGACAAGGTGGATGCAGAGAGGATATTTCCACTCATAGGGGAAACTACAACTAGAGGACATGGGGCTAGAATCTCCACTTTTTTTGCATGCTTAACGCCCACTTAACACCCATTTTACCGCTGAAATGACGTATAATGCCCATATAGCGCTCATTTTGGCACAAAATGGAAACTGACGGGCATTTTTAGGAAACATTTCGCCGAACATTACTTTCCCCATGTGGTTAACGCTGGGAAAAAATATTACCGCCCGTGATATGTCCTTACTATACAGTATAAATGCACACGAGGCCCATGCTTGAGAGAAGGTCAGTCTGTGACCTGTCCTTTATTCCTTAGCACTCAAGTGAGGAAGGTGGGTGGAGCTTCCCCTTTATACCTGAAGGTCCAGGTTAGGAGTGTCTCCCACCTAGTGGTCATTGTTCTCACAGTGTACAACTTAGGTCAGATTATACATGGGTTACAATGCTGGTTGAATACATGACATCACCTCCCCCCCAAAGTCTTATTGGGATCACAGGTTGAGTCTCTCTGGCGGTTTACACTCTCTTGTAGAGCGCCTGAGTTGGGGCTCCGGTTGTTGGGCGCCGGCCTGAGTGTCTGCTGTTTGCGGTGCCTCAGGCCTATCCAGACTGCCCACAGTGATTGGGCTTTCCTTCCTTTGGTTCCGGTGTGCGGTCACCTGTGGTGGAGTGAACTCTACATCGTGTTCTTCCTCTGCTTCTTCCAGAATCCTAGTTCCCTCTTTGGCAACCACAGTGCCTGCGAGCCATTTGGGCCCTGCAGCGTAGTTGAGGACAAAAACAGGATCATTTACATCAATACATTGCGCCCTCGCATTCATATTGTGACTGGCGCCTGCTCTCGACAATTTCTTTCATGGTGGGGCGTATAAGGGATAGCCGGGTTTTGAGCATCCTTTTCATTAGCAGCTCTGCGGGTGGAACCCCTGTGAGCGAGTGTGGTTGAGATCTATAGGCCAACAGGAGGCGTGATAAGCGCCTTTGTAGGGAATCCCCTTGGATTCTGAGCATCCCCTGTTTTATTATCTGCACTGCGCGTTCTGCCTGGCCGTTTGAGGCCGGCTTGAACGGTGCTGTTCTGACATGGTTAATTCCATTGCCTATCATGAAGTCCTGGAATTCAATGCTTGTGAAGCACGGGCCATTGTCGCTGACCAAGACGTCCGGTAGACCATGGGCGGCGAACATTGCCCGTAAACTTTCTACCGTGGCAGAGGATGTGCTTCAATTCCAAATGTCACACTCGATCCACTTGGAGTAGGCGTCTACTACAACCAAAAACATTTTTCCCATGTGTAGTCCATATGGATGCGTGACCAAGGCTTGGCGGGCCATGGCCAGAGGCTAAGGGGGCCTTCCCTGGGCGCATTGACCAGCTGGGCACATGTGTTGCAACTGTGAACACAAAGTTCCAGGTCTGCGTCTATTCCTGGCCACCAAACGTGTGACCTGGCAATTGCCTTCATCGTGACAATGCCCGAGTGCCCATTGGGGAGTTCTCTGATAAACACCTCTCTGCCCATCTGGGGCATGACTACTTGGTTTCCCCACAGTAGGCAATCGGCCTGAATCGAGAGTTCATCCTTGCGCCTGTGAAATGGTTTAAATTCCTCAGGGCATGCCCTGTACGTGGCTGCCTAGTCCCCATTCAGGACACATTTCTTGACTAGAGACAATAGCGGGTCTCTATTTGTCCAGACTTTAATCTGACGGGCTGTCACGGGTGGGCCTTCGCTTCCGAAAGCTTCAACAGCCATGACCATCTCAGCAGCGTGCTCGGTAGCCCCCTCAGTGGTGGCTAGTGGGAGCCTGCTGAGTGCATCGGCGCAGTTTTCGGTGCCCGGTCTGTGCCGAATTGTGTAGTCATAGACGGCTAATGTGAGTGCCCACCTCTGTATGCGGGCCGATGCATTTGCATTTATGGCCTTGTTGTCGGCCAAAAGGGACGTTAGGGGTTTGTGATCTGTCTCCAGCTCAAATTTCCTGCCAAACAGGTACTGGTGCATTTTCTTTACCGCATATACACATGCGAGCGCCTCCTTTTCTACCATCCCGTAACCCCTTTCTGCCTGGGACAGACTCCTGGAGGCATAAGCTACCGGCTGTAACTGACCCTTGACATTGACATGCTGCAACACACACCTGACACCATAGGACGACGCATCGCATGTTAACACAAGTTTCTTCCATGGGTCGTATAGTGTTAACAGAGTGTTGGAACATAACAAATTGCATGCTCTATTAAAAGGCCTTTCCTGGCTGTTCCCCCAGACCCATTCGCGACCTTTGCATAGGAGCACGTGTAGCGGCTCTAGCAGCGTGCTCAATTTGGGAAGAAAGTTACCAAAATAGGTCAGGAGCCCCAGGAACGAACGCAGCTCCGTCGTGTTACGGGGTCTGGGTGCTCTCTGGATCGCTTCCGTCTTGGACGCAGTAGGGCTGATCCCGTCTGCTGCTACCCTCATCCCCAGAAATTCTACCTCTGGAGCTAGGAAGACACACTTCTCCTTTTTCAGTCGCAGCCCTACCCGGTCCAGTCTGCATAGCACCTCCTCCAGGTTGTGGAGGTGTTCTTCAGTATCATAACCCGTGATGAGGATGTCGTCCTGAAAAACCACCGTCCCTGGAATCGACTTGAGGAGGCTTTCCATATTTCATTGGAAGATGGCGGCTGCTGAGCGAATCCCGAATGGACATCTGTTGTACTCAAACAACCCCTTGTGTGTCGTGATGGTGGTTAGCTTCTTCGACTCACTCGCCAGCTCCTGGGTCATGTAAGCTGAGGTCAGGTTCAATTTTGAAAAAAGTTTGCCACCGGATAGCGTCGCAAAGAGGTCCTCCGCTCTCGGTAGCGGGTACTGGTCTTGGAGTGACACCCGATTGATGGTGGCCTTGTAATCACCACATATCCTGACCGACCCATCCGCCTTGAGCACCGGCACGATCGGGCTCGCCCAGTCACTGAATTCGACTGGTGGATGATGCCTTCCCTCAGCAGGCGGTCCAATTCGCCTTCTATCTTTTCCCGAATCATGTACGGCACCGCTCTGGCCTTGTGGTACACTGGCCTGGCATCCGTGTTTATGTGAATCACTACCTTGGTCCCCATGAAAGTGCCAATGCCGGGTTGAAATAATGAGTCAAATTTGTCCAGGACCTGTGAGCATGATACTCGCTCCACAGAGGAAATTGCATTGACATCGCCCTATTTCCAGTTCATGACAGCAAGCCAACACCTCCCCAGTAGTGCGGGACTGTCCCCCGGGACAATCCAGAGTAGCAACCTGTTCTCCGAATCTTTGTGGGTCACGACTACCGTCGCACTGCCTCGCACCAGAATTATCTGCTTTGTGTAAGTCCGTAGCTGTGCGTCAATCGGCAATAATTTTGGCCTCCTGACCTTGGACGCCCACAACTTTTCGAACTGTTTGATACCCATCAGGGACAGGCTGGCCCCCGTGTCTAGCTCCATTGATACTGGGATGCCATTGAGGAGCATTTTCATCATTATTGGTGGCGTCCTGGTGTATGAACTGTATACGTGCTCCACATGAACTCGCTGAACTTCAGCTTCCAGCGATTTCCCCCAGCGTTCATTTCTACAATTTCTGCAGGTATTTTGCTCATCTCTGCAAACTCCGGCTGAGTGTGTGCCTCCACGCCTCCAACATGAGCTGCTGTTGGAAACAAAAGGTCCCTTGCCAGTCGATCGTCCCTGACTGCCCCTGTGACTGTCCTTGACTGCGCCATTAACAGGTGTTGATGGCGCCATTACTGCCCGCATTGTCCCTTGCAATGGCGTGAATCACTGTTCAGCTTGCCATTGTCTCTGTCGAACTCCCCCTCTGGGTTCGACTACATGTTGGGGCATGCCCGACTGCCCTTGTCTGCCTGGAGAACTGTGTGCTGCTTTAACAATGTTGAATCTCTGTCCCAACCATTCCTTAACACAGTACCTCTCGTCTGTTCTGCTAGTGGCCATGCTCACGTGGTTTAAATCCCAGTTTCTCGTCGCCATTGATGCGACCTTACTATACAGTATAAATGCACACGAGGCCCATGCTTGAGAGAAGGTCAGTCTGTGACCTGTCCTTTATTCCTTAGCACTCAAGTGATGAAGGTGGGTGGAGCTTCCCCTTTTATACCTGAAGGTCCAGGTTAAGAGTGTCTCCCACCTAGTGGTCATTGTTCTCATCGTGTACAACTTTTGTCAGATTATACATGGGTTACAATGCTGGTTGAATACATAACAGCCCACCCACCTTTTTTGGGCGGAATCATCAGAATGGGCGAAATCAACACACATAATATCGGCCAGCGTTACTTTCCGCCGAGATTCAATAATAACGCCCGCCCACTTTTTTTGTCGTAAAGACCACATTTGGTGAAGCTAACGGCCAGGAGATCGCCCACAGTCACTTTCACCACCTCGCACACATATTGTCCACAATATCGCTCGCCCAAAAAACAGCCCAGAAAAAGTGGAACTGTTCTGAACGAACGCCAGTGGTGTGGCTGGCATATTTAACATCGCAGGTCGCTTCATTCAAAAGTATGCCACAACTTCGGGGGAGTTTGCCTTGACTCTGGAGTTCTTCTCAGGTGAAGTGACCATCTCAACAGACATCTTTTCAGACTCTGGACTATTGGGGTTTACTCCAGGTATATTTTAATGAGAGAATTATTGCTATGATACTTTCAATACAACGGGGCCAGCAAACAATAACTGTGCTTAAGCAGCGCTTCAGATGTCTAGACCACTCAGGGGAGCTACAATATAACCCTGAGTAAGTAGGTAAATTCGTGGCCGTGTGCTCCATGCTGCACAACCTGGCTATCAGGAGGGGCCAAGAATTGGCAGAAGGGACTGATGCTCCACCTCAGGAGAGAGAGGAAGAGGACGACGAGGGGCTGGACATTGACCTAGGGCCAGACAATCAGGCTGGCTATGCAACCATGCCCACAACCCCCCCCCCCCAGACCACAGGAAAGGGCCCATGGTGGCTACATAGCTGCAAGACTCTTATGTGAGGAGCTGATATCTGAACGATTTGCCTGAAAGAGCGCTGATGTGAGTGACAACGCTGACACACTGCTGTGTGGGTGCAGCTCAGACATCAATGGCCCCCATCACCTTGGTGCCAGTTAAAGTTTACGTTGATTGATGTTAAGTTGTATTTAACCCTTTCATGTTAAGGAACAATCAGTGTGTAACGGTCCAGCTATCTGAGACAAATGTGCAACAAGGTTATGTTCAATAAAAAAAATGTAAGACCAACATTGGTCTGAAATTATAAGTATCACAGGCAAAAACACCCAACCCCCGCCCACACCCCACTTTTTCCACCATTGACATAAATCACATGTTCAACATGTCCAGCAACACAGAATACAAAGACAAAGCAGGAGCGTGGTCCCCAGCCCCCATACATTGCAACAAATTGCATAGACCCAGATGGAGATATAACACAGCCATCACCTGAGCACATGCACCTCACTTTCCTTCCCCCTCCCCTTCTTCTCCCCACCTCTACCCCTTCCCCTCCTCGCTCCACGTGCCTGGCCGAGGAGCTCCTCAGGCGGTGCCTCATTGGGGGGATGCGTTGGTTAGACGGGTACGGGAGTGGGGGGTGCCGAGGGGGCAACATTCTCTGATACAGAAGCAGGATCTTGGTCCTTGCTCTCATCTGTCTTTCACAGTGGTGATGTGTAACCTAGGGGTGGAGTGCCATGCTCAGCGAACACTGGGAGGCCTGTGCCAGCAGTGTTCCTGGCTATCGCATCCAGGGACTCCGCCATGCACGGAATGTACTCGGTCATGGTGGCCAGCTGTCGGGATATGCCCCCCAATGCTTCGATGAGCTGGTCACCAATGTCTACAGTCCTCCTGGTCAACTGTACCATCTCTCCACTCTCATGTGGCGCTTGTGGAACAGACCTGCCGCGTCCACGGGACTTCCGTGGGGTCAGCGCTGTCCTGGGGACAAATGGGGTGCCCTGTGGCAAGGTGCTTGGGGCTGGTACCTCCAGAGTGGAGGTGGGAATGACAGGAGGACCACTAGATGGTCTTGGGGTGGAATGGCTTCTGGAGCGTGGCGATGCAGGTTCCTCGAAGTCCATGCTCTCATCCGTGGAGAACAGACCCAGCGGATTGACGGACGACAATCGGAGCTCCTCAGCACCAGATGTTGGATCGTCCGGAGAGTCAGGCCCCGCGCCCCCACCTTCTGGCCTCTGTGGCCTTGCCTGGGGACATGCAGCTGGCTGAGCTGCAAAACACAAATGAGGTTATTAGAGGAGAAGGTGGTGCTAGGGTGACAAGGTGAGTCCAGCGCTACACACAGCATATGCACGACAAAAGCACCACCGCTCTCAAAATCATTGCAGACATCACATTTCATGACCATGCAATGATTTTCATTAGGCCAGCATTATTTCTATGACAATTTTAGAAATCATCTATCATATATGATTGTTCGGATATGAGTGGGCGTGGCATCTATTGACTTTACATCACGCAATGGTGTAAGCTTTACTCACGTGGCATCACTTCACGGTCTGCAGATGCGTCCGTGTGCGAGCACACGCTCCTCCAGGTTAGTGATGTCGCTGGGGACTGGTGGCCCCCGTTCGCCTCTGCATGGACCTCATCGTCGATAGCTTCTTCTGTAAAAGGTGACAGGACGACATGGCATGAGATCATTTCATGGTATCATTGCTAGGTACTGTCACAGACACTGATACAACACATAACCGACAGATGTAATTGTGATTATTATGATAATTTATCATTCTTTACCTAAAGACATACACCGCAGGCTTTGAGTAAAACCTTCCCAGTAAAAGACCTCACATCTGCTGATAGCCACTCATGACTGTTACAAATCAAATTATATAAATGCATAAGTACATGTAAATCAATGTAATACTTACTCTCGTGGATCCCACAAGGTCGTTCCATCGTTTGCGGCATTGGTTGCCCTCACGCACCTCGTTGGTCGCCGACGAGACCACCTCTGCTATCTCTGTCCATATCCTCTGGTAGGCCTTTGGGGTGGGCTTCCCACGCCCTCCCTGTGTCATATCACCCCAGCGTGACGCGACCTTCAGCAGGAGGGAGGCATTTGCCTCGTCCGAGAACCTCCTGGCTCTTTTGCGCCCTCCAATGTGCTCCTCTCCCACCTCACTGCTCTCTCCAGCATCAATCTCCTGATAACAGCTGCTTTTTGTTTGCCTACTTGCTGTGAACCTCGAAAGTCTCCCTCTTTCCTTCCAAAGCAGCCACACCACACCCAGACACGCCTTCAGCATCTCTGAGCACCCTCTCTCTTTGTCTCCTCTTCTGCGCATGTCAGGATGACCCTTGACCTTCTGAATCGCGGGAATCAAGCATTGCCATGCCTTTGGTAAGGACAGCCACACTTTACGGCAGAAGGTCAACGAGATTTAACATAGAAACATAGAAACATAGAAAATAGGTGCATGTGTAGACCATTCGGCCCTTCGAGCCTGCACCACCATTCAATAAGATCATGGCTGATCATTCACCTCAGTACCCCTTTCCTGCTTTCTCTCCATACCACTTGATCCCTTTAGCCGTAAGGGCCATATCTAACTCCCTCTTGAATATATCCAAGGAACTGGCATTAATGAATCTCTGCGGCAGGGAATTCCACAGGTTAACTTCTCTCTGAGTGAAGAAGTTTCTCCTCATCTCAATCCTAAATGGCCTACCCCTTATCCTAAGACAATGTCCCCTGGTTCTGGACTTCCCCAACATCGGGAACATTCTTCCCGCATCTAACCTGTCCCGTCCCGTCAGAATCTTATACGTTTCTATGATATCCCCTCTCATCCTTCTAAACTCCAGTGAATAAAGGCCCAGTTGATCCAGTCTCTCCTCATATGTCAGTCTAGCCATCCCAGGAATCAGTCTGGTGAACCTTTGCTGCACTCCCTCAATGGCAGGAACGTCCTTCCTCAGATTAGGAGACCAAAACTGAACACAATATTCCAGGTGAGGCCTCACCAAGGCCCTGTACAACTACAGTAAGACCTCCCTGCTCCTATACTCAAATCACCTAGCTATGAAGGCCAACATGCCATTTGCCTTCTTCACCGCCTGCTGTACTTGCATGCCAACTTTCAATGACTGATGAACCATGACACCCAGGTCTCGTTGCACCTCCCCTTTTCCTAATCTGCCGCCATTCAGATAATATTCTACCTTCGTGTTTTTGCCACCAAAGTGGATAACCTCCCATTTATCCACATTATACTGCATCCTCCAAGCATTTGCCACTCACCTAACCTGTCCAAGTCACTCTGCAGCCTCTTAACGTCCCCCTTACAGCTCACCCAGTTTAGTGTCATCTGCAAACTTGGAGATATTACATTCAATTCCTTCATCTAAATCGTTAATGTATATTGTAAAGAGCTGGGGTCCCAGCACTGAGCCCTGCGGCACTTCACTAGTCACTGCCTCCCATTCCGAAAAGGACCCGTTTATCCCGACTCTCTGCTTCCTGTTTGCCAACCAATTCTCTATCCATGCCAGTACATTACCCCCAATACAATATGCTTTGATTTTGGACACCAATCTCTTGTGTGGGACCTTGTCAAAAGCCTTTTGAAAGTCCAAATACACCACATCCACTGGTTCTCCCTTGTCCACTCTACTAGTTACATCCTCAAAAAATTCCTGAAGATTTGTCAAGCATGATTTCCCTTTCATAAATCCATGCTGACTTGGACCGATCCTGTCACTGCTTTCCAAATGTGTTGCTATTTCATCCTTAATAATTGATTCCAACATTTTCCCCACTACTGATGTCAGGCTAACCGGTCTATAATTTCCCATTTTCTCTCTCCCTCCTTTCTTAAAAAGTGGTGCTACATTAACTACCCTCCAGTCCCTAGGAACTGATCTAGAGTTGATCGACTGTTGGAAAATGATCACGAATGCATCCACTATTTCTAGGGCCACCTGCTTAAGTACTCTGGGATGCAGACAATCAGGCCCCGGGGATTTGTCGGCCTTCAATCTCATCAATTTCCCCAACACAATTTCCCGCCTAATAAGGATATCCTTCAGTCCCTCCTTCTTACTAGACCCTCGGTCCCCTAATACATCCGGAAGGTCATTTGTGTCTTCCTTCGTGAAGACAGAACCAAAGTATTTGTTCAATTGGTCTGCCATTTCTTTGTTCCCCATTATTAATTCACCTGAATCTGACTGCAAGGGACCTATGTTTGTCTTGACTAATCTTTTTCTCTTCACATATCTATAGAAGCTTTTGCAGTCAGTTTTTATGTTCCCGGCAAGCTTCCTCTTGTACTCTATTTTCCCCATCCTAATTAAACCCTTTGTCCTCCTCTGCTGAATTCTAAATTTCTCCCAGTCCTCAATTTTGCTGCTTTTTCTGGCCAATTTATATGCCTCTTCCTTGGATCTAACACTATCCTTAATTTCCCTTGTTAGCCACGGTTGAGCTAGCTTCCCTGTTTTATTTTTACTCCAGACAGGGATGTACAATTGCTGAAGTTCATCCATGTGATCTATAAATGTTTGCCATTACCTATCCACCGTCAACCCTTTAAGTATCCTTTGCCAGTCTATTCTAGCCAATTCACGCCTCATGCCGTCGAAGTTAGCTTTCCTTAAGTTTAGGACCCTAGTTTCTGAATTAACTGTGTCACTCTCCATCTTAATAAAGAATTCTGACATATTATGGTCACTCTTCCCCAAGGGGCCTCGCACAACAAGATTGCTAATTAGTCCCTTCTCATTACACATCACCCAGTCTAGGATGGCCAACTCTCTAGCTGGTTCCTCGACATATTGGTCAAGAAAATCATCCCTAATACATTCCAGGAAATCCTCCTCTACCGCATTGCTACCAGTTACCATCCATTTCATATCACTCACGGTAACCCCAAATTTCAAAAGTGGAGACTAGGTGCTTTGAGAATGGGCGAGAAGCCGGCGATCTGAAAACTCTTTTTCACCGTCCACACCGGAAATAACGCCCATTTTTGGCCGAGAAGCACAAAGGTGGAGGTTCTAGCCCATTGTCTTCGAATAAGGGGCCTCCCATTTAAAACTGAGATGAGGAGAAATGTCTTCTCTCAGAGGTTGTAAATCTATGGAATTCTCTGCCCCAGAGAGCTGTGGAGGCTGGGTCATTGAATATATTTAAGGCGGAGATAGACAGATTTGTGAGCGATAATGGAATAAAGGGTTATGGGGAGTGGGCAGGGAAGTGGAGCTAAGTCCATGATCAGATCAGCCATGATCTTATTAAATAGTGGAGCAGGGGCCAAATGGCCTACTCCTGTTCCTATTTCTTATGTTCTTATGTTCTTATGTGACCGGTCTATCATGTGGGACCTTATCAAAAGCTTTGTTAAAGTCCATATATGGAACATCGTCCGCACTACCCTCATCGACCCTCCTGGTTACCTCCTCAAAAAATTCAATCAGGTTAGTCAAACACGATCTTCCCTTAGCAAATCCATGCTGACTGTCCCTAATTAATCCTTGTCTTTCTAAATATAGATTTATCCTGCCTTTCAGGAATTTTTCCAATAATTTTCCCACCACTGAGGTTAGGTTGACAGGCCTGTAATTACTTGGCCTATCCCTTTCTCCCTTTTTAAACAAGAGCACTACATTAGCAGTCCTCCAATCCTCCGGCACCATGCCCAGATCCAAAGAGGACTGGAAAATGATGATCAAGGCTTCTGCTATTTCCTCTTTTACTTCGCTCAACAGCCTGGGATGCATTTCATCCGGACCTGGAGACTTATCTACTTTCAAAGCTGCTAAACCCCTTAATACCTGCTCTCTCACTATATTTATTTTATCCATAATTTCAGACACCTCCTCGATAGCAGCATCTACATTACCCCTTTTCTTTGTGAAAACAGATGCAAAAGTATTCATTAAGAACCTTACCAACATCTTCTGCCTCCATACACTCATTACCCTCATGGTCTCTAATAGGGCCTAGCCTTTCTTTAGTTATCCTCTTACTCTTAATATATTTATCAAATATCTTTGGGTTTTCCTTCATTTAACTTGCCAAGAATTTTCATGCACTCTCTTAGCATTCTTAATATCCTTTTTAATTTTACCTCTGAACTTTCTATATTCCAAAGATTCTACAGTATTTAGCCATCGGTATATGGCATAAGCTTCCCTTTTTTACTTTATCCTCCCCTGTAAGTCCCGAGATATCCAGGGGGCTCTAGAGTTGTTATTCCCACCCTTTTTCTTTAAGGGCACATGTTTGGTGTTGCTTCCACATTAATATGAGTTCTAAGGTGACTGTTGAGACCAGATGGTGGGGCAGACGGTGGTTGAAGGAACGGATGGATGGGGGGCCTGAGTTGCCATGCGCTCCTTTCGCTGCCGACGCTTGGCTTCAGCTTGCTCTCGGCGCCTTCCCGGATGCTTCTCTTCCACTTTGAACGGCCTTGGGCCAGGGATTCCCAGGTACCGGTGGGGATGTTGCACTTTTTCAAGGAGGCTTTGAGGGCATCCTTGAAGCGTTTCCTCTGCATACCTGCAGCTTGCTTGCTGTGTCAGAGCTCCGAGTAAAGCGCTTGTTTTGGGAGTCTAGTGTCAGGCATGTGGACAATGTGGCCCATCCAGCGCGAGCTGATCGAGTGTGGTCAATGCTTCGATGCTGGGGATGTTGGCCTGAGCGAGAACACTGACGTTGGTGCGACTATCCTGCCAATGGATTGGCAAGATCTTGCGGAGGCAGCGTTGGCGGTACTTCTCCAGTGCTTTGAGGTGCCTGCTGTACATGGTCAATGTCTTTAAGGCATACAGGAGGGCGGGTATCACTGCTGCTCTGTAGATCATGAGCTTGGTGCCTGTTTTGAGGGACTGGTCTTCAAACATTCTCTTCCTCAGCTGACCAAAGGCTGTGCTGGCACACTGGAGGCGATGTTGGACCTTGTCATCGAAGTCTGCTCTTGTTGATACTAGGCTCCCGAGGTGTGGAGAATAGTCCACGTTGTCCAAGGCCTCCTCGTGGATTTTGATAACCGGGGGGCAGTGCTATGTGGTGGGGGCAAGTTGGTAGAGGATCTTTGTCTACAGATGTTTAGTGTAAGGTGCATGCTCTTGTATGCTTTGGTGAAGGTGTTAACGATGGTTTGGAGTTCGGCATCCGAGTGTGCGCAGACGCAAGCGTCATCTGCATACTGTAGTTCGATGACAGAGGATAGGACGATCTTGGATCTGGCCTGGAGACGGCGGAGGTTGAACAGATTCCTGTTTGTCCTGTAATTTAGCTTCACTCCAGCGGGGAGCTTGCTGAGAGTGAGATGGAGTATTGCAGCAAGGAAGATTGAAAAGAGTGTTGGTGCGATGGCTCAGTCCTGCTTGACCCTGGTCCGGACGTGGATTGGGTCTGTGGTGGATCCGTTGGTCAGGATCACAGCTTGCATGTCATCGTGGATCAGGCGGAGGATGGTGACAAACTTTTGATGGCAGCCGAAACGGAGGAGGACGCTCCATAGTCCCTCACGGTTGATATTGTTGAAGGCCTTTGTGAGGTCAAAGAAGGTCTTGTACAAGGGTTGGTGTGTTCCCTGCATTTCTCTTTTTTATTTGCCATGTGGTGAAGATCATGTCCATTGTGCCCCTTAGTGGGCGGAATCCACATTGCGACTCTGGGAGGAGTTCTTCAACCACAGGTAGAAGGAAATTGAGAAGGATTCTTGCGATGACTTTCCCAGTGACAGACAGCAGGGAAATTCCTCTGTACTTACTGCAGTGGGACTTGTCACCTTTCTTGAAGATGGTCACGATTACGGCATCTCTGAGATCCACTGACATGCTCTCCTCCTTCCAAATAAGAGAAATGAATTAATGGATTCGAGCCAGTAGTGCTTCTCCGCCATGTTTTAGTGCTTCGGTGGGGATTCCATCAGTTCCTGATGCCTTGTTGTTCTTCAGTTGTCGGATGGCCTTTTCAACCTCATGCAGGGCTGGGGTTGTGCTGAGATGGTGGCGGGTATGCTGCGGGATGGAGTTGAGGACACTCACATCAAAGACAGAGTCTCGGTTAAGGAGGTCCTCGAAGTGCTCCTTCCAGCGGGCCCTGCTTGCCTCTCTGTCCTTGATGAGCACCTCTCCATTCTTGGTCCGCAGTGGGGCAGGACCTTGGGTGCTTGGGCCGTAGGTGGTCTTGACTGCGCTGAAGAATCCACGCACGTTGTGGTTAGTGGCTAGTTGCTGGATCTCCTGCGCTTTCTCCACCCACCATCTGTTCTTTAGGTCGCGAGTTTTTTGTTGGACCTCGGCCTTCAGACATCTGTAGAGCTGCTTTCTTGCTCTCGAGTTGTGTTGCTGTTTCCAGTTCAAGAATGCCTTGTGCTTGTGGCATATGAGCTCCTGGATCTCCTGGTCATTCTCTTCAAACCAGTCTTGGTGTTTCCTGGTCGAGTGACCAAACGTCTCTTCACAGGTGCTAATTATGGAGGCCTTGAGGGCAGACCAGGCATTGTGGACACTCTGCATCTCGGGGTCACTGGGAGTGGTCAGGTTGGATGTGAGGCTCTGGCTGATTGTTAGCAGGATCTTTAGCAGCGTTGATTTTCCGGCGACATCGTTTCTGTTGCTGCCGCTGTTTTGGGGCGACATTGATGGAGATGACAGAGTGGATTAGGTGGTGGTCCGTCCAGCAGTCGTCAGCTCCTGTCATGGTGCAAGTGATGCACACATCCTTGCGATCCCTCGCTCGGACATGCCAGTGACTGGGGTAGAGTGGTAGAACATCACGATTTGGACAGGTGCAGAGGAAAGCGGGGCTGAACATCTGGACTCAGACAAATGAGGAGGAGAAACGAAGAGCATCAGGATTCAGTCCGGTGGGGAGGAGAGAGGCAGAACTTCATGATTTCAACAGCCGTGCAGCGGCGAGGCAGCACATCTGGGCTGAAACAGCTGGAGGGATGAGAGGGCATAACATCTGGATTCAGACAATTGGGGAGGAGAGAGAGGCAGAGCATCAGGATTCAGACAGGTGGAGGGCGGACAGATGCAGGCGTGGGGAGGAGAGGCAGCACGTTTGGGCTCAAACAGCGGGAGGGGGGAGAGAGGCATCCAATCTCGATTCAGACCATTGGCGAGGAGAGGGAGGGGTGGAACAACTGGGATGAATACAGGTGTGTGGATTAGAGAGGCAGAATGTCAGGATTGCGATAGGTGGGGACAGATTGTGACTGTGACTATGTCTGGTTTAATCTCCAGACGTGGAGTTGCTCTGTCTTGCCGCTCCCATGTTTTGTGGATTTTATGTGGTGCAGAAGATCAGACAGGATCTCGCTGTTTCAAACACCGGCTGTGGAAACAACATGTTTGTGTTAATGAAATCTGTGGCTGCTAGAATCCTGCAGTCAGGTGCCCAGAGATCAGACTGCTTGCTCGACCTGATTCCTTTTATTTTCCTATGGTATGTTGACAGTCAAGGCCAAGGAACAAATTCTTCCTTAAAAACAGAATGACGTAAATTGGTGACAGCCCCTCACTTCAGCTGTATTGCAGAGCTATTGTTGCCTGGCCCAGCACAGGAAATGAGGCCTAGCGACTAGGCTTTGACTTGCTCCAAACACAGGAAATGCAACGGAGAAGGCCATTGTCTGATTACAAAAGATCTATATTGACTATAAAAGCCTGGCCTTCAGCCAAAGGTCCTCCACATTCCAGACATACAATAATCCCTCAGCAGCGCTTCCTCCCTGTACATGTGTTTGTTCATGTTTTGAGTCAGTGCAGTCTGCAGACCTGCCCAGTCCCAGTGCCAGACCAGGCCTGGCTATTCTTTCAAAACATAAAAGCCGGGTCATCAGCAGACAATAGCCACACATTCCATCATCCCAGATTGTCCTTTGAAACAGTAAATAGAAAGTGATTCATCTCCGAGAGCTGATATTTAGAGGCTAGACATGTAGTGGAGAGCAGGGGGCCATTCAGCTGTTCCTTAGACAACAGAGTAAGTGTGGAGAGGAGTGCACTCAGCGGGCAAGAAGATCGCACATCCATCAACACGGTCATTCTTCAATGCCTCCACTAAAGGACAGGACAGGAGCCAGCCGTGAGAGTGGTTAATCAGTCTCCAACTGATATATCCAGTGTGCGCACTCCTCACCTCCATCTCTACCTCCGTCATGTCCTCATCACCTGCCTCAAAGCTCACAGTGCCCAGGCTCAGTATCCCTCCGTCACTGGGCAGTGCCCCTCCGTCATTGGGCAGTGTGCCTCAGTGCTCCCCCGTCAGTGCCCCTCCATCAGTGCCCCTCCGTCACTGGGTAGTGTGCCTCAGTGCCCCTCCATCACAGGGCAGTGTGCCTCAGTGCCCCTCCGTCACAGGGCAGTGTGCCTCAATGCCCCTCCATCACAGGGCAGTGTGCCTCAGTGCCCCTCCATCACAGGGCAGTGTGCCTCAGTGCCCCTCTGTCACAGGGCAGTGTGCCTCAGTGCCCCTCCATCACTGGGCAGTGTGCCTCAGTGCCCCTCCATCACAGGGCAGTGTGCCTCAGTGCCCCTCCGTCAGTGCCCCTCCATCACAGGGCAGTGTGCCTCAGTATCCGTCACTGGGCAGTGTGCCTCAGTGCCCCTCCGTCACAGAGCAGTGTGCCTCAGTGCCCCTCCGTCACAGGGCAGTGTGCCTCAGTGCCCCTCCATCACAGGGCAGTGTGCCTCAGTGCCCCTCCATCATGGAGCAGTGTGCCTCATTGCTCCTCCATCATGGGGCAGTGAATGGTGGAAACACAGGGTAATTCAGGCAATGTCAGATTGCACATGTATGGTGACTACTCCCGGTTCACCTCACCCTTCCCATTGTGCTGTCAGACTGCTTGTCCGACATGTTTGTTCAATGTGAGCTTCACTAGCAAGGCCGGCATTTATTGCCCATCACTAATTGTCCCTTGAGAAGGTGGTGGTGAGCCGCTTTCTTGAACCGCTGCAGTCCGGGTGGTGAAGGTGCTCCCACAGTGCTGTTAGGGAGGGAGTTCCAGGATTGTGACCCAGCGACGATGAAGGAACGGCCGATATATTCCCAAGTCAGGATGGTGTGTGAATTGGAGGGGAACGTGGAGGTGGTGGTGTTCCCATGCGCCTGCTGCCCTGGTGGTTCTAGGGGTGGGGATCACAAAGGCGGGAGCTGCTGTAAAAGTACCCGGTACTTAGCTTGTACTGCACCAGAGTGCGGCGGTGGTGAATCGGATGGATTTTGAGCCTCGTGGCATGGGCACCAATCAAATGAACTGTTCCGTTCTGGACGGAGTTAAACTTCTTGTGAGCTGTTGAAACTGCACTTGTCCAGGTGAGTGGTGAGTGACCCCCCCTCACACTCCTGATTTAGATGGTGGAGAGGCGTTGAGGGGGTCAGGGGTAAACCTCTCAACACAGAATGCCTAGCCTTGCCCTGCACGAGGAGACACAGTGTTAGTGAGGCTGGCCCAGCTAAACTCCTGGTCCTGACCCGCAAGATGTTAATGCTGGGGGGGCTTGGTGATGAGGAGGCGCCTGAGGTTTGTCTTGTACATCATCATCATAGGCAGTCCCTCGGAATCAAGGAGGACTTGCTTCCACTCTTAATATGAGTCCTTAGGTGGCTGAACAATCCAATACGAGAACCACAGTCTCTGTCACAGGTGGGACAGACAGTGGTTGAAGGAAAGGGAGGGTGGGACTGGTTTGCCGCACGCTCTTTCCACTGCCCGCGCTTGGTTTCTGCATGTTCTCGGAGATGAGACTTGAGGTGCTCAGCGCCCTCCCGGATGCACTTCCTCCTCTTAGGGTGGTCTTTGGCCAGGGACTCCCAGATGTCAGTGGGATGTTGCACTTTATCATGGAGGCTTGTACAAGATGCTCATTGTCTGTCACTTTTGTGGTGTGAATGTTATCTGGCAGGTGTCAACCCAACCCTGGATGTTGTCCAGATGTTGCTGTAGGCTGATACACTATCTGATTATAGGAGCATCAGTAGATACTGTCAGTATACAAGTACAAGCAGGAGGAGTGATGCACATACAAACTCTCAGGACACACCTCCTAGCTGGATCGTCCTTCTCTGCATCGTTCCTGATTGTCATGTATGTAGACATGTATACTAACTGTGTAGTCACATAAGGTGTGCCACCAGAGGGCACTGCGGTGGGAGACCTGAGGGTCAACTGTATAGGTGTGCAGGGCGCAGTATAAAAGGCTGCCCACCATGCTTGTGCCTCACTCTGGAGTGACAATAAATGGGACTAAGGTCACAACAGCTCAAGTACAATACTAGACCTCGTGGAGTCATTCATAAGAATATTAAAGACATAACAACTGGCGACGAGATTATGAACTTTCACGCTAAAATGACTAACGTTGGTCCATTAGAAAAGTTCTCAAAGGGTGAAGATTGGGAAGCCTTTACAGAGCAACTTAACTAATATTTCATAACAAACGACCTGGTGGGCGATGCTCCAGCCACGCTGGCAGATAAGCGCAGAGCTATACTGTTGACCAGTTGTGGGCCTGCGGCCTTCGGCCTCGTCAGGGACTTGCTTGCACCAGAGAAAACAACGACCAAGTCATACGAGGAGCTGAGAGTGCTAATTCAGGACCAACTCAAACTGAAGGAGAGCATCCTCACGGCCAGGCATCGATTTTATACACACCGCCACCCCGAGGGCCAGGAAATCGCGAAATACACTGCCGACCTCAGGAGGCTGGCAGGACCGTGTGAATTCAGCGCATCCCTCACCGATGTGTTGCGGGATATCTTCGTAATTGGCATCAGTCATGAGGCCCTTCTTCACAGGCTACTGTCTGGTGAAACCACCGTCACGCTGCAGAAGGCCATCAGCATCAGCCAGGCGTTCATGACCTCAAGCTGCAGCTCCAAGCAGATGATGACTCACTCTCAGGACTCAAACCCGGCAAGTACTGTAAATAGAATGGCGCCTTTCACAGGCAGAACTGTTAAACATGAGTCTGCCCAGGGCAGAGCGTACAGACCCCCGAGTCCTTTAACTCAGTGTCCGAGGGGTGCAAACGTAAGTCGAGTAACACCATGCTGGTGTTGTGGAGGTAATCACAGGGCTCATCAGTGTCAGTTCAGAGACTATGTGTGCAAAGGCTGCAGCACAAAGGGCTCCCTCCAGCGAATGTGCAAAAGAGCTGTGACTCACCAAGTGGAAGAGGAGTCAGCAGATGTCTGTGAATCCAGCGTGGATTACGAGGAGATGGCTAGAGAGGCAGCTCAGTCCCAGGACGAAGTGTATGGAGTATATACCTGCACCTCAGATTGTCCTCCAGTGATAATGGAAGTCGAGATAAAAGGCGGTCCAGTCGTCATGGAAGTGGACATGGGGGCGTGTCAGTCAGTAATAAGCCAGGAAGCCTTTGAGAGGCTATGGAACGATCAAGCTGAATGACCCAAGCTGGTCCCGGTTCAGGGAAAGCTGCGCACCGACACCATGGAATGATATCAGTTGTTGGTAGTGCGGATGTAAGTGTATCCCATGATGGCGCGGTGCACAATTTACCATTGTGGATTGTTTCAGGTGATGGACCAACGCTACTTGCAAGAAGATGGAAGGGGAAGATTCATTGGAACTGGGAAGACTCCATCCCTCCAGCGATTGACGTCCCCCGTGCTCAGAGGCAGAGCAAGCTCCCACCTTCGGTTGGACCAGGCATCGGAGAGCAGATCCACGCAGCCCCCGAGGCACAGACCGCTCATCACGACTGCGTGGCGATGATCTGGCCCAGATCTGAACGCACCATCCCGGTTTCAGTGGCAGGACTCCTGGGGAGGAAGATTGGATCCGAGGGCACCTTCCCAGTTTCAGTGGCAGAATCCCTGGGAAAGAAGATCACGGCAGTCGACATCATGGACAGGGAAAAGATGGCGTCCAAACCACGAGGTGCAGCGCTAATGGAGCAATGACACGTGGTTCCACGCAAAGAAGACAATTGGGGTAAAAGTAGTAAGGCCATTTTAAAGGAGGCCAGTAACCCGCAATTTTTGAATGAACTGCTTGAAATTGGTAACCAATGCAACGAGCAAAATGTTGTTGAGTGATGTCAGTTGCAAATTGCAATCAGCCAATGTAGCGGGCAAACACCTAATAGTCGTATACAGGTCCAGTGGGCTACCCAATGCTGTAATCTGCGTTCCCGGGACCAAAACGATGTATCATAAAGTGTCCCCACAGCTGACAGAAGTAGACAAGTCACAGAGTAAACGATCCCCGGAGAGCAGAGGCACTGGTAGCGATACCCTGACTCAGACCGGTTTAACATTGCAGGCACCCGATGGCATGAACCGCCACGGGCCAGAAACTGTAAACTGCGCCTATGCTCGCAGTCGGCTACCGTCGCTCACCACCCGGGTGGAAAAGGCGCAGCCTACAAACCCACTCGCTACACGGCAATGCCCAAGAGCGAAGAGTCTTCTGAACGGGATCTGGACCAGCCAGGATCCCAAACTAGAGTGTGCTCACAACGATGCCCTCAAAGAAAGCGAGCCAGCAGTCCCCTGCAAACTGCTAGACAAGACGAGGCAGCCCCACCGTCAATAAGACGGAATGCTCACTCGCTTAGACCGCTTCCCAGGGAGCAGCAGTGACACTGTGCAAACGAAAAGGACAGAGAGGTCACAGACACATCAGCTGTCTTTGGGCCTGCCCGAAACTAGCAGTAACGGCAAGAGCCCTGAGCTCCGGCAACTCGAGCAAAATGAGTTCACCTCGCCCACAGACCCACCAGACGACCCAGATCTCATCCGGCCGTGCTGGAACTAGACTGTCCTTGTGTACCTGTACTGATATACCTGGACTGATCATGTAAATGTACCACACAAAAAGAAACACAACTGTAATCCACCCAACAAATGTACCAAGATGTAAATGTAAAACCCATGTGATGAACTTGAATGCAACTTGCGTGTAACGGGCCATTAGCCCGATCTCTATGGGGGGGGGAGGGGGAGAATGGAGTAGTCATGGACTCACAACCAGAAACCACAGGGACCTCCACTGGTAACAAATCTCACTACCAACCCACCCAAGCTAGAAGTGACCCTCCAATGGTCAACCAGGAAGAGCAAAGCCCAGGTCACCGTCAATGTACGAGTCAATTTGCATTAAAGACTTAGGGGGGAGGGAAGTGATGTCATGTATGTAGACCATGTATACTAACTGTATAGTCACATAAGGTATGCCACCAGGGGGCACTGCGGTGGGAGACCTGAGGATCAACTGCATAGGTGTGCAGGGCCCAGTATAAAAGGCTGACTACCATGCTTGTGCCTCACTCTGGAGTTACAATAAATGGGACTAAGGTCACAACAGCTCAAGTACAATACTAGACCTTGTGGAGTCATTCATAAGAGTATTAAAGACACAACACTGATTGTATTTAATCTTGAGCATGTACAATCACTATACACTCCCCCCCACCCCCCCGGCCCCATGCTCACTACTGGGTGTATACACTCATTGATCACTGCATGCCTGTTGCACCCACATAGCCTCAGTTCTAGGACCCTTCCCATGTTACACGTTCACTAATCCGTGTCATATTCCAATGAGGACATGGGCTGACAACAAGCTCCCTATGGATTGCAGGATAGGCCTCACCTAAAGTGCGAGAGGGTGAAATGCATTTACACGGATTTCAATCTCTCTCAGATTATGATCTGCTGTAAAGGCCTCTTTGTACATGAAGCATCCCATTGTTCTGTGTTTAGATTCAGTCTTTGCCTCACAGGGCATTGATTGTATCACGAGTGACACTTACACCTCCAGTCTTCGAAAACAACTCTCAGTGCTCCTGCTTGTATCTGATGAGCCTTTATTCACATTCATGGATTTGAATAATATGAGACCCACATTCTGCACTAAACCATCTGCCCTGGACATCCGTCTCCAGAAGGAAGATATCTTTAAAAGCTAATTGTATCTAATTATCCACTTGTAACCCCATCAGCCCCACCATTACCTCATCAGCCCCACCATAATCCCATCAGCCCCACCATTACCCCATCAGCCCCACCATAATCCCATCAGCCCCACCATAATCCCATCAGCCCCACCATAATTCCAGCAGCCCCACCATAACCCTATCAGCCCCACCATAACCCCATCAGCCCCACCATAATCCCATCAGCCCCACCATAACCCCATCAGCCCCACCATAACCCCATCAGCCCCACCATAATCCTATCAGCCCCACCATAACCCCATCAACCCCACCATAACCCCATCAGCCCCAGCATAACACCATCAGCCCCACCACAATCTCATCAGCCCCACCATAATCCCATCAGCCCAACATAACCCCATCAGCCCCACCATAATCCCATCAGCCCCACCATAATCCCATCAGCCCCACCATAATCCCATCAGCCCCACCATAACCCCATCAGCCCCACCACAATCTCATCAGCCCCACCATAATCCCATCAGCCCACCATAACCCCATCAGCCCCACCATAATCCCATCAGCCCCACCATAATCCCATCAGCCCCACCATAACCCCATCAGCCCCACCATAACCCCATCAGCCCCACCATAACCCCATCAGCCCCACTATAATCCCATCAGCCCCACCATAACCCCATCAGCCCCACCATAACCCCATCAGCCCCACCATAATCCCATTAGCCCCACCATAACCCCATCAGCCCCACCATAATCCCATCAGCCCCACCATAACCCCATCAACCCCACCATAACCCCATCAGCCCCAGCATAACACCATCAGCCCCACCATAATCTCATCAGCCCCACCATAATCCCATCAGCCCATCATAACCGCATCAGCCCCACCATAATCCCATCAGCCCCACCATAATCCCATCAGCCCCACCATAATCCCATCAGCCCCACCATAACCCCATCAGCCCCACCATAACCCCATCAGCCCCACCATAATCCCATCAGCCCCACCATAATCCCATCAGCCCCACCATAACCCCATCAGCCCCACCATAATCCCATCAGCCCCACCATAACACCATCAGCCCCACTACAATCTCATCAGCCCCACAATAATCGCATCAGCCCACCATAACCCCATCAGCCCCACCATAATCCCATCAGCCCCACCATAATCCCATCAGCCCCACCATAACCCCATCAGCCCCACCATAACCCCATCAGCCCACCATAACCCCATTAGGAGGTTATGCTTGCACTGTATAAAACACTGGTTAGGCCAAAGCTGGAGTACTGTGACAGTTCTGGTCACCACATTGCAGGAAAGATGTGATTGCACTGGAGAGGGTACAGAGGTGATTGACGAGGATGTTGCCTGGACTGGAGAATTTTGGCTATGAGGAAAGGTTGGAGATGCTGGGTTTGTCTTCTTTGGAACAGAGGAGGCTGAGGGGAGACCTTATTGAAGTGTATAAAATTATGAGGGGCCTAGATAGAGTGGATAGGATGGAGTTATTTCCCTTAGCAGAGGGGTCAACAAGCAGGGGGGCATAGATTTAATGTAATTGGTAAGAGATTTAGAGGGGATTTGAGGGGAAATGTCTTCACCCAGATAGTGGTGGGGGTCTGGAACTCACTGCCTGAAAGGGTGGTAGAGGCAGAAACCCTCACCATATTGAAAAAGTACTTGGATGTGCACTTGAAGTGCTGTAACCTACAGGGCTACGGACCCAGAGCTGGAAAGTAGGATTAGGCTGGATAGCTCTTGGTCGGCCGGCACGGACACGATGGGCCGAAATGGCCTCCTTCCGTGCTATGATTCTATAACCCCATCAGTCCAACCATTGACCAAAGAATCATTAAATGCTAACTGCATCTAACTGCAGATATGCCGCACACGTACAGATGTTGAATGGTGTTGACAAATGCCAGATGTTCACTTCTATCTTTTCCAATGACACACGATGCAAGCAGGCAGTGAAAGTCTGTTGTATCGGCATGGCAACAGCCATTTTACACACAGCAAGATGCCACAAACAGGAAGGACTTGGGGTGGCAGTTAATCTGCAGTTGGCGGCTGAAATAGACCTTCTCTTTCATTTTCAACTTCTCTCTCTCGGCCTCTGTTTGATCTCTTCACCGTCTGAGTCACAGTCAGCAGCCAGAGATTGCTGTGCAGGCAAGCAAGTGAAGGGCCTTCTGTGCAACATGGGTTTAATAGTCGACGCTCATTCTCACTGGGGATGATGGGGTGGCTATGCCTTCATTAAATTCTCACTGTCTGTGGAAAGAGATTAACCAAGAGAGAACACTTGCAGGAAGACTATGAGGAGCGAGGTCCTTCAGTTCAAACACAGTGATTGATGGGGTGAGGACACACATTCCCTGCCTTTAGATTGGCTCCTGGGTGAATCTCTGATCGTTCTCACACTGTCTCTTTAAATTTACTCTCCTTTTCACACTCACATTAAAACACACAGTCACTGTCACTCATGGTGATACAACAAGTCAGCCGCATAATTACACAGGGCACACACTCACCCTGGCAACCACACTCAAACTGGCAGAGCCCCTCGCACTCTGATTCACCCGCTCAAAAATGCCACAGGTAAATGATAGCCGGCGATTATACGGTGAGCGGTCCAACAAATCACCGCCATTACATTCCTCTCACCTGCACTATTAAAAACCTGCCCCTCCTGTCGAATCCCTGTGTGGGACTGTCCCTTTTGTCCAGTCCCCTGTGTTACACTGCACCTATATTTAGTTCTAGCCTTTCAGAGTCCTTGTCTTGTGTTGTGTAAATATGCTGTGTTGGGCTATGTATATACACTGTCCTGTCCTGTGCTGGGCTGTGTATATACACTGTCCCATTCTGCGTTGTCTGTGAATATATACTGTCCAATCCTGTGTTGGGCTGTGTATATACACCGTCCCATCCTGTGTTGTCTGTGTATATACAGTATCCCATCCTGTGTTGGGCTGTGTATACACACTGTCCCATCCTGTGTTGGGCCATGTAGAAACACTGCCCCATCCTGTGTTGTCTGTCTATATACACTGTCCTGTCCTGTGTTGTCTGTGAATATATACTGTCCCATCCAGTGTTGTCTGTGTATATACACTGTCTCATCCTGTGTTGGACAATGTAGCAACACTGTCCCATCCTGTGTTGTCTGTGTATATACACTGTCCCATCCTGTGTTGTCTGTGTATATACACTGTCCCGTCCTGTGTTGTCTGTGTATACACTGTCCTGTCCTGTGTTGGGCTGTGTATATACACTGTGACATCCTGTGTTGGGCTGTGTATATACACTGTCCCATGCTGTTTTGACTGTGTATATACACAGTACCATCCTCTGTTGTCTGTGAATATACACTGTCCCATCCTGTGTTGCCTGTGTATATACACTTTCCCATCCTGTGTTGTCTGTGTATATACACTGTCCCGTCCTATGTTGTCTGTGTATATACACTGTCCTGTCCAGTGTTGTCTGTGAATATACACTGTCCCATCCTGCGTTGCCTGTGTATATACACTTTCCCATCCTGTGTTGTCTGTGTATATACACTGTCCCATCCTGTGTTGTCTGTGTATATACACTGTCCCGTCCTGTGTTGTCTGTGTATACACTGTCCTGTCCTGTGTTGGGCTGTGTATATACACTGTGACATCCTGTGTTGGGCTGTGTATATACACTGTCCCATGCTGTTTTGACTGTGTATATACACAGTACCATCCTCTGTTGTCTGTGAATATACACTGTCCCATCCTGTGTTGCCTGTGTATATACACTTTCCCATCCTGTGTTGCCAATGCATATACACTTTCCCATCCTGTTTTGTCTGTGTATATAAACTGTCCCGTCCTGTGTTGGGCTGTGTAAATACACTGTCCCATCCTGTGTTGTCTGTGTATATATGCTGTCCCATCCTGTGTTGGGATGTGTATATACACTGTCCAGTCCTGTGTTGTCTGTGTATATACACTGTCCTGTCCTGTGTTGTCTGTGTATATACACGGACCCGTCCTGTCCTGTCTGTGTATATACACTGTCCCATCCTGTGTTGTCTGTGTATATTACACTATCCTGTCCTGTGTTGTCTGTGTGTATATATACTGTCCCATCCTGTGTTGTCTGTGTATATACACTGTGCCATCCCATGTTGTCTGTGTATATACACTGCCCCATCCAGTTTGGGCTGTGTATATACAATTTCCCGTCCTGTGTTGGGCTGTGTATATATACTGTACCATCCTTGTTGTCTGTGTATATACACTGATGCATCCTGTGTTGGGCTGTGCATATACACGGTCCTCTCCTGTGTTGTCTGTGTATATACACTGTCCCATCCAGTGTTGGGCTGTGTATATAAAATATCCCGTCCTGTGTTGGACTGTGTATATACACTGTCCAATCCTGTGTTGGGCTGTGTATATACACTGTCCCATCCTGTGTTGTCTGTGTATATACACTGTCCCATCCTGTGTTGGGCTGTGTATATACCCAGCCCCATCCTGTGTTGTCTGTCTATATACAGTATCCAATCCTGTGATGTCTGTGTATATACAATCTCCTGGCGTGTGTTGTCTGTGTATATACAATACCCTGTCCTGTGTTGTCTGTGTATATACACTGCCTGATCCTGTGTTGGGCTCTGTGTATGCACTGTCCCATTCTGTGTTGGGCTGTGTATATACACTGTGACATCCTGTTTAGTCTGTGTATATACATGGTACCATCCTGTGTTGTCTGTGAATATACACTATCCCATCCTATGTTGCCTGTGTATATACACTTTCCAATCCTGTGTTGTCTGTGTATATTACACTGTCCTGTCCTGTGTTGTCTGTGTATATATACTGTTGCATCCTGTGTTGTCTGTGTATATACACTGTCCCATCCCGTGTTGCCTGTGTATATACACTGTCCCATCCATTGTTGTCTGTGTATATACACTATCCCATCCTGTGTTGTCTGTGTATATACACTGTCCCATCCTATGTTGTCTGTGTATATACACTATCCAATCCAGTTTTGGGCTGTGTATATAAAATGTCCAGTCCTGTGTTGGGCTGTGTAAATACACTGTCCCATCCTGTGTTGCCTGTGTATATATGCTGTCCCATCCTGTTTTGGGATGTGTATATACACTGTCCAGTCCTGTGTTGTCTGTGTATATACACTGTCCTGTCCTGTGTTGACTGTGTATATACATGGTCCCGTCCTGTCCTGTCTGTGTATATACACTGTCCCATCCTGTGTTGTCTGTGTATATTACACTATCCTGTGCTGTGTTGTCTGTGTGTATATATACTGTCCCATCCTGTGTTGTCTGTGTATATACACTATGCCATCCCATGTTGTCTGTGTATATACACTGCCCCATCCAGTTTGGGCTGTGTATATACAATGTCCCGTCCTGTGTTGGGCTGTGTATATACACTGTACCATCCTTGTTGTCTGTGTATATACACTGATGCATCCTGTGTTGGGCTGTGCATATACACGGTCCTCTCCTGTGTTGTCTGTGTATATACACGGTCCCATCCAGTGTTGGGCTGTGTATATAAAATATCCCTTCCTGTGTTGGACTGTGTATATACACTGTCCAATCCTGTGTTGGGCTGTGTATATACACTGTCCTATCATGTGTTGTCTGTGTATATACACTGTCCCATCCTGTGTTGGGCTGTGTATATACCCAGTCCCATCCTGTGTTGTCTGTCTATATACAGTATCCAATCCTGTGATGTCTGTGTATATACAATCTCCTGGCGTGTGTTGTCTGTGTATATACAATACCCTGTCCTGTGTTGTCTGTGTATATACACTGCCTGATCCTGTGTTGGGCTCTGTGTATGCACTGTCCCATTCTGTGTTGGGCTGTGTATATACACTGTGACAAAATGTTTAGTCTGTGTATATACATGGTACCATACTGTTTTGTCTGTGAATATACACTATCCCATCCTATGTTGCCTGTGTATATACACTTTCCAATCCTGTGTTGTCTGTGTATATTACACTGTCCTGTCCTGTGTTGTCTGTGTATATATACTGTTGCATCCTGTGTTGTCTGTGTATATACACTGTCCCATCCCGTGTTGCCTGTGTATATACACTGTCCCATCCTTTGTTGTCTGTGTATATACACTATCCCATCCTGTGTTGTCTGTGTATATACACTGTCCCATCCTGTGTTGTCTGTGTATATACACTATCCAATCCAGTTTTGGGCTGTGTATATAAAATGTCCCGCCCTGTGTTGGGCTGAGTATATACACTGCCCCATCCTGTGTTGTCTGTCTATATACAGTATCCCATCCTGTGATGTCTGTGTATATACAATCTCCAGGCCAGTGTTGTATGTGTATGCACAATATCCTGTCCTGTGTTGTCTGTGTATATATACTGCTCGATCCTGTGTTGGGCTCTGTGTATACACTGTCCCATCCTGTGTTGTCTGTGTACATACACTGTCCCATCCTGTCTAGTCTGTGTATAGGCAAAGTTCTGTCCTGTGTGGTCTTTGTATATACAGTGTCCCGTCCTGTGTTGTCTGTGCATATACACTGCCCCATCCTCTGTTGGCTGTGTATATACTCTGTACCGTCCTGTGTTGGGCGGTGTATATACACTGTCCCATCCTGTGTTGGGCTGTATATATACACTGTCACAAACTGCGTTGGGCTGTGTATATACACTGTCCCATCCTGTGTTGGGCTGTGTATATACAATCTCCTGGCCTGTGTTGTCTGTGTATATACACTGTCCTGTCCTGTCCTGTCTGTGTATATGCACTGCCCGATCCTGTGTTGGGCTCTGTGTATACACTGCCCCATCCTGTGTTGTCTGTGTACATACACTGTCCCCTCCTGTCTAGTCTGTTTATAGGCAAAGTCCTGTCCTGTGTAGTCTTTGTATATACAGTGTCCCGTCCTGTGTTGTCTGTGCATATACACTGCCCCATCCTCTGTTGGCTGTGTATATAGTCTGGAGCGTCCTGTGTTGGGCTGTGTATATACACTGTCCCATCCTGTGTTGGGCTGTGTATATACACTGTCCAATCCTGTGTTGTCTGTGTATATACAATATCCTGTCCTGTGTTGTCTGTGTATATACACTGCCCGATCCTGTGTTGGGCTCTGTGTATACACTGTCCCATCCTGTGATGTCTGTGTACATACACTGTTTCATCCTGTCTTGTCTGTGTATAGGCAAAGTCCTGTCCTGTGTGGTCTTTGTATATACAGTGTCCCGTCCTGCATTGTCTGTGTATATACACTGTCCTGTCCTGTGGTGTCTGTGCATATACACTGCCCCATCCTATGTTGTCTGTGTATATACACTGTCACAAACTGCGTTGGGCTGTGTATATACACTGTCCCGTCATGTGTTGTCTGTGCATATACATTGTCCCATCCTGTGTTGGGCTGTGTAAATAAACTGCCCCATCCTGTGTTGGGTGGTGTATATGCACTGTCCCATCCTGTGTTGTCTGTGTATATTACACTCTCCTGTCCTGTGTTGTCTGTGTATATATACTGTCCCATCCTGCATTGTCTGTGAATATACACTGTACCATCCTGTGTTGTCTGTGTACATACACTGTCCCACCCTGTGTTATCTTAGTATATACACTGTCCCATTCTGTGTTGTCTGTGTATATACAGTGTCCTGCCCTGTGTTGTCTGTGTATATTACACTGTCCTGTCCTGTGCTGTCTGTGTATATATACTGTCCCATCCTGTGTTGTCTGTGTATATACACTGTGCCATCCCATGTTGTCTGTTTATATACACTGCCCCATCCAGTGTTGGGCTGTGTCTATACAATGTCCCGTCCTGTGTTGGGCTGTGTATATACACTGTACCATCCTTGTTGTCTGTGTATATACACTGCCCCATCCTGTGTTGTCTCTCTATATACAGTATCCCATCCTGTGATACCTATGCATATACAATCTCCTGGCGTGTGTTGTCTGTGTATATACAATATCCTTTCCTGTGTTGTCTGTGTATATACATTGCCCGATCCTTTGTTGGGCTCTGTTTACACTGTCGTATTCTGTGTTGGGCTGTGTATATACACTGTCCCATCCTGTGTTGTCTGTGTATATATCCTGTCCCATCCTGTGTTGGGCTGTGCATATATACTGTGACGTCCTGTGTTGGACTGTGTATATACACTGTCATGTCCTTTTTTGCCGGTGTATATACACTGTCCATCCTGTGTTGGGCTGTGTATATACACTGTCCAGTCCTGTGTTGTCTGTGTATATACGCTGTCCCGTCCTATGTTGTCTGTGTATAGACACTGTCCTGTCCAGTGTTGTCTGTGAATATACACTGTCCAATCCTGTGTTGGTCTGTGTATATAGACTGTCTTGTCCTGTCCTGTCTGTGTATATACACTGCCCGATCCTGTGTTGGGCTCTGTGTATACACTGCCCCATCCTATGTTGTCTGTGTACATACACTGTCCCCTCCTGTCTTGTCTCTGTATAGGCATAGTCCTGTCCTATGTGGTCTTTGTATGTACAGTGTCCCGTCCTGCATTGTCTGTGTATATACGCTGTCCTGTCCTCTGTTGGCCATGTATATACTCTGTACACAGAGTATATACATAAATGTAGTATCTCCAAATTTGCGGATGACACTAAGTTGGGTGGCAGTGTGAGCTGCGAGGAGGATGCTATGAGTCTGCAGAGCGACTTGGATAGGTTAGGTGAGTGGGCAAATGCATGGCAGATGAAGTACAATGTGGATAATTGTGAGGTTATCCACTTTGGAGGTAAAAACAGAGAGACAGACTATTATCTGAATGGTGACAGATTAGGAAAAGAGGAGGTGCAAAGAGACCTGGGTGTCATGGTACATCAGTCATTGAAGCTTGGCATGCAGGTACAGAAGGCGGTTAAGAAAGCAAATGGCATGTTGGCCTTCATAGCAAGGGGATTTGAGTATAGGGGCAGGGAGGTGTTGCTACAGTTGTATAGGGCCTTGGTGAGGCCACACCTGGAATATTGTGTACAGTTTTGGTCTCCTAACCTGAGGAAGGACATTCTTGCTATTGAGGGAGTGCAGCGAAGGTTCACCAGACTGATTAACGGGATGGCGGGACTGACCTATCAAGAAAGACTGGATCAACTGGGCTTGAATTCACTGGAGTTCAGAAGAATGAGAGGGGACCTCATAGAAACGTTTAAAATTCTGACGCGGTGAGACAGGTTAGATGCAGGAAGAATGTTCCCAATGTTGGGGAAGTCCAGAACCAGGGGACACAGTCTAAGGATAAGCGGTAAGCCATTTAGGACCGAGATGAGAAGGAATTACTTCACCCAGAGAGTGGTGAACCTGTGGAATTCTCGACCACAGAAAGTTGTTGAGGCCAATTCACTAAATATATTCAAAAAAGAGTTAAATGAAGTCCTTACTACTAGGGGGATCATGGGGTATGGTGAGAAAGCAGGAATGGGGTACTGAAGTTGCATGTTCTGCCATGAACTCATTGAATGGCGGTGCAGGCTGGAAGGGCCGAATGGCCTACTCATTCACCTATTTTCTATGTTTCTATGTTTCTATGTACCGTCCTGTGTTGGGCTGTGTATATACACTGTCCCATCCTGTGTTGGGCTGTATATATACGCTGTCACAAACTGCGTTGGGCTGTGTATATACACTGTCCCCATCCTGTGTTGGGCTGTGTATATACAATCTCCTGGCCTGTGTTGTCTGTGTATATACACTGTCTTGTCTTGTCCTGTCTGTGTATATACACTGCCCGATCCTGTGTTGGGCTCTGTGTATACACTGCCCCATCCTGTGTTGTCTGTGTACATACACTGTCCCCTCCTGTCTTGTCTGTGTATAGGCATAGTCCTGTCCTGTGTTCTCTATGTATATACACTGCCCCGTCCTGTGTTCTCTGTATATATACACGCTCCTGTCCTGAGTAGTCTGTGTATATACACTGTCCATTCCGGTGTTGTCTGTTTATATATACTGTCCCATCCTGTGTTGGGCTGTGTATATATACTGTCACATCCTGTGTTGTCTGTGTATACACACTGTACCATCCTGTGTTGTCTGTGAATATACACTGTACCATCCTGCGTTGTCTGTGTATATACACTGACATGTCCTGTTTTGCCTGTGTATATACACTGTCCATCCTGTGTTGGGCTGTGTATATTACACTGTCCTGTCCTGTGTTGTCTGTGTGTATATATACTGTCCCATCCTGTGTTGTCTGTGTATATACACTGTGCCATCCCATGTTGTCTGTGTATATACACTGCCCCATCCAGTGTTGGGCTGTGTCTATACAATGTCCCGTCCTGTGTTGGGCTGTGTATATACACTGTACCATCCTTGTTGTCTGTGTATATACACTGCCCCATCCTGTGTTGTCTCTCTATATACAGTATCCCATCCTGTGATACCTATGCATATACAATCTCCTGGCGTGTGTTGTCTGTGTATATACAATATCCTTTCCTGTGTTGTCTGTGTATATACATTGCCCGATTCTGTGTTGGGCTCTGTTTACACTGTCCTATTCTGTGTTGGGCTGTGTATATACACTGTCCCATCCTGTGTTGTCTGTGTATATATCCTGTCCCATCCTGTGTTGGGCTGTGTATATATACTGTGACGTCCTGTGTTGGACTGTGTATATACACTGTCATGTCCTTTTTTGCCTGTGTATATACACTGTCCATCCTGTGTTGGGCTGTGTATATACACTGTCCAGTCCTGTGTTGTCTGTGTATATACGCTGTCCCATCCTATGTTGTCTGTGTATAGACACTGTCCTGTCCAGTGTTGTCTGTGAATATACACTGTCCAATCCTGTGTTGGTCTGTGTATATAGACTGTCTTGTCCTGTCCTGTCTGCGTATATACACTGCCGATCCTGTGTTGGGCTCTGTGTATACACTGCCCCATCCTATGTTGTCTGTGTACATACACTGTCCCCTGTCTTGTCTGTGTATAGGCATAGTCCTGTCCTATGTGGTCTTTGTATATACAGTGTCCCGTCCTGCATTGTCTGTGTATATACGCTGTCCTGTCCTCTGTTGGCCGTGTATATACTCTGTACACAGAGTATATACATAAATGTAGTATCTCCAAATTTGCAGATGACACTAAGTTGGGTGGCAGTGTGAGCTGCGAGGAGGATGCTATGAGTCTGCAGAGCGACTTGGATAGGTTAGGTGAGTGGGCAAATACATGGCAGATGAAGTACAATGTGGATAAATGTGAGGTTATCCACTTTGGAGGTAAAAACAGAGAGACAGACTATTATCTGAATGGTGACAGATTAGGAAAAGAGGAGGTGCAAAGAGACCTGGGTGTCATGGTACATCAGTCATTGAAGGTTGGCATGCAGGTACAGAAGGCGGTTAAGAAAGCAAATGGCATGTTGGCCTTCATAGCGAGGGGATTTGAGTATAGGGGCAGGGAGGTGTTGCTACAGTTGTATAGGGCCTTGGTGAGGCCACGCCTGGAGTATTGTGTACAGTTTTGGTCTCCTAACCTGAGGAAGGACATTCTTGCTATTGAGGGAGTGCAGCGAAGGTTCACCAGACTGATTAACGGGATGGCGGAACTGACCTATCAAGAAAGACTGGATCAACTGGGCTTGAATTCACTGGAGTTCAGAAGAATGAGAGGGGACCTCATAGAAACGTTTAAAATTCTGACGGGGTGAGACAGGTTAGATGCAGGAAGAATGTTCCCAATGTTGGGGAAGTCCAGAACCAGGGGACACAGTCTAAGGATAAGCGGTAAGCCATTTAGGACCGAGATGAGAAGGAATTACTTCACCCAGAGAGTGGTGAACATGTGGAATTCTCGACCACAGAAAGTTGTTGAGGCCAATTCACTAAATATATTCAAAAAAGAGTTAAATGAAGTCCTTACTACTAGGGGGATCATGGGGTATGGTGAGAAAGCAGGAATGGGGTACTGAAGTTGCATGTTCAGCCATGAACTCATTGAATGGCGGTGCAGGCTGGAAGGGCCGAATGGCCTACTCATTCACCTATTTTCTATGTTTCTATGTTTCTATGTACCGTCCTGTGTTGGGCTGTGTATATACACTGTCCCGTCCTGTGTTGGGCTGTATATATACGCTGTCACAAACTGCGTTGGGCTGTGTATATACACTGTCCCATCCTGTGTTGGGCTGTGTATATACAATCTCCTGGTCTGTGTTGTCTGTGTATATACACTGTCTTGTCTTGTCCTGTCTGTGTATATACACTGCCCGATCCTGTGTTGGGCTCTGTGTATACACTGCCCCATCCTGTGTTGTCTGTGTACATACACTGTCCCCTCCTGTCTTGTCTGTGTATAGGCATAGTCCTGTCCTGTGTTCTCTATGTATATACACTGCCCCGTCCTGTGTTCTCTGTATATATACACGCTCCTGTCCTGAGTAGTCTGTGTATATACACTGTCCATTCCGGTGTTGTCTGTTTATATATACTGTCCCATCCTGTGTTGGGCTGTGTATATATACTGTCACATCCTGTGTTGTCTGTGTATACACACTGTACCATCCTGTGTTGTCTGTGAATATACACTGTACCATCCTGCGTTGTCTGTGTATATACACTGACATGTCCTGTTTTGCCTGTGTATATACACTGTCCATCCTGTGTTGGGCTGTGTATATTACACTGTCCTGTCCTGTGTTGTCTGTGTGTATATATACTGTCCCATCCTGTGTTGTCTGTGTATATACACTGTGCCATCCCATGTTGTCTGTGTATATACACTGCCCCATCCAGTGTTGGGCTGTGTCTATACAATGTCCCGTCCTGTGTTGGGCTGTGCATATACACTGTACATCCTTGTTGTCTGTGTATATACACTGCCCCATCCTGTGTTGTCTCTCTATATACAGTATCCCATCCTGTGATACCTATGCATAAACAATCTCCTGGCGTGTGTTGTCTGTGTATATACAATATCCTTTCCTGTGTTGTCTGTGTATATACATTGCCCGATCCTGTGTTGGGCTCTGTTTACACTGTCCTATTCTGTGTTGGGTTGTGTATATACACTGTCCCATCCTGTGTTGTCTGTGTATATATCCTGTCCCATCCTGTGTTGGGCTGTGTATATATACTGTGACGTCCTGTGTTGGACTGTGTATATACACTGTCATGTCCTTTTTTGCCTGTGTATATACACTGTCCATCCTGTGTTGGGCTGTGTATATAAACTGTCCAGTCCTGTGTTGTCTGTGTATATACGCTGTCCCGTCCTATGTTGTCTGTGTATAGACACTGTCCTGTCCAGTGTTGTCTGTGAATATACACTGTCCAATCCTGTGTTGGTCTGTGTATATACACTGTCTTGTCCTGTCCTGTCTGTGTATATACACTGCCCGATCCTGTGTTTGGCTCTGTGTATACACTGCCCCATCCTATGTTGTCTGTGTACATACACTGTCCCCTCCTGTCTTGTCTGTGTATAGGCATAGTCCTGTCCTATGTGGTCTTTGTATATACAGTGTCCCGTCCTGCATTGTCTGTGTATATACGCTGTCCTATCCTCTGTTGGCCGTGTATATACTCTGTACACAGAGTATATACATAAATGTAGTATCTCCAAATTTGCGGATGACACTAAGTTGGGTGGCAGTGTGAGCTGCGAGGAGGATGCTATGAGTCTGCAGAGCGACTTGGATAGGTTAGGTGAGTGGGCAAATGCATGGCAGATGAAGTACAATGTGCATAAATGTGAGGTTATCCACTTTGGTGGTAAAAACAGAGAGACAGACTATTATCTGAATGGTGACAGATTAGGAAAAGAGGAGGTGCAAAGAGACCTGGGTGTCATGGTACATCAGTCATTGAAGGTTGGCATGCAGGTACAGAAGGCGGTTAAGAAAGCAAATGGCATGTTGGCCTTCATAGCGAGGGGATTTGAGTATAGGGGCAGGGAGGTGTTGCTACAATTGTACAGGGCCTTGGTGAGGCCACACCTGGAGTATTGTGTACAGTTTTGGTCTCCTAACCTGAGGAAGGACATTCTTGCTATTGAGGGAGTGCAGCGAAGGTTCACCAGACTGATTCCCGGGATGGCGGGACTGACCTATCAAGAAAGACTGGATCAACTGGGCTTGAATTCACTGGAGTTCAGAAGAATGAGAGGGGACCTCATAGAAACGTTTAAAATTCTGACGCGGTGAGACAGGTTAGATGCAGGAAGAATGTTCCCAATGTTGGGGAAGTCCAGAACCAGGGGACACAGTCTATGGATAAGGGGTAAGACATTTAGGACCGAGATGAGAAGGAATTACTTCACCCAGAGAGTGGTGAACCTGTGGAATTCTCGACCACAGAAAGTTGTTGAGGCCAATTCACTAAATATATTCAAAAAGGAGTTAAATGAAGTCCTTACTACTAGGGGGATCATGGGGTATGGTGAGAAAGCAGGAATGGGGTACTAAAGTTGCATGTTCAGCCATGAACTCATTGAATGGCGGTGCAGGCTGGAAGGGCCGAATGGCCTACTCATTCACCTATTTCCTATGTTTCTATGTTTCTATGTACCGTCCTGTGTTGGGCTGTGTATATACACTGTCCCATCCTGTGTTGGGCTGTATATATACGCTGTCACAAACTGCGTTGGGCTGTGTATATACACTGTCCCATCCTGTGCTGGGCTGTGTATATACAATCTCCTGGCCTGTGTTGGTCTGTGTATATACACTGTCTTGTCCTGTCCTGTCTGTGTATATACACTGCCCGATCCCGTGTTGGGCTCTGTGTATACACTGCCCCATCCTGTGTTGTCTGTGTACATACACTGTCCCCTCCTGTCTTGTCTGTGTATAGGCATAGTCCTGTCCTGTGTTCTCTATGTATATACACTGCCCCGTCCTGTGTTCTCTGTATATATACACGCTCCTGTCCTGAGTGGTCTGTGTATATACACTGTCCATTCCGGTGTTGTCTGTTTATATATACTGTCCCATCCTGTGTTGGGCTGTGTATATATACTGTCACATCCTGTGTTGTCTGTGTATACACACTGTACCATCCTGTGTTGTCTGTGTATATACACTGTACCATCCTGCGTTGTCTGTGTATATACACTGACATGTCCTGTTTTGCCTGTGTATATACACTGTCCATCCTGTGTTGGGCTGTGTATATGCACTGTCTAGTCCTGTGTTGTCTGTGTATATACACTGTCCCGTCCTATGTTATCTGTGTATAGACACTGTCCTGTCCAGTGTTGTCTGTGAATATACACTGTCCCATCCTGTGTTGCCAATGCATATACACTTTCCCATCCTGTTTTGTCTGTGTATATAAACTGTCCCGTCCTGTGTTGGGCTGTGTATATACACTGTCCCGTCCTGTCTTGTCAGTGTATGTACACTGTCCCATCCTGTGTTGTCTGTGTATATTACACTGTCCTGTCCTGTGTTGTCTGTGTATATATATACTGTCCCATCCTGTGTTGTCTGTGTATATACACTGTTCCATCCCATGTTGTCTGTGTATATACACTGCCCCATCCAGTGTTGGGCTGTGTCTATACAATGTCCCGTCCTGTGTTGGGCTGTGTATATACACTGTACCATCCTTGTTGTCTGTGTATATACACTGCCCCATCCTGTGTTGTCTCTCTATATACAGTATCCCATCCTGTGATACCTGTGTATATACAATCTCCTGGCGTGTGTTGTCTGTGTATATACAATATCCTTTCCTGTGTTGTCTGTGTATATACACTGCCCGATCCTGTTTTGGGCTCTGTTTAACACTGTCCTATTCTGTGTTGGGCTGTGTATATACACTGTCCCATCCTGTGTTGTCTGTGTATATATCCTGTCCCATCCTGTGTTGGGCTGTGTATATATACTGTGACGTCCTGTGTTGGGCAGTGTATATACACTGTCCCATCCTGTGTTGTCTGTGTATATATCCTGTCCCATCCTGTGTTGGGCTGTGTATATATACTGTGACGTCCTGTGTTGGACTGTGTATATACACTGTACCATCCTGCGTTGTCTGTGTATATACACTGGCATGTCCTTTTTTGCCTGTGTATATACACTGTCCATCCTGTGTTGGGCTGTGTATATACACTGTCCAGTCCTGTGTTGTCTGTGTATATACACTGTCCCGTCCTATGTTGTCTGTGTACAGACATTGTCCTGTCCAGTGTTGTCTGTGAATATGAACTGTCCCATCTTGTGTTGCCTGTGCATATACACTTTCCCATCCTGTTTTCTCTGCGTTTATAAACTGTCCAATCATGTGTTGGGCTGTGTATATACACGGTACCGTCCTGTGTTGTCTGTGAATATACACTGTCCCATCCTATGTTGCCTGTGTATATACACTTTCCAATCCTGTGTTGTCTGTGTATATTACACTGTCCTGTCCTGTGTTATCTGTGTACGTATACTGTCCCATCCTGTGTTGTCTGTGTATACACACTGTCCTGTCCTGTCTTGTCTGTGTATATACACTGTCCTGTCCTGTGTTGTCTGTGTATATATATACTGCCCAATCCTGTGTTGTCTGTGTATATACACTGTGCCATCCTTGTTGTCTGTGTATATACACTGACTCATCCTGTGTTGGACTGTGCATATACACGGCCCTCTCCTGTGTTGTCTGTGTATATACATTGTCCCATCCTGTGTTGCCAATGCATATACACTTTCCCATCCTGTTTTGTCTGTGTATATAAACTGTCCCGTCCTGTGTTGGGCTGTGTATATACACTGTCCCGTCCTGTCTTGTACACTGTCCCATCCTGTGTTGTCTGTGTATATTACACTGTCCTGTCCTGTGTTGTCTGTGTATATATATACTGTCCCATCCTGTGTTGTCTGTGTATATACACTGTGCCATCCCATGTTGTCTGTGTATATACACTGCCCCATCCAGTGTTGGGCTGTGTCTATACAATGTCCCGTCCTGTGTTGGGCTGTGTATATACACTGTACCATCCTTGTTGTCTGTGTATATACACTGCCCCATCCTGTGTTGTCTCTCTATATACAGTATCCCATCCTGTGATACCTGTGTATATACAATCTCCTGGCGTGTGTTGTCTGTGTATATACAATATCCTTTCCTGTGTTGTCTGTGTATATACACTGCCCGATCCTGTGTTGGGCTCTGTTTAACACTGTCCTATTCTGTGTTGGGCTGTGTATATACACTGTCCCATCCTGTGTTGTCTGTGTATATATCCTGTCCCATCCTGTGTTGGGCTGTGTATATATACTGTGACGTCCTGTGTTGGGCTGTGTATATACACTGTCCCATCCTGTGTTGTCTGTGTATATATCCTGTCCCATCCTGTGTTGGGCTGTGTATATATACTGTGACGTCCTGTGTTGGACTGTGTATATACACTGTACCATCCTGCGTTGTCTGTGTATATACACTGGCATGTCCTTTTTGCCTGTGTATATACACTGTCCATCCTGTGTTGGGCTGTGTATATACACTGTCCAGTCCTGTGTTGTCTGTGTATATACGCTGTCCCGTCCTATGTTATCTGTGTATAGACATTGTCCTGTCCAGTGTTGTCTGTGAATAAGAACTGTCCCATCTTGTGTTGCCTGTGCATATACACTTTCCCATCCTGTTTTCTCTGTGTTTATAAACTGTCCAATCATGTGTTGGGCTGTGTATATACACGGTACCGTCCTGTGTTGTATGTGAATATACACTGTCCCATCCTATGTTGCCTGTGTATATACACTTTCCAAACCTGTGTTGTCTGTGTATATTACACTGTCCTGTCCTGTGTTATCTGTGTACCTATACTGTCCCATCCTGTGTTGTCTGTGTATACACACTGTCCTGTCCTGTCTTGTCTGTGTATATACACTGTCCTGTCCTGTGTTGTCTGTGTATATATATACTGCCCCATCCTGTGTTGTCTGTGTATATACACTGTGCCATCCTTGTTGTCTGTGTATATACACTGACTCATCCTGTGTTGGACTGTGCATATACACGGCCCTCTCCTGTGTTGTCTGTGTATATACATTGTCCCATCCAGTGTTGGGCTGTGTATATAAAATGCCCCGTCCTGTGTTGGGCTGTGTATATACACTGTCCAATCCTGTGTTGTCTGTGTATGTACACTGTCCCATCCAGTGTCGGGCTGTGTATATACAATGTCCTGTCCTGTGTCGGGCTGTGTATATACACTGTCCAATCCTGTGTTGGGCTGTGTATATACACTGTCCCATCCTGTGTTGTCTGTGTATATACACTGTCCCATCCTGTGTTGGGCTGTGTATATACACTGCCCCATCCTGTGTTGCCTGTCTATATACAGTATCCCATCCTGTGATGTCTGTGTATGTACAATCACCTGGCCTGTGTTGTCTGTGTATATACAATATCCTGCCCTGTGTTGTCTGTGTATATACACTGCCAGATCCTGTGTTGGGCTCTGTGTATACACTGTCCCATTCTGTGTTGGGCTGTGTATATACACTGTGCCATCCTGTGTTGTCTGTGTATATATGCTGTCCCATCCTGTGTTGGGCTGTGTATATACACTGTGACGTCATGTGTTGGACTGTGTATATACACTGTCCCATCCTGTTTAATCTGTGTATATACACGGTACCATCCTGTGTTGTCTGTGAATATACACTGTCCCATCCTATGTTGCCTGTGTATATACACTTTCCAATCCTGTGTTGTCTGTGTATATTACACTGTCCTGTCATGTGTTGTCTGTGTATATATACTGTCCCATCCTGTGTTGTCTGTGTATATACACTGTCCCATCCCGTGTTGCCTGTGTATATACACTGTCCCATCCAGTGTTGGGCTGTGTATATAAAATATCCCGTCCTGTGTTGAACTGTGTATATACACTGTCGAATCCTGTGTTGGGCTGTGTATAAACACTGTCCCATCCTGTGTTGTCTGTGTATATACACTGTCCCATCCTGTGTTGGGCTGTGTATATACACTGCCCCATCCAGTGTTGTCTCTCTATATACAGTATCCAATCCTGTGATGTCTGTGTATAGACAATCTCCTGGCGTGTGTTGTCTGTGTATATACAATATCCTGTCCTGTGTTGTCTGTGTATATACACTGCCCGATCCTGTGTTGGGCTCTGTTTACACTGTCCTATTCTGTGTTGGGCTGTGTATATACACGGTCCCATCCTGTGTTGTCTGTGTATATATCCTGTCCCATCCTGTGTTGGGCTGTGTATATATACTGTGATGTCCTGTGTTGGACTGTGTATATACACTGTACCATCCTGCGTTGTCTGTGTATATACACTGGCATGTCCTTTTTTGCCTGTGTATATACACTGTCCATCCTGTGTTGGGCTGTGTATATACACTGTCCAGTCCTGTGTTGTCTGTGTATATACACTGTCCCGTCTTATGTTGTCTGTGTATAGACACTGTCCTGTCCAGTGTTGTCTGTGAATATACACTGTCCCATCTTGTGTTGCCTGTGCATATACACTTTCCCATCCTGTTTTCTCTGTGTATATAAACTGTCCAATCATGTGTTGGGCTGTGTATATACACGGTACCGTCCTGTGTTGTCTGTGAATATACACTGTCCCATCCTATGTTGCCTGTGTATATACACTTTCCAATCCTGTGTTGTCTGTGTATATTACACTGTCCTGTCCTGTGTTGTCTGTGTACCTATACTGTCCCATCCTGTGTTGTCTGTGTATATACACTGTCCTGTTCTGTCTTGTCTGTGGATATACACTGTGCCATCCTGTGTTGTCTGTGTATATTACACTGTCCTGTCCTGTGTTGTCTGTGTATATATATACTGCCCCATCCTGTGTTGTCTGTGTATATACACTGTGCCATCCCATGTTGTCTGTGTATATACACTGTCCCATCCAGTGTTGGGCTGTGTATATAAAATGCCCCGTCCTGTGTTGGGCTGTGTATATACACTGTCCAATCCTGTGTTGTCTGTGTATGTACACTGTCCCATCCAGTGTCGGGCTGTGTATATACAATGTCCTGTCCTGTGTCGGGCTGTGCATATACACAGTCCAATCCTGTGTTGGGCTGTGTATATACACTGTCCCATCCTGTGTTGTATGTGTATATACACTGTCCCATCCTGTGTTGGGCTGTATATATACACTGCCCCATCCTGTGTTGTCTGTCTATATACAGTATCCCATTCTGTGATGTCTGTGTATATACAATATCCTGCCCTGTGTTGTCTGTGTATATACACTGCCAGATGCTGTGTTGGGCTCTGTGTATACACTGTCCCATTCTGTGTTGGGCTATGTATATACACTGTGCCATCCTGTGTTGTCTGTATATATATGCTGTCCCATCCTGTGTTGGGCTGTGTATATACACTGTGACGTCCTGTGTTGGACTGTGTATATACACTGTCCCATCCTGTTTAATCTGTGTATATACACGGTACCATCCTGTGTTGTCTGTGAATATACACTGTCCCATCCTATGTTGCCTGTGTATATACACTTTCCAATCCTGTGTTGTCTGTGTATATTACACTGTCCTGCCATGTGTTGTCTGTGTATATATACTGTCCCATCCTGTGTTGTCTGTGTATATACACTGTCCCATCCCGTGTTGCCTGTGTATATACACTGTCCCATCCAGTGTTGGGCTGTGTATATAAAATATCCCGTCCTGTGTTGAACTGTGTATATACACTGTCCAATCCTGTGTTGGGCTGTGTATATATACTGTCCCATCCTGTGTTGTCTGTGTATATACACTGTCCCATCCCGTGTTGGGCTGTGTATATACACTGCCCCATCCTGTGTTGTCTGTCTATATACAGTATCCAATCCTGTGATGTCTGTGTATAGACAATCTCCTGGCGTGTGTTGTCTGTGTATATACAATATCCTGTCCTGTGTTGTCTCTGTATATTAACTGCCCGATCCTGTGTTGGGCTCTGTGTATGCACTGTCCCATTCTGTGTTGGGCTGTGTATATACACTGTGACATCCTATGTTGGACTGTGTATATACACTGTCCCATCCTGTTTAGTCTGTGTAAATACATGGTACCATCCTGTGTTGTCTGTGAATATACACTGTCCCATCCTATGTTGCCTGTGTATATACACTTTCCAATCCTGTGTCGTCTGTGTATATTACACGGTCCTGTCCTGTGTTGCCTGTATATGTACACTGTCCCATCCTGTGTTGTCTGTGTATATACACTGTCCCATCCTATGTTGTCTGTGTATATACACTGTCCAATCCAGTTTTGGGCTGTGTATATAAAATGTCCCGTCCTGTGTTGGGCTGTGCATATACACTGTCCCATCCTGTGTTGGGCTGTGTATATACACTGTCACAAACTGCGTTGGGCTGTTTTTATACACTGTCCCATCCTGTGTTGGGTTGTGTATATACAATCTCTTGGCCTGTGTTGTCTGTGTATATACACTGTCCTGTCCTGTCCTGTCTGTGTATATGCACTGTCCGATCCTGTGTTGGGCTCTGTGTATACACTGCCCCATCCTGTGTTGTCTGTGTACATACACTGTCCCCTCCTGTCTTGTCTGTTTATAGGCAAAGTCCTGTCCTGTGTAGTCTTAGTATATACAGTGTCCCGTCCTGTGTTATCTGTGCATATACACTGCCCCATCCTCTGTTGGCTGTGTATATAGTCTGTACCGTCCTGTGTTGGGCTGTGTATATACACTGTCCCATTCTGTGTTGGGCTGTGTATATACAATGTTCTGTCCTGTGTCGGGCTGTGTATATACACTGTCCAATCCCGTGTTGGGCTGTGTATATACACTGTCCCATCCTGTGTTGTCTGTGTATATACACTGTCCCATCCTTTGATGTCTGTGTATATACAATATCCTGCCCTGTCTTGTCTGTGTATATACAATATCCTGCCCTGTCTTGTCTGTGTATATACATTGCCAGATCCTGTTTTGGGCTCTGTGTATACACTGTCCCATTCTGTGTTGGGCTGTGTATATACACTGTGCCATCCTGTGTTGTCTGTGTATATATGCTGTCCCATCCTGTGTTGGGCTGTGTATATACACTGTGACGTCTTGTGTTGGACTGTGTATATACACTGCCCCATCCTGTTTAATCTGTGTATATACACGGTACCATCCTGTGTTGTCTGTGAATATACACTGTCCCATCCTATGTTGCCTGTGTATATAAACTTTCCAATCCTGTGTTGTCTGTGTATATTACACTGTCCTGTCATGTGTTGTCTGTGTATATATACTGTCCCACCCTGTGTTGTCTGTGTATATACACTGTCCCATCCCGTGTTGCCTGTGTATATACACTGTCCCATCCAGTGTTGGGCTGTGTATATAAAATATCCCGTCCTGTGTTGAACTGTGTATATACACTGTCCAATCCTGTGTTGGGCTGTGTATATACACTGTCCCATCCTGTGTTGTCTGTGTATATACACTGTCCCATCCAGTGTTGGGCTGTGTATATACACTGCCCCATCCTATGTTGTCTGTCTATATACAGTATCCAATCCTGTGATGTCTGTGTATATACAATCTCCTGGCGTGTGTTGTGTGTGTATATACAATATCCTGTCCTGTGTTGTCTGTGTATATTAACTGCCCGATCCTGTGTTGGGCTCTGTGTATGCACTGTCCCATTCTGTGTTAGGCTGTGTATATACACTGTGCCATCCTGTGTTGTCTGTGCATATATGCTGTCCCATCCTGTGTTGGGATGTGTATATACACTGTGACGTCCTGTGTTGGACTGTGTATATACACTGCCCCATCCTGTTTAATCTGTGTATATACACTGTCCCATCCTATGTTGCCTGTGTATATACACTTTCCAATCCTGTGTTGTCTGTGTATATTACACTGTCCTGTCATGTGTTGTCTGTGTATATATACTGTCCCATCCTGTGTTGGGCTGTATATATACGCTGTCACAAACTGCGTTGGGATGTGTATATACACTGTCCCATCCTGTGTTGGGCTGTGTATATACAATCTCCTGGCCTGTGTTGTCTGTGTATATACACTGTCTTGTCCTGTCCTGTCTGTGTATATACACTGCCCGATCCTGTGTTGTCTGTGTACATACACTGTCCCCTCTTGTCTTGTCTGTGTATAGGCATAGTCCTGTCCTGTGTTCTCTATGTATATACACTGCCCCGCCCTGTGTTCTCTGTATATATACACGCTCCTGTCCTGAGTAGTCTGTGTATATACACTGTCCATTCCGGTGTTGTCTGTTTATATATACTGTCCCATCCTGTGTTGGGCTGTGTATATATACTGTCCTGTCCTGTGTTGCCTGTGTATACACACTGTCCCATCCTGTGTTGTCTGTGTATATACACTGTACCATCCTGCGTTGTCTGTGTATATACACTGACATGTCCTGTTTTGCCTGTGTATATACACTGTCCATCCTGTGTTGGGCTGTGTATATGCACTGTCCAGTCCTGTGTTGTCTGTGTATATACACTGTCCCGTCCTATGTTGTCTGTGTATAGACACTGTCCTGTCCAGTGTTGTCTGTGAATATACACTGTCCCATCCTGTGTTGCCAATGCATATACACTTTCCCATCCTGTTTTGTCTGTGTATATAAACTGTCCCGTCCTGTGTTGGGCTGTGTATATATACTGTCCCGTCCTGTCTTGTCAGTGTATGTACACTGTCCCATCCTGTGTTGTCTGTGTATATTACACTGTCCTGTCCTGTGTTGTCTGTGTATATATATACTGTCCCATCCTGTGTTGTCTGTGTATTTACACTGTGCCATCCCATGTTGTCTGTGTATATACACTGCCCCATCCAGTGTTGGGCTGTGTCTATACAATGACCCGTCCTGTGTTGGGCTGTGTATATACACTGTACCATCCTTGTTGTCTGTGTATATACACTGCCCCATCCTGTGTTGTCTCTCTATATACAGTATCCCATCCTGTGATACCTGTGTATATACAATCTCCTGGCCTGTGTTGTCTGTGTATATATAATATCCTTTCCTGTGTTGTCTGTGTATATACACTGCCCGATCCTGTGTTGGGCTCTGTTTACACTGTCCTATTCTGTGTTGGGCTGTGTATATACACTGTCCCGTCCTATGTTGTCTGTGTATAGACATTGTCCTGTCCAGTGTTGTCTGTAAATATACACTGTCCCATCTTGTGTTGTCTGTCTATATACACTTTCCCATCCTGTTTTCTCTGTGTATATAAACTGTCCAATCATGTGTTGGGCTGTGTATATACACGGTACCGTCCTGTGTTGTCTGTGAATATACACTGTCCCATCCTATGTTGCCTGTGTATATACACTTTGCAATCCTGTGTTGTCTGTGTATATTACACTGTCCTGTCCTGTGTTGTCTGTGTATCTATACTGTCCCATCCTGTGTTGTCTGTGTATATACACTGGCCTGTCCTGTCTTGTCTGTGTATATACACTGTCCCATCCTGTGTTGTCTGTGTATATTACACTGTCCTGTCCTGTGTTGTCTATGTATATATATAAATCCCCATCCTGTGTTGTCTGTGTATATACACTGTGCCATCCCATGTTGTCTGTGTATATATACTGCCCCATCCAGTGTTGGGCTGTGTATATACAATGTCCCGTCCTGTGTTGGGCTGTGTATATACACTGTACCATCCTTGTTGTCTGTGTATATACACTGACTCATCCTTTGTTGGACTGTGTATATACACGGCCCTCTCCTGTGTTGTCTGTGTATATACACTGTCCCATCCAGTGTTGGGCTGTGTATATAAAATGCCCCGTCCTGTGTTGGGCTGTGTATATACACTGTCCAATCCTGTGTTGTCTGTGAATGTACACTGTCCCATCCAGTGTTGGGCTGTGTATATACAATGTCCTGTCCTGTGTCGGGCTGTGTATATACACTGTCCAATCCTGTGTTGGGCTGTGTATATACACTGTGCCATCCTGTGTTGTCTGTGTATATATGCTGTCCCATCCTGTGTTGGGCTGTGTATATACACTGTGACGTCTTGTGTTGGACTGTGTATATACACTGCCCCATCCTGTTTAATCTGTGTATATACACGGTACCATCCTGTGTTGTCTGTGAATATACACTGTCCCATCCTATGTTGCCTGTGTATATAAACTTTCCAATCCTGTGTTGTCTGTGTATATTACACTGTCCTGTCATGCGTTGTCTGTGTATATATACTGTCCCACCCTGTGTTGTCTGTGTATATACACTGTCCCATCCCGTGTTGCCTGTGTATATACACTGTCCCATCCAGTGTTGGGCTGTGTATATAAAATATCCCGTCCTGTGTTGAACTGTGTATATACACTGTCCAATCCTGTGTTGGGCTGTGTATATACACTGTCCCATCCTGTGTTGTCTGTGTATATACACTGTCCCATCCAGTGTTGGGCTGTGTATATACACTGTCCCATCCTGTGTTGGGCTGTGTATATACACTGCCCCATCCTGTGTTGCCTGTCTATATACAGTATCCCATCCTGTGATGTCTGTGTATGTACAATCACCTGGCCTGTGTTGTCTGTGTATATACAATATCCTGCCCTGTGTTGTCTGTGTATATACACTGCCAGATCCTGTGTTGGGCTCTGTGTATACACTGTCCCATTCTGTGTTGGGCTGTGTATATACACTGTGACGTCATGTGTTGGACTGTGTATATACACTGTCCCATCCTGTTTAATCTGTGTATATACACGGTACAATCCTGTGTTGTCTGTGAATATACACTGCCCCATCCTATGTTGCCTGTGTATATACACTTTCCAATCCTGTGTTGTCTGTGTATATTACACTGTCCTGTCATGTGTTGTCTGTGTATATATACTGTCCCATCCTGTGTTGTCTGTGTATATACACTGTCCCATCCCGTGTTGCCTGTGTATATACACTGTCCCATCCAGTGTTGGGCTGTGTATATAAAATATCCCGTCCTGTGTTGAACTGTGTATATACACTGTCCAATCCTGTGTTGGGCTGTGTATAAACACTGTCCCATCCTGTGTTGTCTGTGTAGATACACTGTCCCATCCTGTGTTGGGCTGTGTATATACACTGCCCCATCCAGTGTTGTCTCTCTATATACAGTATCCAATCCTGTGATGTCTGTGTATAGACAATCTCCTGGCGTGTGTTGTCTGTGTATATACAATATCCTGTCCTGTGTTGTCTGTGTATATACACTGCCCGATCCTGTGTTGGGCTCTGTTTACACTGTCCTATTCTGTGTTGGGCTGTGTATATACACGGTCCCATCCTGTGTTGTCTGTGTATATATCCTGTCCCATCCTGTGTTGGGCTGTGTATATATACTGTGATGTCCTGTGTTGGACTGTGTATATACACTGTACCATCCTGCGTTGTCTGTGTATATACACTGGCATGTCCTTTTTTGCCTGTGTATATACACTGTCCATCCTGTGTTGGGCTGTGTATATACACTGTCCAGTCCTGTGTTGTCTGTGTATATACACTGTCCCGTCTTATGTTGTCTGTGTATAGACACTGTCCTGTCCAGTGTTGTCTGTGAATATACACTGTCCCATCTTGTGTTGCCTGTGCATATACACTTTCCCATCCTGTTTTCTCTGTGTATATAAACTGTCCAATCATGTGTTGGGCTGTGTATATACACGGTACCGTCCTGTGTTGTCTGTGAATATACACTGTCCCATCCTATGTTGCCTGTATATATACACTTTCCAATCCTGTGTTGTCTGTGTATATTACACTGTCCTGTCCTGTGTTGTCTGTGTACCTATACTGTCCCATCCTGTGTTGTCTGTGTATATACACTGTCCTGTCCTGTCTTGTCTGTGGATATACACTGTCCCATCCTGTGTTATCTGTGTATATTACACTGTCATGTCCTGTGTTGTCTGTGTATATATATACTGCCCCATCCTGTGTTGTCTGTGTATATACACTGTGCCATCCCATGTTGTCTGTGTATATACACTGTCCCATCCAGTGTTGGGCTGTGTATATAAAATGCCCCGTCCTGTGTTGGGCTGTGTATATACACTGTCCAATCCTGTTTTGTCTGTGTATGTACACTGTCCCATCCAGTGTCGGGCTGTGTATATACAATGTCCTGTGTCGGGCTGTGTATATACACAGTCCAATCCTGTGTTGGGCTGTGTATATACACTGTCCCATCCTGTGTTGTATGTGTATATACACTGTCCCATCCTGTGTTGGGCTGTATATATACACTGCCCCATCCTGTGTTGTCTGTCTATATACAGTATCCCATCCTGTGATGTCTGTGTATATACAATATCCTGCCCTGTGTTGTCTGTGTATATACACTGCCAGATCCTGTGTTGGGCTCTGTGTATACACTGTCCCATTCTGTGTTGGGCTATGTATATACACTGTGCCATCCTGTGTTGTCTGTGTATATATGCTGTCCCATCCTGTGTTGGGCTGTGTATATACACTGTGACGTCCTGTGTTGGACTGTGTATATACACTGTCCCATCCTGTTTAATCTGTGTATATACACGGTACCATCCTGTGTTGTCTGTGAATATACACTGTCCCATCCTATGTTGCCTGTGTATATACACTTTCCAATCCTGTGTTGTCTGTGTATATTACACTGTCCTGCCATGTGTTGTCTGTGTATATATACTGTCCCATCCTGTGTTGTCTGTGTATATACACTGTCCCATCCCGTGTTGCCTGTGTATATACACTGTCCCATCCAGTGTTGGGCTGTGTATATAAAATATCCCGTCCTGTGTTGAACTGTGTATATACACTGTCCAATCCTGTGTTGGGCTGTGTATATATACTGTCCCATCCTGTGTTGTCTGTGTATATACACTGTCCCATCCTGTGTTGGGCTGTGTATATACACTGCCCCATCCTGTGTTGTCTGTCTATATACAGTATCCAATCCTGTGATGTCTGTGTATAGACAATCTCCTGGCGTGTGTTGTCTGTGTATATACAATATCCTGTCCTGTGTTGTCTCTGTATATTAACTGCCCGATCCTGTGTTGGGCTCTGTGTATGCACTGTCCCATTCTGTGTTGGGCTGTGTATATACACTGTGACATCCTATGTTGGACTGTGTATATACACTGTCCCATCCTGTTTAGTCTGTGTATATACATGGTACCATCCTGTGTTGTCTGTGAATATACACTGTCCCATCCTATGTTGCCTGTGTATATACACTTTCCAATCCTGTGTCGTCTGTGTATATTACACGGTCCTGTCCTGTGTTGCCTGTGTATGTACACTGTCCCATCCTGTGTTGTCTGTGTATATACACTGTCCCATCCTATGTTGTCTGTGTATATACACTGACATGTCCTGTTTTGCCTGTGTATATACACTGTCCATCCTGTGTTGGGCTGTGTATATGCACTGTCCAGTCCTGTGTTGTCTGTGTATATACACTGTCCCGTCCTATGTTGTCTGTGTATAGACACTGTCCTGTCCAGTGTTGTCTGTGAATATACACTGTCCCATCCTGTGTTGCCAATGCATATACACTTTCCCATCCTGTTTTGTCTGTGTATATAAACTGTCCCGTCCTGTGTTGGGCTGTGTATATATACTGTCCCGTCCTGTCTTGTCAGTGTATGTACACTGTCCCATCCTGTGTTGTCTGTGTATATTACACTGTCCTGTCCTGTGTTGTCTGTGTATATATATATATACTGTCCCATCCTGTGTTGTCTGTGTATTTACACTGTGCCATCCCATGTTGTCTGTGTATATACACTGCCCCATCCAGTGGTGGGCTGTGTCTATACAATGACCCGTCCTGTGTTGGGCTGTGTATATACACTGTACCATCCTTGTTGTCTGTGTATATACACTGCCCCATCCTGTGTTGTCTCTCTATATACAGTATCCCATCCTGTGATACCTGTGTATATACAATCTCCTGGCCTGTGTTGTCTGTGTATATATAATATCCTTTCCTGTGTTGTCTGTGTATATACACTGCCCGATCCTGTGTTGGGCTCTGTTTACACTGTCCTATTCAGTGTTGGGCTGTGTATATACACTGTCCCGTCCTATGTTGTCTGTGTATAGACATTGTCCTGTCCAGTGTTGTCTGTGAATATACACTGTCCCATCTTGTGTTGTCTGTCTATATACACTTTCCCATCCTGTTTTCTCTGTGTATATAAACGGTCCAATCATGTGTTGGGCTGTGTATATACACGGTACCGTCCTGTGTTGTCTGTGAATATACACTGTCCCATCCTATGTTGCCTGTGTATATACACTTTGCAATCCTGTGTTGTCTGTGTATATTACACTGTCCTGTCCTGTGTTGTCTGTGTATCTATACTGTCCCATCCTGTGTTGTCTGTGTATATACACTGTCCTGTCCTGTCTTGTCTGTGTATATACACTGTCCCATCCTGTGTTGTCTGTGTATATTACACTGTCCTGTCCTGTGTTGTCTGTGTATATATATAATGCCCCATCCTGTGTTGTCTGTGTATATACCCTGTGCCATCCCATGTTGTCTGTGTATATATACTGCCCCATCCAGTGTTGGGCTGTGTATATACAATGTCCCGTCCTGTGTTGGGCTGTGTATATACACTGTACCATCCTTGTTGTCTGTGTATATACACTGACTCATCCTGTGTTGGACTGTGTATATACACGGCCCTCTCCTGTGTTGTCTGTGTATATACATGTCCCATCCAGTGTTGGGCTGTGTATATAAAATGCCCCGTCCTGTGTTGGGCTGTGTATATACACTGTCCAATCCTGTGTTGTCTGTGTATATACATGTCCCATCCAGTGTTGGGCTGTGTATATAAAATGCCCCGTCCTGTGTTGGGCTGTGTATATACACTGTCCAATCCTGTGTTGTCTGTGTATATACATGTCCTGTGTTGTCTGTGTATACACAATACCCTGTCCTGTGTTGTCTGTGTATATACACTGCCCTATCCTGTGTTGGGCTCTGTGTATACACTGTCCCATCCTGTGTTGTCTGTGTATAGGCAAAGTTCTGTCCTGTATGGTCTTTGTATATACAGTGACCCGTCCTGTGTTGTCTGAGCATATACACTGCCCCATCCTCTGTTGGCTGTGTATATACTCTGTACCGTCCTGTGTTGGGCTGTGTATATACACTGTCCCATCCTGTGTTGGGCTGTGTATATACACTGTAACAAACTGTGTTGGGCTGTTTTTATACACTGTCCCATCCTGTGTTGGGCTGTGTATATACAATCTCTTGGCCTGTGTTGTCTGTGTATATACACTGTCCTGTCCTGTCTGTATATATGCACTGACCGATCCTGTGTTGGGCTCTGTGTATACACTGTCCCATCCTGTGTTGTCTGTGTATAGGCAAGGTTCTGTCCTGTATGGTCTTTGTATATACAGTGACCCGTCCTGTGTTGTCTGAGCATATACACTGCCCCATCCTCTGTTGGCTGTGTATATACTCTGTACCGTCCTGTGTTGGGCTGTGTATATACACTGTCCCATCCTGTGTTGGGCTGTGTATATACACTGTAACAAACTGTGTTGGGCTGTTTTTATACACTGTCCCATCCTGTGTTGGGCTGTGTATATACAATCTCTTGGCCTGTGTTGTCTGTGTATATACACTGTCCTGTCCTGTCCTGTCTGTATATATGCACTGACCGATCCTGTGTTGGGCTCTGTGTATACACTCCCCCATCCTGTGTTGTCTATGTACATACACTGTCCCCTCCTGTCTGGTCTGTTTATAGGCAAAGTCCTGTCCTGTGTAGTCTTAGTATATACAGTGTCCCGTCCTGTGTTGTCTGTGCATATACACTGCCCCATCCTCTGTTGCCTGTGTATATAGTCTGTACTGTCCTGTGTTGGGCTGTGTATATACACTGTCCCATCCTGTGTTGGGCTGTGTATATACACTGTCCAATCCTGTGTTGTCTGTGTATATACACTGCCCTATCCTGTGTTGGGCTCTGTGTATACACTGTCCCATCCTGTGATGTCTGTGCACATACACTGTTTCATCCTGTCTTGTCTGTGTATAGGCAAAGTCCTGTCCTGTGTGGTCTTTGTATATACAGTGTCCAGTCCTGCATTGTCTGTGCATATACACTGCCCCATCCTGTGTTGTCTGTGTATATACACTGTCCTGTCCTGTGTTGGGCTCTGTATATACACTGTCCCGTCATGTGTTGTATGTGCATATACATTGTCCCATCCTGTGTTGGGCTGTGTAAATAAACTGTCCCATCCTGTGTTGGGTGCTGTATATACACTGTCCCATCCTGTGTTGGGCTCTGTGTACACACTGCCCCATCCTGTGTTGTCTGTGTACATACACTGTCCCCTCCTGTCTTGTCTGTTTATAGGCAAAGTCCTGTCCTGTGTTTTCTATGTATATACACTATCCCGTCCTGTGTTCTCTTTATATATACACGCTCCTGTCCTGAGTGGTCTGTGTATATACAATCTCCTGGCCTGTGTTGTCTGTGTATATACACTGTCCTGTCCTGTACTGTCTGTGTTTCTCCACTGCCCGATCCTGTGTTGGGCTCTGTGTATACACTGCCCCATCCTGTGTTGTCTGTGTACATACACTGTCCCCTCCTGTCTTGTCTGTGTTTCGGCAAAGTCCTGTCCTGTGTTCTATATGTATATACACTGTCCCATCCTGTGTTCTCTGTATATATACACGCTCCTGTCCTAAGTAATCTGTGTATATACACTGTCCATTCCTGTGTTGTCTCTGTATACACACTGTACCATCCTGTGTTGTCTGTGTATATAAACTGTACCGTCCTGCGTTGCCTGTGTATATACACTGTCATGTCCTGTTTTGTCTGTGTATATATACTCTCCATCCTGTGTTGGTCTGTGTATTTACACTGTCCAGTCCTGTGTTGTCTGTGTATATACACTGTCCCGTCCTATGTTGTCTGTGCATATACACTTTCCCATCCTGTTTTTTCTGTGTATATAAACTGTCCCGTCCTGTGTTGGGCTGTGTATATACACTGTCCCATCCTGTGTTGTCTGTTTATATATACTGTCCCATCCTGTGTTGGGCTGTGTATACACACTGTACCATCCTGTGTTGTCTGTGTATATACACTGTACCATCCTGCGTTGTCTGTGTATATACACTGTCATGTCCTGTTTTGTCTGTGTAGATACACTGTCCATCCTGTGTTGGGCTGTGTATATACACTGTCCAATCCTGTGTTGGGCTGTCTATATACACTGTCCCATCCTGTGTTTTCTGTGTATATACACTGTCCCATCCTGCGTTGGGCTGTGTATATACACTGCCCCATCCAGTGTTGTCTGTCTATATTCAGTACCCTGTCTTGTGATGTCTGTGTATATACAATCTCCTGGTGTGTGTTGTCTGTGTATATACAATATCCTGCCCTGTGTTGTCTGTGTATATGCACTGCCCGATCTTGTGTTGGGCGTGTATATACACTATACCATCCTGTGTTGTGTGTGTATATACACTGTCCCATCCTGTGTTGTCTTAGTATATACACTGTCCAATTCTGTGTTGTCTGTGTATATACACTGTCCCATCCTGTGTTGGGCTGTGTATATACACTGTCCAATCCTGTGTTGGGCTGTCTATATACACTGTCCCATCCTGTGTATTCTGTGTATATACACTGTCCCATCCTGCGTTGCATGTGTATATATACACTTTCCCATCCTGTGTTGTCTTTGTATATACACTGTCCTCTCCTGTGTTGTCAGTGTATATACATTGTCCCGTCCTATGTTGTCTGTGTATATATGCTGTCCCATCCTGTGTTGTCAATGTATATAAACTGTCCCATCCTGTGTTGGGCTGTGTATATACACTGTCCCATCCTGTGATGTCTGTGTATATATGCTATCCTATCCTGTGTTGGGCAGTGTATATACACTATCCCGTCCTGTCTGTGTATATACGCTGTACCATCCTGTGCTGTCTGTGTATATACACTGTCCCATCCTGTGTTGTCTTCGTATATACACTGTCCCATTCTGTGTTGTCTGTGTATATACACTGTCCTTTCCTGTGTTGTCTGTGTATATTACACTGTCCTGTGCTGCGCTGTCTGTGTATATATACTGTCCCATCCTGCGTTTTCTGTGTATGTACACTGTACCATCCTGGGTCGTCTGTGTATATACACTTTCCCATCCTGTGTTGTCTGTGTATATACACTGTACCATCCTATGTCGTCTGTGTATATAGATTGTCCCATCCTGTGTTGTCTCTGTATATATACTGTCCTGTCCTGCGTTGTCTCTGTATTTATACTGTCCCATCCTGTGTTGTCTGTGTATATATACTGTCCCATCCTGTGTTGGCCTGTGTATATATACTGTCACATCCTGTGCTGTCTGTGTATACACACTGTACCATCCTGTGTTGTCTGTGTATATACACTGTACCATCCTGCGTTGTCTGTGTATATACACTGTCATGTCCTGTTTTATCTGTGTATATACACTGTCCCATCCTGTGGTGTCTGTGTATATATGCTGTCCCATTCTGAGTTGGGTTGTGTATACACACTGTCCAGTCCTGTGTTGTCTGTGTATATACACTGTCCTGTCCTGTGTTGTCTGTGTATATACACTGTCCCGTCCTGTCTTGCCTGTGTATATACACTGTCCCATCCTGTGTTGTCTGTGTATATTACAATGTCCTGCCCTGCATTGTCTGTGTATATACACTGTCATGTCCTGCTTTGTCTGTCTATATACACTGTCCCATCCTGTGTTGAACTGTGTATATACACGGTCCTCTCATGTGTTGTCTGTGTATATACATTGTACCATCCTGTGTTGTGTGTGTATATACACTGTCCCATCCAGTGTTGGGCTGTGTATATACACTGTCCCATTCTGTGTTGGGCTGTGTATATACACTGTACCATCCTGTGTTGTCTGTCTATATTCAGTATCCCATCCTGTGATGTCTGTGTATATACAATCTCCTGTCCTATGTTGTCTGTGTATATACACTGCCCGATCCTGTGTTGGGCTCTGTGTATACACTGTCCCATCCTGTATTGTCTGTGTACATACACTGTCCCATCTTGTCTTGTCTGTGTATAGGCAAAGTCCTGTCCTGTGTTCTCTATGTATATACGCTGTCCCGTCCTGTGTTCTCTGTATATATACACTCTCCTGAACTGAGTGGTCTGTGTATATACACTGTCCATTCCTGTGTTGTCTGTGTATATATACTGTCCCATCCTGTGTTGGGCTGTGTATATTTACTGTCATATCCTGTGTTGTCTGTGTATACACACTGTACCCTCCTGTGTTGTCTGTGTACATACACTGTCCCATTCTGTGTTGGGCTGTGTATATACTCTGTCCCATTCTGTGTTGCGCTGTGTATATACACTGTCTCATCATGTGTTGGGCTGTGTATATACACTGTCCCATCCTGTATTGCCTGTGTATATACTCTGTCCCATTCTGTGTTGCGCTGTGTATATACAGTGTCCTGCCATGCGTAGTCTGTGTATATTAACTTCCCATCCTGTGTTGTCTGTGCATATACACTGTCCCACCCTTTGTTATGCTGTGTATATACTGTATCCCGTCCTGCATTGTCTGTGTCTGTACACTGTACTGTCCTGTGTTGTCTGTGCATATACACTGTCCCATCCTGTGTTTTGCTGTGTATATACACTGTTCCATCCTCTGTTGTCTGTGTATATACACTGTCCCATCCTGTGTTGCGCTGTGTATATACACTGTCTCATCATGTGTTGGGTTGTGGATAACACTGCCCTGTCCTGCGTTGCCTGTGTATATTAACTGTCCCATCCTGTGTTGTCGGTGTATATACACTGTCCCATCCTGTGTTGCCTGTGTATATGCACTGTCCTGTCCTGTGTTGCCTGAGTATATGCACTGTTCTGTTCTGTGTTGTCTGTGCATATACACTCCCCTGTCCTGTGTTGTCTATGCATATACCTTATTCCCACACTGTGTTGTCTGTGTATATACATTGTACCATCCTGTGTTCTCTGTGTATATACACTGATCCATCCTGTGTTGGACTGTTTATATACACTGTCCAATCCTGTGTTGTCTGTGTATATACACTGTCCCATTCTGCGTTGGGCTGTGTATATACAACTGCCCCATCCTGTGTTGTCTGTCTATATTCAGTATCCAATCCTGTGATGTCTGTGCATATACAATCTCCTGGTGTGTGTTATCTGTGTATATGCAATATCCTATCCTGTGTTGCCTGTGTATATGCACTGCCCGATCTTGTGTTGGGCTTTGTGTATACACTGTCCCATCCTGTGTTGTCTGTGTATATATGCTGTCCCATCCTGTCTTGTCAGTGTATATACACTGTCCAGTCATGTGCTGTCTGTGTATATTACACTGCCCTGTCCTGTGTTGTCTGTGTACATATACTGTACCATCCTGTGTTGTCTGTGTATATACACTGTACCATCCTGTATCGTCTGTGTATATAGACTGTCCCATCCTGTGTTGTCCCTGTATATATACTGTCCTGTCCTGCGTTGTCTTTGTATTTATACTGTCCCATCCTGTGTTGTCTGTGTATATATTCTGTCCAACTCTGTGTTGGGCTGTGTATATATACTGTCACATCGTGTGTTGTCTGTGTAAACACACTTTATCAACCTGCGTTGTCTGTGTATTTTCATTGTCATGTCCTGTTTTGTCTGTGTATATACAATGTCCCATCCTGTGTTGTCTCTGTATATATGCTGTCCCATCCTGAGTTGGGTTGTGTATATACACTGTCCAGTCCTGTGTTGTCTGTGCATATACACTGTCCTGTCCTGTGTTGTCTGTGTATATACACTGTCCAGTCCTGTATTGCCTGTGTATATACCCTGTCCCACCCTGTGTTGTCTGTGTATATACACTGTCCCATCCTGTGTTGTCTGTGTCTATACACTGTCCTGTCCTGTGTTGTCTGTGTATATACACTGCCCCATCCTGTGCTGCGCTATCTGTGTATATATACTGTCCCATCCTGCGTTTGCTGTGTATATACACTGTACCATCCTGTGTCGTCTGTGTATATACACTATCCCATCCTGTGTTGTCTGTGTATATAGACTGTCCCATCCTGTGTTGCATGTGTATATACACTTTCTCATCCTGTGTTGTCTTTGTATATACACTGTCCTCTCCTGTGTTCTCTGTATATATACACTCTCCTGTCCTGAGTGTTCTGTGTATATACACTGTCCATTCCTGTGTTGTCTGTTTATATATACTGTCCCATCCTGTGTTGGGCTGTGTATATTTACTGTCATATCCTGTGTTGTCTGTGTATACACACTGTACCCTCCTGTGCTGTCTGTGTACATACACTGTCCCATCCTGTGTTGGGCTGTGTATATATACTGTCTCATCATGTGTTGGGTTGTGGATAACACTGTCCTGTCCTGCGTTGCCTGTGTATATCAACTGTCCCATCCTGTGTTGTCTCTGTATATATACTGTCCTGTCCTGCGTTGTCTTTGTATTTATACTGTCCCATCCTGTGTTGTCTGTGTATATATTCTGTCCAACCCTGTGTTAGGCTGTGTATATATACTGTCACATCGAGTGTTGTCTGTGTATACACACTGTACCATCCTGTGTTGTCTGTGTATATACACTGTATCATCCTGCGTTCTCTGTGTATTTTCATTGTCATGTCCTGTTTTGTCTGTGTATTTACACTGTCCCATCCTGTGTTGTCTGTGTATATATGCTGTCCCATCCTGAGTTGGGTTGTGTATATACACTGTCCAGTCCTGTGTTGTCTGTGCATATACACTGTCCTGTCCTGTGTTGTCTGTGTATATACACTGTCCAGTCCTGTATTGCCTGTGTATATACCCGGTCCCACCCTGTGTTGTCTGTGTATATACACTGTCCCATCCTGTGTTATCTGTGTATATATATTGTCCCGTCATGTGTTGTCTGTGTATATACAGTGCCCCATCCCGTGTTGGGCTGCGTGTATACACTGTCCTATCCTGTGTTGGGCTGTGTATATACACTGTCCCATCCTGTATTGCCTGTGTATATACACTGTCCCATTCTGTGTTGCGCTGTGTATATACACTGACTCATCATGTGTTGGGCTGTGTATATACAGTGTCCTGTCCTGCGTAGTCTGTATATATTAACTTCCCATCCTGTGTTGTCTGTGCATAAACACTTTCCCACCCTGTGTTGTGCTGTGTATATACAGTGTCCCGTCCTGCATTGTATGTGTATATACATTGTCCTGTCCTGTGATGTCTGTGCTTATACACTGTCCCATCCTGTGTTTTGCTGTGTTTATACACTGTTCTATCCTCTGTTCTCTGTGTATATACACTGTCCCATCCTGTGTTGCGCTGTGTATATACACTGTCTCATGATGTGTTGGGTTGTGGATAACACTGTCCTGTCCTGCGTTGCCTGTGTATATTAACTGTCCTATCCTGTGTTGTCTGTGTATATACACTGTCCCATCCTGCGTTGCCTGTGAATATGCACTGTCCTGTCCTGTGTTGTCTGTGCATATACACTCTCCTGTCCTGTGTTGTCTATGTATATACCTTGTCCCACCCTGTGTTGTCTGTGTATATGCACTGTCCTGTTCTGTATTTTCTGTGTATATACACTGTCCCATCCTGTATTGCCTGTGTATATACTCTGTCCCATTCCGTGTTGCGCTGTGTATATACACTGTCTCATCATGTGTTGGGCTGTATATATACAGTGTCCTGTCCTGCATTGTCTGTATATATACGCTGTGCTGTTCTGTGTTGTCTGTGTATATACACTGTCCCACCCTGTGTTGGGCTGTGTATATACAGGATCCCATCCTGTGATGCCTGTGTATATACAATCTCCTGGCCTGTGTTGTCTGTGTATATACACTGTCCTGCCCTGTGTTGTCTGTGTATATACACTGCCAGATCATGTGTTGGGCTGTGTGTATACACTGCCCCATCCTGTGTTAGCTGTGTACATACACTGTTTAATCCTGTCTTGTCTGTGTATAGGCAAAGTCCTGTCCTGTGTGGCCTTTGTATATACAGTGTCCCATCCTGCATTGTCTGTGTATATACGCTGTCCTGTCCTGTGTTGTCTGTACATATACACTGCCCCATCCTGTGTTGTCTGTTTATAAATACTGTCCCATCCTGTGTTGTGCTGTGTATATATACTATCACATCCTGTGTTGTTTGTGTATTCACACTGTACCATCCTGTGTTGTCTGTGTATATACACTGTCCCATCCTGTGTTGGGCTGTGTATATACAGTGTCCCATACTGCATTGTCTGTGTATATACGCTGTCCTGTCTTGTGTTGTCTGTACATATACACTGCCCCATCCTGTGTTGTCTGTGTATATACACTGTCCTGTCCTGTGTTGGGCTCTGTATATACACTGTCCCGTCATGTGTTGTCTGTGCATATACATTGTCCCATCCTGTGTTGGGCTGTGTAAATAAACTGTCCCATCCTGTGTTGGGCGGTGTATATACACTGTCCCATCCTGTGTTGTCTGTGTATGTATGCTGTCCCTTCCTATGTTGGGCTGTGTATATACACTGTCCAGTCCTGTGTTGTCTGTGTATATTAAACTGCCCCATTCTGTGTTGTCTGTGTATATACACTGTCCTGTCCTGTGTTGTCTGTGTATATTACACTGTCCTGTCCTGTGCTGTCTGTGTATATATACTGTACCATCCTGTGTTGGCTGTGTATATACTCTGTACCGTCCTATTTTGGGCTGTGTATATACACTGTCCCATCCTGTGTTGGGCTGTGTATATACACTGTCACAAACTGCGTTGGGCTGTGTATATACATCGTCCCATCCTGTTTTGGGCTGTGTATATACATTGTCCCATCCTGTGGTGGGCTGTGTATATACAATCTCCTGGCCTGTGTTGTCTGTGTATATACACTGTCCCGTCCTGTGTTGGGCTCTGTGTATACACTGCCCCATCCTGTGTTGTCTGTGTACATCCACTGTCCCCTCCTGTCTTGACTGTGTATAGGCAAAGTCCTGCCCTGTGTTCTCTGTATATATACACTTTCCTGTCCTGAGTCGTCTGTGTACATACACTGTCCATTCATGTGTTGTCTGTGTAGATACACTGTCCTGTTCTGTGTTGTCTGTGTATATGAACTGTCCTGTCCTGTCTTGTCTGTGTATATATACTTTCCCATCCTGTGTTGTCTGTGTATATACATTGTCCCATCCTGTGTTGTATGTGTATGTACACTGTCCCATCCAGTGTTGGGCTGTGCATATCCAATGTTCTGTCCTGTGTTTGACTGTGTATATACAGTATCCCAAACTGTGATTTCTGTGTATATACAATCTCCTGGCCTGTGTTGTCTGTGTATATACACTGTCCTGTCCTGTGTTGTCTGTGTATATGCACTGCCCGATCCTGTGTTGAGCTCTGTGTATACACTGCCCCATCATGTATTGTCTGTGTACATACACTGTCCCATCCTATCTTGTCTGTGTATAGGCAAAGTCCTGTCCTGCGTTGTCTGTGTATATACACTGTCCCGTCCTGTGTTCTCTGTATATATACACTCTCCTGTCCTGAGTGGTCTGTGTATATACACTGTCCATTCCTTTGTTGTCTGTTTATATATACTGTCCCATCCTGTGTTGGGCTGTGTATATCTACTGTCCGATCCTGTGTTGTCTGTGTATACACACTGTACCATCCTGTTTTGTCTGTGTATATATACTGTACCATCCTGCGTTGTCTGTGTATATACATTGTCATGTCCTGTTTTGTCTGTGTACATACACTGTCCATCCCGTGTTGTCTGTGTATATATGCAGTCCCATCCTGTGTTGGGCTGTGTATATACACTGTCCAGTCCTGTGTTGTCTGTGTATATACACTGTCCTGTCCTGTGTTGTCTGTGTATGTTACACTGTCTCGTCCTGTCTTGTCTGTGTATATAGATTGTCCAGTCCTGTGTTGTCTGTGTATATTACACTGTCCTGCCCTGTGTTGTCTGTGTATATATAGTGTCCCATCTTGCTTTGTCTGTGTATATACACTGTACCATCTTGTGTCGTCTGTGTATATAGACTTTCCCATCCTGTGTTGTCTTTGTATATATACTCTCCTGTCCTGCGTTGTCTGTGTATATATACTGTCACATCCTGTGTTGGGCTGTGTATATATACTGTCACATCCTGTGTTGTCTGTGTATACACACTGTACCATTCTGTGTTGTCTGTTTATATACACTGTACCATCCTGCGTTGTCTATGTATATGCACTGTCATGTCCTGTTTTGTCTGTGTATATACACTGTCCATCCTGTGTTGGGCTGTGTATACACACTGTCCAGTCCTGTGTTGTCTATGTATGTTACACTGTCCCGTCCTGTCTTGTCTGTGTATATACACTGTCCAGTCCTGTGTTGTCTGTGTATGTTACACAGTCCCGTCCTATCTTGTCTGTGTATATACACTGTCCCGTCCTGTCTTGTCTGTGTATATACACTGTCCCATCCAGTGTTGTCTGTGTATATACACTGTACCATCCTGTGTTGTATGTGTATATAGACTGCCCCATCCTGTGTTGTCTCTGTAGATATACTTTCCTGTCCTGCGTTGTCTGTGTATTTATACTGTACCATCCTGCGTTGTCTGTATATATACACTGTCATGTCCTGTTTTGTCTGTGTATATGCACTGTCCATCCTGTGTTGGGCTGTATATATACACTGCCCAGTCCTGTATTGTCTGTGTATATACACTGTCCTGTCCTGTGTTGTCTGTGTATGTTACACAGTCCCGTCCTGTCTTGTCTGTGTATATACACTGTCCCGTCCTGTCTTGTCTGTGTATATACACTGTCCCATCCAGTGTTGTCTGTGTATATACATTGTACCATCCTGTGTTGTATGTGTATATAGACTGCCCCATCCTGTGTTGTCTCTGTATATATACTGTCCTGTACTGCGTTGTCTGTGTATTTATACTGTACCATCCTGCGTTGTCTGTATATATACACTGTCATGTCCTGTTTTGTCTGTGTATATGCACTGTCCATCCTGTCTTGTCTGTCTATATGCACTGTCCAGTCCTGTATTGTCTGTGTATATTACACTGCCCCGTCCTGTGTTGTCTGTGTATATATAGTGTCCCATCCTGCTTTGTCTGTGTATATACACTGTACCATCCTGTATCGTCTGTGTATATAGACTGTCCCATCCTGTGTTGTCTCTGTTTATATACTGTCCTTTCCAGCGTTGTCTGTTTATTTATACTGTCCCATCCTGTGTTGTCTGTGTATATATACTGTCACATCCTGTATTGTCTGTGTATACACACTGTCATATCCTGTTTTGTCTGTGTATATACACTGTACCATCCTACGTTGTATGTGTATATACACTGTCATGTCCTGTTTTGTCTGTGTATGTTGCACAGTCCCGTCCTGTCTTGTCTGTGTATATACACTGTCCCGTCCTGTCTTGTCTGTGTACATACATTGTCCCATCCAGTGTTGTCTGTGTATATACACTGTCCAGTCCTGTGTTGTCTGTGTATGTTACACAGTCCCGTCCTGTCTTGTCTGTGTATATACACTGTCCCGTCCTGTCTTGTCTGTGTATATACACTGTCCCATCCAGTGTTGTCTGTGTATATACACTGTACCATCCTGTGTTGTATGTGTATATAGACTGTCCCATCCTGTGTTGTCTCTGTATATATACTGTCCTGTCCTGCGTTGTCTGTGTATATACACTGTCCCATCCTGTGCTGGGCTGTGTATATATACTGTCACATCCTGTGTTGTCTGTGTATACACACTGTACTATCCTGTGTTGTCGATGTATATACACTGTACCATCCTGCGTTGTCTGTGTATATACACTGTCATGTCCTGTTTTGTCTGTGTATATACACTGTCCATCCTGTGTTGGGCTGTGTATATACACTGTCCAGTCCTGTATTGTCTGTGTATATACACTGTCCTGTCCTGTGTTGTCTGTGTATGTTACACAGCCCCGTCCTGTCTTGGCTGTGTATATACACTGTCATGTCCTGTTTTGTCTGTGTATATACACTGTCCCATCCTGTGTTGTCTGTGTATATATGCTGTCACAAACTGCGTTGGGCTGTGTATATACACTGTCCAATCCTGTGATGCGTGGTGTATATACACTGTCCCATGCTGTGTTGTCTGTGTATATATGCTGTCCCATCCTGTGTTGGGCTGTGTATATACACTGTCCAGTCCTGTGTTGTCTGTGTATATACACTGTCCTGTCCTGTGTTGCCTGCGTATGTTACACTGTCCCGTCCAGTCTTGTATGTGTTTATACACTGTCCAGTCCCGTGTTGTCTGTGTATATTACACTGTCCTGTCCTGTGTTGTCTGTGTATATGCACTGCCCGATCCTGTGTTGAGCTCTGTGTATACACTGCCCCATCCTGTATTGTCTGTGTACATACACTGTCCCATCCTATCTTGTCTGTGTATAGGCAAAGTCCTGTCCTGCGTTGTCTGTGTATATACACTGTCCCGTCCTGTGTTCTCTGTATATATACACTCTCCTGTCCTGAGTGGTCTGTGTATATACACTGTCCATTCCTTTGTTGTCTGTTTATATATACTGTCCCATCCTGTGTTGGGCTGTGTATATATACTGTCACATCCTGTGTTGTCTGTGTATACACACTGTACCATCCTGTTTTGTCTGTGTATATATACTGTACCATCCTGCGTTGTCTGTGTATATACATTGTCATGTCCTGTTTTGTCTGTGTACATACACTGTCCATCCCGTGTTGTCTGTGTATATATGCTGTCCCATCCTGTGTTGTCTGTGTATATACACTGTCCTGTCCTGTGTTGTCTGTGTATGTTACACTGTCTCGTCCTGTCTTGTCTGTGTATATAGATTGTCCAGTCCTGTGTTGTCTGTGTATATTACATTGTCCTGCCCTGTGTTGTCTGTGTATATATAGTGTCCCATCCTGCTTTGTCTGTGTATATACACTGTACCATCTTGTGTCGTCTGTGTATATAGACTTTCCCATCCTGTGTTGTCTTTGTATATATACTCTCCTGTCCTGCGTTGTCTGTGTATATATACTGTCACATCCTGTGTTGGGCTGTGTATATATACTGTCACATCCTGTGTTGTCTGTGTATACACACTGTACGATCCTGTTTTGTCTGTGTTAATACACTGTACCATCCTGTGTTGGGCTGTATATATGCACTATCCAGTCCTGTATTGTCTGTGTATATACACTGTCCTGTCCTGTGTTGTCAGTGTATGTTACACTGTCCCGTCCTGTCTTGTCTGTGTATATACACTGTCCAGCCCTGTGTTGTCTGTGTATATTACACTGTCCTGTCCTGTGTTGTCTGTGTATATATAGTGTCCCATTCTTCTTTGTCTGTGTATATACACTGTACCATCCTGTGTCATCTGTGTATATAGACTGTCCCATCCTGTGTTGTCGCTGTATATATACTGTCCTGTCCTGCGTTGTCTGTGTATTTATACTGTCCCATCCTGCGTTGTCTGTGTATATACACTGTCATGTCCTGTTTTGTCTGTGTATATACACTGTCCATCCTGTGTTGGGCTGTGTATACACACTGTCCCGTCCTGTGTTGTCTGTGTATGTTACACTGTCCCGTCCTGTCTTGTCTGTGTATATACACTGTCCAGTCCTGTGTTGTCTGTATATGTTACACAGTCCCGTCCTGTCTTGTCTGTGTATATACACTGTCCCGTCCTGTCTTGTCTGTGTATATACACTGGCCCATCCAGTGTTGTCTGTGTATATACACTGTACCATCCTGTGTTGTATGTGTATATAGACTGTCCCATCCTGTGTTGTCTCTGTATATATACTGTCCTGTCCTGCGTTGTCTGTGAATTTATACTGTACCATCCTCCGTTGTCTGTATATATACACTGTCATGTCCTGTTTTGTCTGTGTATATGCACTGTCCAGCCCTGTGTTGTCTGTGTATATTACACTGTCCTGTCCTGTGTTGTCTGTGTATATATAGTGTCCCATTCTGCTTTGTCTGTGTATATACACTGTACCATCCTGTGTCATCTGTGTATATAGACTGTCCCATCCTGTGTTGTCTCTGTATATATACTGTCCTGTCCTGCGTTGTCTGTGTATTTATACTGTCCCATCCTGCGTTGTCTGTGTATATATGCTGTCCCATCCTGTGTTGGGCTGTGTATATACACTGTCCAGTCCTGTGTTGTCTGTGTATATACACTGTCATGTCCTGTGTTGTCTGTGTATGTTACACTGTCTCGTCCTGTCTTGTCTGTGTATATAGATTGTCCAGTCCTGTGTTGTCTGTGTATATTACACAGTCCTGCCCTGTGTTGTCCGTGTATATATAGTGTCCCATCTTGCTTTGTCTGTGTATATACACTGTACCATCTTGTGTCGTCTGTGTATATAGACTTTCCCATCCTGTGTTGTCTTTGTATATATACTCTCCTGTCCTGCGTTGTCTGTGTATATATACTGTCACATCCTGTGTTGGGCTGTGTATATATACTGTCACATCCTGTGTTGTCTGTGTATACACACTGTACCATCCTGTGTTGTCTGTTTATATACACTGTACCATCCTGCGTTGTCTGTGTATATGCACTGTCATGTCCTGTTTTGTCTGTGTATATACACTGTCCAGCCCTGTGTTGTCTGTGTATATTACACTGTCCTGTCCTGTGTTGTCTGTGTATATATAGTGTCCCATTCTGCTTTGTCTGTGTATATACACTGTACCATCCTGTGTCATCTGTGTATATAGACTGTCCCATCCTGTGTTGTCTCTGTATATATACTGTCCTGTCCTGCGTTGTCTGTGTATTTATACTGTCCCATCCTGCGTTGTCTGTGTATATATGCTGTCCCATCCTGTGTTGGGCTGTGTATATACACTGTCCAGTCCTGTGTTGTCTGTGTATATATACTGTCCAGCCCTGTGTTGTCTGTGTATATTACACTGTCCTGTCCTGTGTTGTCTGTGTATATATAGTGTCCCATTCTGCTTTGTCTGTGTATATACACTGTACAATCCTGTGTCATCTGTGTATATAGACTGTCCCATCCTGTGTTGTCTCTGTATATATACTGTCCTGTCCTGCGTTGTCTGTGTATTTATACTGTCCCATCCTGCGTTGTCTGTGTATATACACTGTCATGTCCTGTTTTGTCTGTGTATATACACTGTCCATCCTGTGTTGGGCTGTGTATACACACTGTCCAGTCCTATGTTGTCTGTGTATGTTACACTGTCCCGTCCTGTCTTGTCTGTGTATATACACTGTCCAGTCCTGTGTTGTCTGTGTATGTTACACAGTCCCGTCCTGTCTTGTCTGTGTATATACACTGTCCCGTCCTGTCTTGTCTGTGTATATACACTGTCCCATCCAGTGTTGTCTGTGTATATACACTGTACCATCCTGTGTTGTATGTGTATATAGACTACCCCATCCTGTGTTGTCTCTGTAGATATACTTTCCTGTCCTGCGTTGTCTGTGTATTTATACTGTACCATCCTGCGTTGTCTGTATATATACACTATGTCCTATTTTGTCTGTGTATATGCACTGTCCATCCTGTGTTGGGCTGTATATATACACTGTCCAGTCCTGTATTGTCTGTGTATATACACTGTCCTGTCCTGTGTTGTCTGTGTATGTTACACAGTCCCGTCCTGTCTTGTCTGTGTATATACACTGTCCCGTCCTGTCTTGTCTGTGTATATACACTGTCCCATCCAGTGTTGTCTGTGTATATACACTGTACCATCCTGTGTTGTATGTGTATATAGACTGCCCCATCCTGTGTTGTCTCTGTATATATACTGTCCTGTCCTGCGTTGTCTGTGTATTTATACTGTACCATCCTGCGTTGTCTGTATATATACACTGTCATGTCCTGTTTTGTCTGTGTATATGCACTGTCCATCCTGTCTTGTCTGTCTATATGCACTGTCCAGTCCTGTATTGTCTGTGTATATTACACTGCCCCGTCCTGTGTTGTCTGTGTATATATAGTGTCCCATCCTGCTTTGTCTGTGTATATACACTGTACCATCCTGTATCGTCTGTGTATATAGACTGTCCCATCCTGTGTTGTCTCTGTTTATATACTGTCCTTTCCAGCGTTGTCTGTTTATTTATACTGTCCCATCCTGTGTTGTCTGTGTATATATACTGTCACATCCTGTATTGTCTGTGTATACACACTGTCATATCCTGTTTTGTCTGTGTATATACACTGTACCATCCTACGTTGTATGTGTATATACACTGTCATGTCCTGTTTTGTCTGTGTATGTTGCACAGTCCCGTCCTGTCTTGTCTGTGTATATACACTGTCCCGTCCTGTCTTGTCTGTGTACATACATTGTCCCATCCAGTGTTGTCTGTGTATATACACTGTCCAGTCCTGTGTTGTCTGTGTATGTTACACAGTCCCGTCCTGTCTTGTCTGTGTATATACACTGTCCCGTCCTGTCTTGTCTGTGTATATACACTGTCCCATCCAGTGTTGTCTGTGTATATACACTGTACCATCCTGTGTTGTATGTGTATATAGACTGTCCCATCCTGTGTTGTCTCTGTATATATACTGTCCTGTCCTGCGTTGTCTGTGTATATACACTGTCCCATCCTGTGCTGGGCTGTGTATATATACTGTCACATCCTGTGTTGTCTGTGTATACACACTGTACTATCCTGTGTTGTCGATGTATATACACTGTACCATCCTGCGTTGTCTGTGTATATACACTGTCATGTCCTGTTTTGTCTGTGTATATACACTGTCCATCCTGTGTTGGGCTGTGTATATACACTGTCCAGTCCTGTATTGTCTGTGTATATACACTGTCCTGTCCTGTGTAGTCTGTGTATGTTACACAGCCCCGTCCTGTCTTGGCTGTGTATATACACTGTCATGTCCTGTTTTGTCTGTGTATATATACTGTCCCATTCTGTGTTGTCTGTGTATATATGCTGTCACAAACTGCGTTGGGCTGTGTATATACACTGTCCAATCCTGTGATGCGTGGTGTATATACACTGTCCCATGCTGTGTTGTCTGTGTATATATGCTGTCCCATCCTGTGTTGGGCTGTGTATATACACTGTCCAGTCCTGTGTTGTCTGTGTATATACACTGTCCTGTCCTGTGTTGCCTGTGTATGTTACACTGTCCCGTCCAGTCTAGTATGTGTTTATACACTGTCCAGTCCCGTGTTGTCTGTGTATATTACACTGTCCTGTCCTGTGTTGTCTGTGTATATGCACTGCCCGATCCTGTGTTGAGCTCTGTGTATACACTGCCCCATCCTGTATTGTCTGTGTACATACACTGTCCCATCCTATCTTGTCTGTGTATAGGCAAAGTCCTGTCCTGCGTTGTCTGTGTATATACACTGTCCCGTCCTGTGTTCTCTGTATATATACACTCTCCTGTCCTGAGTGGTCTGTGTATATACACTGTCCATTCCTTTGTTGTCTGTTTATATATACTGTCCCATCCTGTGTTGGGCTGTGTATATATACTGTCACATCCTGTGTTGTCTGTGTATACACACTGTACCATCCTGTTTTGTCTGTGTATATATACTGTACCATCCTGCGTTGTCTGTGTATATACATTGTCATGTCCTGTTTTGTCTGTGTACATACACTGTCCATCCCGTGTTGTCTGTGTATATATGCTGTCCCATCCTGTGTTGTCTGTGTATATACACTGTCCTGTCCTGTGTTGTCTGTGTATGTTACACTGTCTCGTCCTGTCTTGTCTGTGTATATAGATTGTCCAGTCCTGTGTTGTCTGTGTATATTACACTGTCCTGCCCTGTGTTGTCTGTGTATATATAGTGTCCCATCCTGCTTTGTCTGTGTATATACACTGCACCATCTTGTGTCGTCTGTGTATATAGACTTTCCCATCCTGTGTTGTCTTTGTATATATACTCTCCTGTCCTGCGTTGTCTGTGTATATATACTGTCACATCCTGTGTTGGGCTGTGTATATATACTGTCACATCCTGTGTTGTCTGTGTATACACATTGTACCATCCTGTTTTGTCTGTGTTAATACACTGTACCATCCTGTGTTGGGCTGTATATATGCACTATCCAGTCCTGTATTGTCTGTGTATATACACTGTCCTGTCCTGTGTTGTCAGTGTATGTTACACTGTCCCGTCCTGTCTTGTCTGTGTATATACACTGTCCAGCCCTGTGTTGTCTGTGTATATTACACTGTCCTGTCCTGTGTTGTCTGTGTATATATAGTTTCCCATTCTTCTTTGTCTGTGTATATACACTGTACCATCCTGTGTCATCTGTGTATATAGACTGTCCCATCCTGTGTTTTCGCTGTATATATACTGTCCTGTCCTGCGTTGTCTGTGTATTTATACTGTCCCATCCTGCGTTGTCTGTGTATATACACTGTCATGTCCTGTTTTGTCTGTGTATATACACTGTCCATCCTGTGTTGGGCTGTGTATACACACTGTCCAGTCCTGTGTTGTCTGTGTATGTTACACAGTCCCGTCCTGTCTTGTCTGTGTATATACACTGTCCCGTCCTGTCTTGTCTGTGTATATACACTGTCCCATCCAGTGTTGTCTGTGTATATACACTGTACCATCCTGTGTTGTATGTGTATATAGACTGTCCCATCCTGTGTTGTCTCTGTATATATACTGTCCTGTCCTGCGTTGTCTGTGAATTTATACTGTACCATCCTGCGTTGTCTGTATGTATACACTGTCATGTCCTGTTTTGTCTGTGTATATGCACTGTCCAGCCCTGTGTTGTCTGTGTATATTACACTGTCCTGTCCTGTGTTGTCTGTGTATATATAGTGTCCCATTCTGCTTTGTCTGTGTATATACACTGTACCATCCTGTGTCATCTGTGTATATAGACTGTCCCATCCTGTGTTGTCTCTGTATATATACTGTCCTGTCCTGCGTTGTCTGTGTATTTATACTGTCCCATCCTGCGTTGTCTGTGTATATATGCGGTCCCATCCTGTGTTGGGCTGTGTATATACACTGTCCAGTCCTGTGTTGTCTGTGTATATACACTGTCCTGTCCTGTGTTGTCTGTGTATGTTACACTGTCTCGTCCTGTCTTGTCTGTGTATATAGATTGTCCAGTCCTGTGTTGTCTGTGTATATTACACTGTCCTGCCCTGTGTTGTCTGTGTATATATAGTGTCCCATCTTGCTTTGTCTGTGTATATACACTGTACCATCTTGTGTCGTCTGTGTATATAGACTTTCCCATCCTGTGTTGTCTTTGTATATATACTCTCCTGTCCTGCGTTGTCTGTGTATATATACTGTCACATCCTGTGTTGGGCTGTGTATATATACTGTCACATCCTGTGTTGTCTGTGTATACACACTGTACCATCCTGTGTTGTCTGTTTATATACACTGTACCATCCTGCGTTGTCTGTGTATATGCACTGTCATGTCCTGTTTTGTCTGTGTATATACACTGTCCATCCTGTGTTGGGCTGTATATATGCACTATCCAGTCCTGTATTGTCTGTGTATATACACTGTCCTGTCCTGTGTTGTCAGTGTATGTTACACTGTCCCGTCCTGTCTTGTCTGTGTATATACACTGTCCAGCCCTGTGTTGTCTGTGTATATTACACTGTCCTGTCCTGTGTTGTCTGTGTATATATAGTGTCCCATTCTTCTTTGTCTGTGTATATACACTGTACCATCCTGTGTCATCTGTGTATATATGCTGTCCCATCCTGTGTTGTCTCTGTATATATACTGTCCTGTCCTGCGTTGTCTGTGTATTTAAACTGTCCCATCCTGCGTTGTCTGTGTATATACACTGTCATGTCCTGTTTTGTCTGTGTATATACACTGTCCATCCTGTGTTGGGCTGTGTATACACACTGTCCAGTCCTGTGTTGTCTGTGTATGTTACACTGTCCCGTCCTGTCTTATCTTTGTATATACACTGTCCAGTCCTGTGTTGTCTGTGTATGTTACACAGTCCCGTCCTGTCTTGTCTGTGTATATACACTGTCCCATCCAGTGTTGTCTGTGTATATACACTGTACCATCCTGTGTTGTATGTGTATATAGACTGTCCCATCCTGTGTTGTCTCTGTATATATACTGTCCTGTCCTGCGTTGTCTGTGAATTTATACTGTACCATCCTGCGTTGTCTGTATATATACACTGTCATGTCCTGTTTTGTCTGTGTATATGCACTGTCCATCCTGTGTTGGGCTGTATATATACACTGTCCAGTCCTGTATTGTCTGTGTATATACACTGTTCTGTCCTGTGTTGTCTGTGTATGTTGCACTGTCCCGCCCTTTCTTGTCTGTGCATATGCACTGTCCAGTCCTGTATTGTCTGTGTATATTACACTGCCCCGTCCTGTGTTGTCTGTGTATATATAGTGTCCCATCCTGCTTTGTCTGTGTATATACACTGTACCATCCTGTATCGTCTGTGTATATAGACTGTCCCATCCTGTGTTGTCTCTGTTTATATACTGTCCTTTCCAGCGTTGTCTGTTTATTTATACTGTCCCATCCTGTGTTGTCTGTGTATATATACTGTCACATCCTGTGTTGTCTGTGTATACACACTGTACCATCCTGTGTTGTCTGTGCATATACACTGTACCATCCTGCATTGTCTGTGTATATACACTGTCATGTCCTGTTTTGTCTGTGTATATGCACTGTACCATCCTGCGTTGTATGTGTATATACACTGTCATGTCCTGTTTTGTCTGTGTATATACACTGTCCATCCTGTGTTGGGCTGTGTATATACACTGTCCAGTCCTGTATTGTCTGTGTATATACACTGTCCTATCCTGTGTTGTCTGTGTATGTTGCACAGTCCCGTCCTGTCTTGTCTGTGTATATACACTGTCCCGTCCTGTCTTGTCTGTGTACATACATTGTCCCATCCAGTGTTGTCTGTGTATATACACTGTCCAGTCCTGTGTTGTCTGTGTATGTTACACAGTCCCGTCCTGTCTTTTCTGTGTATATACATTGTCCCGTCCTGTCTTGTCTGTGTATATACACTGTCCCATCCAGTGTTGTCTGTGTATATACACTGTACCATCCTGTGTTGTATGTGTATATAGACTGTCCCATCCTGTGTTGTCTCTGTATATATACTGTCCTGTCCTGCGTTGTCTGTGTATATACACTGTCCCATCTTGTGTTGGGCTGTGTATATATACTGTCACATCCTGTGTTGTCTGTGTATACACACTGTACTATCCTGTGTTGTCGATGTATATACACTGTACCATCCTGCGTTGTCTGTGTATATACACTGTCATGTCCTGTTTTGTCTGTGTATATACACTGTCCATCCTGTGTTGGGCTGTGTATATACACTGTCCAGTCCTGTATTGTCTGTGTATATACACTGTCCTGTCCTGTGTTGTCAGTGTATGTTACACAGCCCCGTCCTGTCTTGGCTGTGTATATACACTGTCATGTCCTGTTTTGTCTGTGTATATACACTGTCCCATTCTGTGTTGTCTGTGTATATATGCTGTCACAAACTGCGTTGGGCTGTGTATATACACTGTCCAATCCTGTGATGCGTGGTGTATATACACTGTCCCATCCTGTGTTGTCTGTGTATATATGCTGTCCCATCCTGTGTTGGGCTGTGTATATACACTGTCCAGTCCTGTGTTGTCTGTGTATATACACTGTCCTGTCCTGTGTTGCCTGTGTACGTTACACTGTCCCGTCCAGTCTTGTATGTGTTTATACACAGTCCAGTCCTGTGTTGTCTGTGTATATTACACTGTCCTGTCCTGTGTTGTCTGTGTATTTATACTGTCCCATCCAGCGTTGTCTGTGTATATACACTGTACCATCCTGTGTCGTCTGTGTATATATACTGTCCCATCCTGTGTTGGGCTGTGTATATATACTGTCACATCCTGTGTTGTCTGTGTATACACACTGTACCATCCTGTGTTGTCTGTGTATATACACTACCATCCTGCATTATCTGTGTATATGCATTGTCATGTCCTGTTTTGTTTGTGTATATACACTGTCCCATTCTGTGTTGTCTGTGTATATATGCTGTCACAAACTGCGTTGGGCTGTGTATATACACTGTCCAATCCTGTGATGCGTGGTGTATATACACTGTCCCATGCTGTGTTGTCTGTGTATATATGCTGTCCCATCCTGTGTTGGGCTGCATATATACACTGTCCAGTCCTGTGTTGTCTGTGTATATACACTGTCCTGTCCTGTGTTGCCTGTGTATGTTACACTGTCCCGTCCAGTCTTGTATGTGTTTATACACTGTCCAGTCCCGTGTTGTCTGTGTATATTACACTGTCCTGTCCTGTGTTGTCTGTGTATATGCACTGCCCGATCCTGTGTTGAGCTCTGTGTATACACTGCCCCATCCTGTATTGTCTGTGTACATACACTGTCCCATCCTATCTTGTCTGTGTATAGGCAAAGTCCTGTCCTGCGTTGTCTGTGTATATACACTGTCCCGTCCTGTGTTCTCTGTATATATACACTCTCCTGTCCTGAGTGGTCTGTGTATATACACTGTCCATTCCTTTGTTGTCTGTTTATATATACTGTCCCATCCTGTGTTGGGCTGTGTATATATACTGTCACATCCTGTGTTGTCTGTGTATACACACTGTACCATCCTGTTTTGTCTGTGTATATATACTGTACCATCCTGCGTTGTCTGTGTATATACATTGTCATGTCCTGTTTTGTCTGTGTACATACACTGTCCATCCCGTGTTGTCTGTGTATATATGCTGTCCCATCCTGTGTTGTCTGTGTATATACACTGTCCTGTCCTGTGTTGTCTGTGTATGTTACACTGTCTCGTCCTGTCTTGTCTGTGTATATAGATTGTCCAGTCCTGTGTTGTCTGTGTATATTACACTGTCCTGCCCTGTGTTGTCTGTGTATATATAGTGTCCCATCCTGCTTTGTCTGTGTATATACACTGTACCATCTTGTGTCGTCTGTGTATATAGACTTTCCCATCCTGTGTTGTCTTTGTATATATACTCTCCTGTCCTGCGTTGTCTGTGTATATATACTGTCACATCCTGTGTTGGGCTGTGTATATATACTGTCACATCCTGTGTTGTCTGTGTATACACACTGTACCATCCTGCGTTGTCTGTGTATATGCACTGTCATGTCCTGTTTTGTCTGTGTTAATACACTGTCCATCCTGTGTTGGGCTGTATATATGCACTATCCAGTCCTGTATTGTCTGTGTATATACACTGTCCTGTCCTGTGTTGTCAGTGTATGTTACACTGTCCCGTCCTGTCTTGTCTGTGTATATACACTGCCCAGCCCTGTGTTGTCTGTGTATATTACACTGTCCTGTCCTGTGTTGTCTGTGTATATATAGTGTCCCATTCTTCTTTGTCTGTGTATATACACTGTACCATCCTGTGTCATCTGTGTATATAGACTGTCCCATCCTGTGTTGTCTCTGTATATATACTGTCCTGACCTGCGTTGTCTGTGTATTTATACTGTCCCATCCTGCGTTGTCTGTGTATATACACTGTCATGTCCTGTTTTGTCTGTGTATATACACTGTCCATCCTGTGTTGGGCTGTGTATACACACTGTCCAGTCCTGTGTTGTCTGTGTATGTTACACTGTCCCGTCCTGTCTTGTCTGTGTATATACACTGTCCAGTCCTGTGTTGTCTGTGTATGTTACACAGTCCCGTCCTGTCTTGTCTGTGTATATACACTGTCCCGTCCTGTCTTGTCTGTGTATATACACTGTCCCATCCAGTGTTGTCTGTGTATATACACTGTACCATCCTGTGTTGTATGTGTATATAGACTGTCCCATCCTGTGTTGTCTCTGTATATATACTGTCCTGTCCTGCGTTGTCTGTGAATTTATACTGTACCATCCTGCGTTGTCTGTATATATACACTGTCATGTCCTGTTTTGTCTGTGTATATGCACTGTCCATCCTGTGTTGGGCTGTATATATACACTGTCCAGTCCTGTATTGTCTGTGTATATACACTGTTCTGTCCTGTGCTGTCTGTGTATGTTGCACTGTCCCGCCCTTTCTTGTCTGTGCATATGCACTGTCCAGTCCTGTATTGTCTGTGTATATTACACTGCCCCGTCCTGTGTTGTCTGTGTATATATAGTGTCCCATCCTGCTTTGTCTGTGTATATACACTGTACCATCCTGTATCGTCTGTGTATATAGACTGTCCCATCCTGTGTTGTCTCTGTTTATATACTGTCCTTTCCAGCGTTGTCTGTTTATTTATACTGTCCCATCCTGTGTTGTCTGTGTATATATACTGTCACATCCTGTGTTGTCTGTGTATACACACTGTACCATCCTGTGTTGTCTGTGCATATACACTGTACCATCCTGCATTGTCTGTGTATATACACTGTCATGTCCTGTTTTGTCTGTGTATATACACTGCACCATCCTGCGTTGTATGTGTATATACACTGTCATGTCCTGTTTTGTCTGTGTATATACACTGTCCATCCTGTGTTGGGCTGTGTATATACACTGTCCAGTCCTGTATTGTCTGTGTATATACACTGTCCTATCCTGTGTTGTCTGTGTATGTTGCACAGTTCCGTCCTGTCTTGGCTGTGTATATACACTGTCATGTCCTGTTTTGTCTGTGTATATGCACTGTCCATCCTGTCTTGTCTGTGTATATGCACTGTCCAGTCCTGTATTGTCTGTGTATATTACACTGCCCCGTCCTGTGTTGTCTGTGTATATATAGTGTCCCATCCTGCTTTGTCTGTGTATATACACTGTACCATCCTGTATCGTCTGTGTATATAGACTGTCCCATCCTGTGTTGTCTCTGTTTATATACTGTCCTTTCCAGCGTTGTCTGTTTATTTATACTGTCCCATCCTGTGTTGTCTGTGTATATATACTGTCACATCCTGTATTGTCTGTGTATACACACTGTCATATCCTGTTTTGTCTGTGTATATACACTGTACCATCCTACGTTGTATGTGTATATACACTGTCATGTCCTGTTTTGTCTGTGTATGTTGCACAGTCCCGTCCTGTCTTGTCTGTGTATATACACTGTCCCGTCCTGTCTTGTCTGTGTACATACATTGTCCCATCCAGTGTTGTCTGTGTATATACACTGTCCAGTCCTGTGTTGTCTGTGTATGTTACACAGTCCCGTCCTGTCTTGTCTGTGTATATACACTGTCCCGTCCTGTCTTGTCTGTGTATATACACTGTCCCATCCAGTGTTGTCTGTGTATATACACTGTACCATCCTGTGTTGTATGTGTATATAGACTGTCCCATCCTGTGTTGTCTCTGTATATATACTGTCCTGTCCTGCGTTGTCTGTGTATATACACTGTCCCATCCTGTGCTGGGCTGTGTATATATACTGTCACATCCTGTGTTGTCTGTGTATACACACTGTACTATCCTGTGTTGTCGATGTATATACACTGTACCATCCTGCGTTGTCTGTGTATATACACTGTCATGTCCTGTTTTGTCTGTGTATATACACTGTCCATCCTGTGTTGGGCTGTGTATATACACTGTCCAGTCCTGTATTGTCTGTGTATATACAGACCTGTGTTGTCTGTGTATGTTACACAGCCCCGTCCTGTCTTGGCTGTGTATATACACTGTCATGTCCTGTTTTGTCTGTGTATATACACTGTCCCATTCTGTGTTGTCTGTGTATATATGCTGTCACAAACTGCGTTGGGCTGTGTATATACACTGTCCAATCCTGTGATGCGTGGTGTATATACACTGTCCCATGCTGTGTTGTCTGTGTATATATGCTGTCCCATCCTGTGTTGGGTTGTGTATATACACTGCCCAGTCCTGTGTTGTCTGTGTATATACACTGTCCTGTCCTGTGTTGCCTGTGTATGTTACACTGTCCCGTCCAGTCTTGTATGTGTTTATACACTGTCCAGTCCCGTGTTGTCTGTGTATATTACACTGTCCTGTCCTGTGTTGTCTGTGTATATGCACTGCCCGATCCTGTGTTGAGCTCTGTGTATACACTGCCCCATCCTGTATTGTCTGTGTACATACACTGTCCCATCCTATCTTGTCTGTGTATAGGCAAAGTCCTGTCCTGCGTTGTCTGTGTATATACACTGTCCCGTCCTGTGTTCTCTGTATATATACACTCTCCTGTCCTGAGTGGTCTGTGTATATACACTGTCCATTCCTTTGTTGTCTGTTTATATATACTGTCCCATCCTGTGTTGGGCTGTGTATATATACTGTCACATCCTGTGTTGTCTGTGTATACACACTGTACCATCCTGTTTTGTCTGTGTATATATACTGTACCATCCTGCGTTGTCTGTGTATATACATTGTCATGTCCTGTTTTGTCTGTGTACATACACTGTCCATCCCGTGTTGTCTGTGTATATATGCTGTCCCATCCTGTGTTGTCTGTGTATATACACTGTCCTGTCCTGTGTTGTCTGTGTATGTTACACTGTCTCGTCCTGTCTTGTCTCTGTATATAGATTGTCCAGTCCTGTGTTGTCTGTGTATATTACACTGTCCTGCCCTGTGTTGTCTGTGTATATATAGTGTCCCATCCTGCTTTGTCTGTGTATATACACTGTACCATCTTGTGTCGTCTGTGTATATAGACTTTCCCATCCTGTGTTGTCTTTGTATATATACTCTCCTGTCCTGCGTTGTCTGTGTATATATACTGTCACATCCTGTGTTGGGCTGTGTATATATACTGTCACATCCTGTGTTGTCTGTGTATACACACTGTACCATCCTGTTTTGTCTGTGTTAATACACTGTACCATCCTGTGTTGGGCTGTATATATGCACTATCCAGTCCTGTATTGTCTGTGTATATACACTGTCCTGTCCTGTGTTGTCAGTGTATGTTACACTGTCCCGTCCTGTCTTGTCTGTGTATATACACTGTCCAGCCCTGTGTTGTCTGTGTATATTACACTGTCCTGTCCTGTGTTGTCTGTGTATATATAGTGTCCCATTCTTCTTTGTCTGTGTATATACACTGTACCATCCTGTGTCATCTGTGCATATAGACTGTCCCATCCTGTGTTGTCGCTGTATATATACTGTCCTGTCCTGCGTTGTCTGTGTATTTATACTGTCCCATCCTGCGTTGTCTGTGTATATACACTGTCATGTCCTGTTTTGTCTGTGTATATACACTGTCCATCCTGTGTTGGGCTGTGTATACACACTGTCCAGTCCTGTGTTGTCTGTGTATGTTACACAGTCCCGTCCTGTCTTGTTTGTGTATATACACTGTCCCGTCCTGTCTTGTCTGTGTATATACACTGTCCCATCCAGTGTTGTCTGTGTATATACACTGTACCATCCTGTGTTGTATGTGTATATAGACTGTCCCATCCTGTGTTGTCTCTGTATATATACTGTCCTGTCCTGCGTTGTCTGTGAATTTATACTGTACCATCCTGCGTTGTCTGTATATATACACTGTCATGTCCTGTTTTGTCTGTGTATATGCACTGTCCAGCCCTGTGTTGTCGTGTATATTACACTGTCCTGTCCTGTGTTGTCTGTGTATATATAGTGTCCCATTCTGCTTTGTCTGTGTATATACACTGTACCATCCTGTGTCATCTGTGTATATAGACTGTCCCATCCTGTGTTGTCTCTGTATATATACTGTCCTGTCCTGCGTTGTCTGTGTATTTATACTGTCCCATCCTGCGTTGTCTGTGTATATATGCTGTCCCATCCTGTGTTGGGCTGTGTATATACACTGTCCAGTCCTGTGTTGTCTGTGTATATACACTGTCATGTCCTGTGTTGTCTGTGTATGTTACACTGTCTCGTCCTGTCTTGTCTGTGTATATAGATTGTCCAGTCCTGTGTTGTCTGTGTATATTACACTGTCCTGCCCTGTGTTGTCTGTGTATATATAGTGTCCCATCTTGCTTTGTCTGTGTATATACACTGTACCATCTTGTGTCGTCTGTGTATATAGACTTTCCCATCCTGTGTTGTCTTTGTATATATACTCTCCTGTCCTGCGTTGTCTGTGTATATATACTGTCACATCCTGTGTTGGGCTGTGTATATATACTGTCACATCCTGTGTTGTCTGTGTATACACACTGTACCATCCTGTGTTGTCTGTTTATATACACTGTACCATCCTGCGTTGTCTGTGTATATGCACTGTCATGTCCTGTTTTGTCTGTGTATATACACTGTCCTGTCCTGTGTTGTCAGTGTATGTTACACTGTCCCGTCCTGTCTTGTCTGTGTATATACACTGTCCAGCCCTGTGTTGTCTGTGTATATTACACTGTCCTGTCCTGTGTTGTCTGTGTATATATAGTGTCCCATTCTGCTTTGTCTGTGTATATACACTGTACCATCCTACGTTGTATGTGTATATACACTGTCATGTCCTGTTTTGTCTGTGTATGTTGCACAGTCCCGTCCTGTCTTGTCTGTGTATATACACTGTCCCGTCCTGTCTTGTCTGTGTACATACATTGTCCCATCCAGTGTTGTCTGTGTATATACACTGTCCAGTCCTGTGTTGTCTGTGTATGTTACACAGTCCCGTCCTGTCTTGTCTGTGTATATACACTGTCCCGTCCTGTCTTGTCTGTGTATATACACTGTCCCATCCAGTGTTGTCTGTGTATATACACTGTACCATCCTGTGTTGTATGTGTATATAGACTGTCCCATCCTGTGTTGTCTCTGTATATATACTGTCCTGTCCTGCGTTGTCTGTGTATATACACTGTCCCATCCTGTGCTGGGCTGTGTATATATACTGTCACATCCTGTGTTGTCTGTGTATACACACTGTACTATCCTGTGTTGTCGATGTATATACACTGTACCATCCTGCGTTGTCTGTGTATATACACTGTCATGTCCTGTTTTGTCTGTGTATATACACTGTCCATCCTGTGTTGGGCTGTGTATATACACTGTCCAGTCCTGTATTGTCTGTGTATATACAGACCTGTGTTGTCTGTGTATGTTACACAGCCCCGTCCTGTCTTGGCTGTGTATATACACTGTCATGTCCTGTTTTGTCTGTGTATATACACTGTCCCATTCTGTGTTGTCTGTGTATATATGCTGTCACAAACTGCGTTGGGCTGTGTATATACACTGTCCAATCCTGTGATGCGTGGTGTATATACACTGTCCCATGCTGTGTTGTCTGTGTATATATGCTGTCCCATCCTGTGTTGGGTTGTGTATATACACTGCCCAGTCCTGTGTTGTCTGTGTATATACACTGTCCTGTCCTGTGTTGCCTGTGTATGTTACACTGTCCCGTCCAGTCTTGTATGTGTTTATACACTGTCCAGTCCCGTGTTGTCTGTGTATATTACACTGTCCTGTCCTGTGTTGTCTGTGTATATGCACTGCCCGATCCTGTGTTGAGCTCTGTGTATACACTGCCCCATCCTGTATTGTCTGTGTACATACACTGTCCCATCCTATCTTGTCTGTGTATAGGCAAAGTCCTGTCCTGCGTTGTCTGTGTATATACACTGTCCCGTCCTGTGTTCTCTGTATATATACACTCTCCTGTCCTGAGTGGTCTGTGTATATACACTGTCCATTCCTTTGTTGTCTGTTTATATATACTGTCCCATCCTGTGTTGGGCTGTGTATATATACTGTCACATCCTGTGTTGTCTGTGTATACACACTGTACCATCCTGTTTTGTCTGTGTATATATACTGTACCATCCTGCGTTGTCTGTGTATATACATTGTCATGTCCTGTTTTGTCTGTGTACATACACTGTCCATCCCGTGTTGTCTGTGTATATATGCTGTCCCATCCTGTGTTGTCTGTGTATATACACTGTCCTGTCCTGTGTTGTCTGTGTATGTTACACTGTCTCGTCCTGTCTTGTCTCTGTATATAGATTGTCCAGTCCTGTGTTGTCTGTGTATATTACACTGTCCTGCCCTGTGTTGTCTGTGTATATATAGTGTCCCATCCTGCTTTGTCTGTGTATATACACTGTACCATCTTGTGTCGTCTGTGTATATAGACTTTCCCATCCTGTGTTGTCTTTGTATATATACTCTCCTGTCCTGCGTTGTCTGTGTATATATACTGTCACATCCTGTGTTGGGCTGTGTATATATACTGTCACATCCTGTGTTGTCTGTGTATACACACTGTACCATCCTGTTTTGTCTGTGTTAATACACTGTACCATCCTGTGTTGGGCTGTATATATGCACTATCCAGTCCTGTATTGTCTGTGTATATACACTGTCCTGTCCTGTGTTGTCAGTGTATGTTACACTGTCCCGTCCTGTCTTGTCTGTGTATATACACTGTCCAGCCCTGTGTTGTCTGTGTATATTACACTGTCCTGTCCTGTGTTGTCTGTGTATATATAGTGTCCCATTCTGCTTTGTCTGTGTATATACACTGTACCATCCTGTGTCATCTGTGTATATAGACTGTCCCATCCTGTGTTGTCGCTGTATATATACTGTCCTGTCCTGCGTTGTCTGTGTATTTATACTGTCCCATCCTGCGTTGTCTGTGTATATACACTGTCATGTCCTGTTTTGTCTGTGTATATACACTGTCCATCCTGTGTTGGGCTGTGTATACACACTGTCCAGTCCTGTGTTGTCTGTGTATGTTACACAGTCCCGTCCTGTCTTGTTTGTGTATATACACTGTCCCGTCCTGTCTTGTCTGTGTATATACACTGTCCCATCCAGTGTTGTCTGTGTATATACACTGTACCATCCTGTGTTGTATGTGTATATAGACTGTCCCATCCTGTGTTGTCTCTGTATATATACTGTCCTGTCCTGCGTTGTCTGTGAATTTATACTGTACCATCCTGCGTTGTCTGTATATATACACTGTCATGTCCTGTTTTGTCTGTGTATATGCACTGTCCAGCCCTGTGTTGTCGTGTATATTACACTGTCCTGTCCTGTGTTGTCTGTGTATATATAGTGTCCCATTCTGCTTTGTCTGTGTATATACACTGTACCATCCTGTGTCATCTGTGTATATAGACTGTCCCATCCTGTGTTGTCTCTGTATATATACTGTCCTGTCCTGCGTTGTCTGTGTATTTATACTGTCCCATCCTGCGTTGTCTGTGTATATATGCTGTCCCATCCTGTGTTGGGCTGTGTATATACACTGTCCAGTCCTGTGTTGTCTGTGTATATACACTGTCATGTCCTGTGTTGTCTGTGTATGTTACACTGTCTCGTCCTGTCTTGTCTGTGTATATAGATTGTCCAGTCCTGTGTTGTCTGTGTATATTACACTGTCCTGCCCTGTGTTGTCTGTGTATATATAGTGTCCCATCTTGCTTTGTCTGTGTATATACACTGTACCATCTTGTGTCGTCTGTGTATATAGACTTTCCCATCCTGTGTTGTCTTTGTATATATACTCTCCTGTCCTGCGTTGTCTGTGTATATATACTGTCACATCCTGTGTTGGGCTGTGTATATATACTGTCACATCCTGTGTTGTCTGTGTATACACACTGTACCATCCTGTGTTGTCTGTTTATATACACTGTACCATCCTGCGTTGTCTGTGTATATGCACTGTCATGTCCTGTTTTGTCTGTGTATATACACTGTCCTGTCCTGTGTTGTCAGTGTATGTTACACTGTCCCGTCCTTTCTTGTCTGTGTATATACACTGTCCAGCCCTGTGTTGTCTGTGTATATTACACTGTCCTGTCCTGTGTTGTCTGTGTATATATAGTGTCCCATTCTGCTTTGTCTGTGTATATACACTGTACCATCCTGTGTCATCTGTGTATATAGACTGTCCCATCCTGTGTTGTCTCTGTATATATACTGTCCTGTCCTGCGTTGTCTGTGTATTTATACTGTCCCATCCTGCGTTGTCTGTGTATATATGCTGTCCCATCCTGTGTTGGGCTGTGTATATACACTGTCCAGTCCTGTGTTGTCTGTGTATATATACTGTCCAGCCCTGTGTTGTCTGTGTATATTACACTGTCCTGTCCTGTGTTGTCTGTGTATATATAGTGTCCCATTCTGCTTTGTCTGTGTATATACACTGTACAATCCTGTGTCATCTGTGTATATAGACTGTCCCATCCTGTGTTGTCTCTGTATATATACTGTCCTGTCCTGCGTTGTCTGTGTATTTATACTGTCCCATCCTGCGTTGTCTGTGTATATACACTGTCATGTCCTGTTTTGTCTGTGTATATACACTGTCCATCCTGTGTTGGGCTGTGTATACACACTGTCCAGTCCTGTGTTGTCTGTGTATGTTACACTGTCCCGTCCTGTCTTGTCTGTGTATATACACTGTCCAGTCCTGTGTTGTCTGTGTATGTTACACAGTCCCGTCCTGTCTTGTCTGTGTATATACACTGTCCCGTCCTGTCTTGTCTGTGTATATACACTGTCCCATCCAGTGTTGTCTGTGTATATACACTGTACCATCCTGTGTTGTATGTGTTTATAGACTGCCCCATCCTGTGTTGTCTCTGTAGATATACTTTCTTGCCCTGCGTTGTCTGTGTATTTATACTGTACCATCCTGCGTTGTCTGTATATATACACTGTCATGTCCTGTTTTGTCTGTGTATATGCACTGTCCATCCTGTGTTGGGCTGTATATATACACTGTCCAATCCTGTATTGTCTGTGTATATACACTGTCCTGTCCTGTGTTGTCTGTGTATGTTACACAGTCCCGTCCTGTCTTGTCTGTGTATATACACTGTCCCGTCCTGTCTTGTCTGTGTATATACACTGTCCCATCCAGTGTTGTCTGTGTATATACACTGTACCATCCTGTGTTGTATGTGTATATAGACTGCCCCATCCTGTGTTGTCTCTGTATATATACTGTCCTGTCCTGCGTTGTCTGTGTATTTATACTGTACCATCCTGCGTTGTCTGTATATATACACTGTCATGTCCTGTTTTGTCTGTGTATATGCACTGTCCATCCTGTCTTGTCTGTCTATATGCACTGTCCAGTCCTGTATTGTCTGTGTATATTACACTGCCCCGTCCTGTGTTGTCTGTGTATATATAGTGTCCCATCCTGCTTTGTCTGTGTATATACACTGTACCATCCTGTATCGTCTGTGTATATAGACTGTCCCATCCTGTGTTGTCTCTGTTTATATACTGTCCTTTCCAGCGTTGTCTGTTTATTTATACTGTCCCATCCTGTGTTGTCTGTGTATATATATACTGTCACATCCTGTATTGTCTGTGTATACACACTGTCATATCCTGTTTTGTCTGTGTATATACACTGTACCATCCTACGTTGTATGTGTATATACACTGTCATGTCCTGTTTTGTCTGTGTATGTTGCACAGTCCCGTCCTGTCTTGTCTGTGTATATACACTGTCCCGTCCTGTCTTGTCTGTGTACATACATTGTCCCATCCAGTGTTGTCTGTGTATATACACTGTCCAGTCCTGTGTTGTCTGTGTATGTTACACAGTTCCGTCCTGTCTTGTCTGTGTATATACACTGTCCCGTCCTGTCTTGTCTGTGTATATACACTGTCCCATCCAGTGTTGTCTGTGTATATACACTGTACCATCCTGTGTTGTATGTGTATATAGACTGTCCCATCCTGTGTTGTCTCTGTATATATACTGTCCTGTCCTGCGTTGTCTGTGTATATACACTGTCCCATCCTGTGCTGGGCTGTGTATATATACTGTCACATCCTGTGTTGTCTGTGTATACACACTGTACTATCCTGTGTTGTCGATGTATATACACTGTACCATCCTGCGTTGTCTGTGTATATACACTGTCATGTCCTGTTTTGTCTGTGTATATACACTGTCCATCCTGTGTTGGGCTGTGTATATACACTGTCCAGTCCTGTATTATCTGTGTATATACACTGTCCTGTCCTGTGTTGTCTGTGTATGTTACACAGCCCCGTCCTGTCTTGGCTGTGTATATACACTGTCATGTCCTGTTTTGTCTGTGTATATACACTGTCCCATTCTGTGTTGTCTGTGTATATATGCTGTCACAAACTGCGTTGGGCTGTGTATATACACTGTCCAATCCTGTGATGCGTGGTGTATATACACTGTCCCATGCTGTGTTGTCTGTGTATATATGCTGTCCCATCCTGTGTTGGGCTGCGTATATACACTGTCCAGTCCTGTGTTGTCTGTGTATATACACTGTCCTGTCCTGTGTTGCCTGTGTATGTTACACTGTCCCGTCCAGTCTTGTATGTGTTTATACACTGTCCAGTCCCGTGTTGTCTGTGTATATTACACTGTCCTGTCCTGTGTTGTCTGTGTATATGCACTGCCCGATCCTGTGTTGAGCTCTGTGTATACACTGCCCCATCCTGTATTGTCTGTGTACATACACTGTCCCATCCTATCTTGTCTGTGTATAGGCAAAGTCCTGTCCTGCGTTGTCTGTGTATATACACTGTCCCGTCCTGTGTTCTCTGTATATATACACTCTCCTGTCCTGAGTGGTCTGTGTATATACACTGTCCATTCCTTTGTTGTCTGTTTATATATACTGTCCCATCCTGTGTTGGGCTGTGTATATATACTGTCACATCCTGTGTTGTCTGTGTATACACACTGTACCATCCTGTTTTGTCTGTGTATATATACTGTACCATCCTGCGTTGTCTGTGTATATACATTGTCATGTCCTGTTTTGTCTGTGTACATACACTGTCCATCCCGTGTTGTCTGTGTATATATGCTGTCCCATCCTGTGTTGTCTGTGTATATACACTGTCCTGTCCTGTGTTGTCTGTGTATGTTACACTGTCTCATCCTGTCTTGTCTGTGTATATAGATTGTCCAGTCCTGTGTTGTCTGTGTATATTACACTGTCCTGCCCTGTGTTGTCTGTGTATATATAGTGTCCCATCCTGCTTTGTCTATGTATATACACTGTACCATCTTGTGTCGTCTGTGTATATAGACTTTCCCATCCTGTATTGTCTTTGTATATATACTCTCCTGTCCTGCGTTGTCTGTGTATATATACTGTCACATCCTGTGTTGGGCTGTGTATATATACTGTCACATCCTGTGTTGTCTGTGTATACACACTGTACCATCCTGTGTTGTCTGTTTATATACACTGTACCATCCTGCGTTGTCTGTGTATATGCACTGTCATGTCCTGTTTTGTCTGTGTATATACACTGTCCATCCTGTGTTGGGCTGTATATATGCACTATCCAGTCCTGTATTGTCTGTGTATATACACTGTCCTGTCCTGTGTTGTCAGTGTATGTTACACTGTCCCGTCCTGTCTTGTCTGTGTATATACACTGTCCAGCCCTGTGTTGTCTGTGTATATTACACTGTCCTGTCCTGTGTTGTCTGTGTATATATAGTGTCCCATTCTTCTTTGTCTGTGTATATACACTGTACCATCCTGTGTCATCTGTGTATATAGGCTGTCCCATCCTGTGTTGTCTCTGTATATATACTGTACTGTCCTGCGTTGTCTGTGTATTTATACTGTCCCATCCTGCGTTGTCTGTGTATATACACTGTCATGTCCTGTTTTGTCTGTGTATATACACTGTCCATCCTGTGTTGGGCTGTGTATACACACTGTCCAGTCCTGTGTTGTCTGTGTATGTTACACTGTCCCGTCCTGTCTTATCTGTGTATATACACTGTCCAGTCCTGTGTTGTCTGTGTATGTTACACAGCCCCGTCCTGTCTTGTCTGTGTATATACACTGTCCCGTCCTGTCTTGTCTGTGTATATACACTGTCCCATCCAGTGTTGTCTGTGTATATACACTGTACCATCCTGTGTTGTATGTGTATATAGACTGTCCCATCCTGTGTTGTCTCTGTATATATACTGTCCTGTCCTGCGTTGTCTGTGAATTTATACTGTACCATCCTGCGTTGTCTGTATATATACACTGTCATGTCCTGTTTTGTCTGTGTATATGCACTGTCCATCCTGTGTTGGGCTGTATATATACACTGTCCAGTCCTGTATTGTCTGTGTATATACACTGTTCTGTCCTGTGTTGTCTGTGTATGTTGCACTGTCCCGCCCTTTCTTGTCTGTGCATATGCACTGTCCAGTCCTGTATTGTCTGTGTATATTACACTGCCCCGTCCTGTGTTGTCTGTGTATATATAGTGTCCCATCCTGCTTTGTCTGTGTATATACACTGTACCATCCTGTATCGTCTGTGTATATAGACTGTCCCATCCTGTGTTGTCTCTGTTTATATACTGTCCTTTCCAGCGTTGTCTGTTTATTTATACTGTCCCATCCTGTGTTGTCTGTGTATATATACTGTCACATCCTGTGTTGTCTGTGTATACACACTGTACCATCCTGTGTTGTCTGTGCATATACACTGTACCATCCTGCATTGTCTGTATATATACACTGTCATGTCCTGTTTTGTCTGTGTATATGCACTGTACCATCCTGCGTTGTATGTGTATATACACTGTCATGTCCTGTTTTGTCTGTGTATATACACTGTCCATCCTGTGTTGGGCTGTGTATATACACTGTCCAGTCCTGTATTGTCTGTGTATATACACTGTCCTATCCTGTGTTGTCTGTGTATGTTGCACAGTCCCTTCCTGTCTTGTCTGTGTATATACACTGTCCCGTCCTGTCTTGTCTGTGTACATACATTGTCCCATCCAGTGTTGTCTGTGTATATACACTGTCCAGTCCCGTGTTGTCTGTGTATGTTACACAGTCCCGTCCTGTCTTTTCTGTGTATATACATTGTCCCGTCCTGTCTTGTCTGTGTATATACACTGTCCCATCCAGTGTTGTCTGTGTATATACACTGTACCATCCTGTGTTGTATGTGTATATAGACTGTCCCATCCTGTGTTGTCTCTGTATATATACTGTCCTGTCCTGCGTTGTCTGTGTATATACACTGTCCCATCTTGTGTTGGGCTGTGTATATATACTGTCACATCCTGTGTTGTCTGTGTATACACACTGTACTATCCTGTGTTGTCGATGTATATACACTGTACCATCCTGCGTTGTCTGTGTATATACACTGTCATGTCCTGTTTTGTCTGTGTATATACACTGTCCATCCTGTGTTGGGCTGTGTATATACACTGTCCAGTCCTGTATTGTCTGTGTATATACACTGTCCTGTCCTGTGTTGTCAGTGTATGTTACACTGTCCCGTCCTGTCTTGTCTGTGTATATACACTGTCCAGCCCTGTGTTGTCTGTGTATATTACACTGTCCTGTCCTGTGTTGTCTGTGTATATATAGTGTCCCATTCTTCTTTGTCTGTGTATATACACTGTACCATCCTGTGTCATCTGTGTATATAGACTGTCCCATCCTGTGTTGTCTCTGTATATATACTGTCCTGTCCTGCGTTGTCTGTGTATTTATACTGTCCCATCCTGCGTTGTCTGTGTATATACACTGTCATGTCCTGTTTTGTCTGTGTATATACACTGTCCATCCTGTGTTGGGCTGTGTATACACACTGTCCAGTCCTGTGTTGTCTGTGTATGTTACACTGTCCCGTCCTGTCTTGTCTGTGTATATACACTGTCCAGTCCTGTGTTGTCTGTGTATGTTACACAGTCCCGTCCTGTCTTGTCTGTGTATATACACTGTCCCGTCCTGTCTTGTCTGTGTATATACACTGTACCATCCTGTGTTGTATGTGTATATAGACTGTCCCATCCTGTGTTGTCTCTGTATATATACTGTCCTGTCCTGCGTTGTCTGTGAATTTATACTGTACCATCCTGCGTTGTCTGTATATATACACTGTCATGTCCTGTTTTGTCTGTGTATATGCACTGTCCATCCTGTGTTGGGCTGTATATATACACTGTCCAGTCCTGTATTGTCTGTGTATATACACTGTTCTGTCCTGTGTTGTCTGTGTATGTTGCACTGTCCCGCCCTTTCTTGTCTGTGCATATGCACTGTCCAGTCCTGTATTGTCTGTGTATATTACACTGCCCCGTCCTGTGTTGTCTGTGTATATATAGTGTCCCATCCTGCTTTGTCTGTGTATATACACTGTACCATCCTGTATCGTCTGTGTATATAGACTGTCCCATCCTGTGTTGTCTCTGTTTATATACTGTCCTTTCCAGCGTTGTCTGTTTATTTATACTGTCCCATCCTGTGTTGTCTGTGTATATATACTGTCACATCCTGTGTTGTCTGTGTATACACACTGTACCATCCTGTGTTGTCTGTGCATATACACTGTACCATCCTGCATTGTCTGTGTATATACACTGTCATGTCCTGTTTTGTCTGTGTATATACACTGCACCATCCTGCGTTGTATGTGTATATACACTGTCATGTCCTGTTTTGTCTGTGTATATACACTGTCCATCCTGTGTTGGGCTGTGTATATACACTGTCCAGTCCTGTATTGTCTGTGTATATACACTGTCCTATCCTGTGTTGTCTGTGTATGTTGCACAGTTCCGTCCTGTCTTGGCTGTGTATATACACTGTCATGTCCTGTTTTGTCTGTGTATATGCACTGTCCATCCTGTCTTGTCTGTCTATATGCACTGTCCAGTCCTGTATTGTCTGTGTATATTACACTGCCCCGTCCTGTGTTGTCTGTGTATATATAGTGTCCCATCCTGCTTTGTCTGTGTATATACACTGTATCATCCTGTATCGTCTGTGTATATAGACTGTCCCATCCTGTGTTGTCTCTGTTTATATACTGTCCTTTCCAGCGTTGTCTGTTTATTTATACTGTCCCATCCTGTGTTGTCTGTGTATATATATACTGTCACATCCTGTATTGTCTGTGTATACACACTGTCATATCCTGTTTTGTCTGTGTATATACACTGTACCATCCTACGTTGTATGTGTATATACACTGTCATGTCCTGTTTTGTCTGTGTATGTTGCACAGTCCCGTCCTGTCTTGTCTGTGTATATACACTGTCCCGTCCTGTCTTGTCTGTGTACATACATTGTCCCATCCAGTGTTGTCTGTGTATATACACTGTCCAGTCCTGTGTTGTCTGTGTATGTTACACAGTTCCGTCCTGTCTTGTCTGTGTATATACACTGTCCCGTCCTGTCTTGTCTGTGTATATACACTGTCCCATCCAGTGTTGTCTGTGTATATACACTGTACCATCCTGTGTTGTATGTGTATATAGACTGTCCCATCCTGTGTTGTCTCTGTATATATACTGTCCTGTCCTGCGTTGTCTGTGTATATACACTGTCCCATCCTGTGCTGGGCTGTGTATATATACTGTCACATCCTGTGTTGTCTGTGTATACACACTGTACTATCCTGTGTTGTCGATGTATATACACTGTACCATCCTGCGTTGTCTGTGTATATACACTGTCATGTCCTGTTTTGTCTGTGTATATACACTGTCCATCCTGTGTTGGGCTGTGTATATACACTGTCCAGTCCTGTATTGTCTGTGTATATACAGACCTGTGTTGTCTGTGTATGTTACACAGCCCCGTCCTGTCTTGGCTGTGTATATACACTGTCATGTCCTGTTTTGTCTGTGTATATACACTGTCCCATTCTGTGTTGTCTGTGTATATATGCTGTCACAAACTGCGTTGGGCTGTGTATATACACTGTCCAATCCTGTGATGCGTGGTGTATATACACTGTCCCATGCTGTGTTGTCTGTGTATATATGCTGTCCCATCCTGTGTTGGGCTGTGTATATACACTGTCCAGTCCTGTGTTGTCTGTGTATATACACTGTCCTGTCCTGTGTTGCCTGTGTATGTTACACTGTCCCGTCCAGTCTTGTATGTGTTTATACACTGTCCAGTCCCGTGTTGTCTGTGTATATTACACTGTCCTGTCCTGTGTTGTCTGTGTATATGCACTGCCCGATCCTGTGTTGAGCTCTGTGTATACACTGCCCCATCCTGTATTGTCTGTGTACATACACTGTCCCATCCTATCTTGTCTGTGTATAGGCAAAGTCCTGTCCTGCGTTGTCTGTGTATATACACTGTCCCGTCCTGTGTTCTCTGTATATATACACTCTCCTGTCCTGAGTGGTCTGTGTATATACACTGTCCATTCCTTTGTTGTCTGTTTATATATACTGTCCCATCCTGTGTTGGGCTGTGTATATATACTGTCACATCCTGTGTTGTCTGTGTATACACACTGTACCATCCTGTTTTGTCTGTGTATATATACTGTACCATCCTGCGTTGTCTGTGTATATACATTGTCATGTCCTGTTTTGTCTGTGTACATACACTGTCCATCCCGTGTTGTCTGTGTATATATGCTGTCCCATCCTGTGTTGTCTGTGTATATACACTGTCCTGTCCTGTGTTGTCTGTGTATGTTACACTGTCTCATCCTGTCTTGTCTGTGTATATAGATTGTCCAGTCCTGTGTTGTATGTGTATATTACACTGTCCTGCCCTGTGTTGTCTGTGTATATATAGTGTCCCATCCTGCTTTGTCTATGTATATACACTGTACCATCTTGTGTCGTCTGTGTATATAGACTTTCCCATCCTGTATTGTCTTTGTATATATACTCTCCTGTCCTGCGTTGTCTGTGTATATATACTGTCACATCCTGTGTTGGGCTGTGTATATATACTGTCACATCCTGTGTTGTCTGTGTATACACACTGTACCATCCTGTGTTGTCTGTTTATATACACTGTACCATCCTGCGTTGTCTGTGTATATGCACTGTCATGTCCTGTTTTGTCTGTGTATATATAGTGTCCCATCCTGCTTTGTCTGTGTATATACACTGTACCATCCTGTATCGTCTGTGTATATAGACTGTCCCATCCTGTGTTGTCTCTGTTTATATACTGTCCTTTCCAGCGTTGTCTGTTTATTTATACTGTCCCATCCTGTGTTGTCTGTGTATATATACTGTCACATCCTGTGTTGTCTGTGTATACACACTGTACCATCCTGTGTTGTCTGTGCATATACACTGTACCATCCTGCATTGTCTGTGTATATACACTGTCATGTCCTGTTTTGTCTGTGTATATACACTGCACCATCCTGCGTTGTATGTGTATATACACTGTCATGTCCTGTTTTGTCTGTGTATATACACTGTCCATCCTGTGTTGGGCTGTGTATATACACTGTCCAGTCCTGTATTGTCTGTGTATATACACTGTCCTATCCTGTGTTGTCTGTGTATGTTGCACAGTTCCGTCCTGTCTTGGCTGTGTATATACACTGTCATGTCCTGTTTTGTCTGTGTATATGCACTGTCCATCCTGTCTTGTCTGTCTATATGCACTGTCCAGTCCTGTATTGTCTGTGTATATTACACTGCCCCGTCCTGTGTTGTCTGTGTATATATAGTGTCCCATCCTGCTTTGTCTGTGTATATACACTGTACCATCCTGTATCGTCTGTGTATATAGACTGTCCCATCCTGTGTTGTCTCTGTTTATATACTGTCCTTTCCAGCGTTGTCTGTTTATTTATACTGTCCCATCCTGTGTTGTCTGTGTATATATATACTGTCACATCCTGTATTGTCTGTGTATACACACTGTCATATCCTGTTTTGTCTGTGTATATACACTGTACCATCCTACGTTGTATGTGTATATACACTGTCATGTCCTGTTTTGTCTGTGTATGTTGCACAGTCCCGTCCTGTCTTGTCTGTGTATATACACTGTCCCGTCCTGTCTTGTCTGTGTACATACATTGTCCCATCCAGTGTTGTCTGTGTATATACACTGTCCAGTCCTGTGTTGTCTGTGTATGTTACACAGTTCCGTCCTGTCTTGTCTGTGTATATACACTGTCCCGTCCTGTCTTGTCTGTGTATATACACTGTCCCATCCAGTGTTGTCTGTGTATATACACTGTACCATCCTGTGTTGTATGTGTATATAGACTGTCCCATCCTGTGTTGTCTCTGTATATATACTGTCCTGTCCTGCGTTGTCTGTGTATATACACTGTCCAATCCTGTGCTGGGCTGTGTATATATACTGTCACATCCTGTGTTGTCTGTGTATACACACTGTACTATCCTGTGTTGTCGATGTATATACACTGTACCATCCTGCGTTGTCTGTGTATATACACTGTCATGTCCTGTTTTGTCTGTGTATATACACTGTCCATCCTGTGTTGGGCTGTGTATATACACTGTCCAGTCCTGTATTGTCTGTGTATATACAGACCTGTGTTGTCTGTGTATGTTACACAGCCCCGTCCTGTCTTGGCTGTGTATATACACTGTCATGTCCTGTTTTGTCTGTGTATATACACTGTCCCATTCTGTGTTGTCTGTGTATATATGCTGTCACAAACTGCGTTGGGCTGTGTATATACACTGTCCAATCCTGTGATGCGTGGTGTATATACACTGTCCCATGCTGTGTTGTCTGTGTATATATGCTGTCCCATCCTGTGTTGGGCTGTGTATATACACTGTCCAGTCCTGTGTTGTCTGTGTATATACACTGTCCTGTCCTGTGTTGCCTGTGTATGTTACACTGTCCCGTCCAGTCTTGTATGTGTTTATACACTGTCCAGTCCCGTGTTGTCTGTGTATATTACACTGTCCTGTCCTGTGTTGTCTGTGTATATGCACTGCCCGATCCTGTGTTGAGCTCTGTGTATACACTGCCCCATCCTGTATTGTCTGTGTACATACACTGTCCCATCCTATCTTGTCTGTGTATAGGCAAAGTCCTGTCCTGCGTTGTCTGTGTATATACACTGTCCCGTCCTGTGTTCTCTGTATATATACACTCTCCTGTCCTGAGTGGTCTGTGTATATACACTGTCCATTCCTTTGTTGTCTGTTTATATATACTGTCCCATCCTGTGTTGGGCTGTGTATATATACTGTCACATCCTGTGTTGTCTGTGTATACACACTGTACCATCCTGTTTTGTCTGTGTATATATACTGTACCATCCTGCGTTGTCTGTGTATATACATTGTCATGTCCTGTTTTGTCTGTGTACATACACTGTCCATCCCGTGTTGTCTGTGTATATATGCTGTCCCATCCTGTGTTGTCTGTGTATATACACTGTCCTGTCCTGTGTTGTCTGTGTATGTTACACTGTCTCGTCCTGTCTTGTCTGTGTATATAGATTGTCCAGTCCTGTGTTGTCTGTGTATATTACACTGTCCTGCCCTGTGTTGTCTGTGTATATATAGTGTCCCATCCTGCTTTGTCTGTGTATATACACTGTACCATCTTGTGTCGTCTGTGTATATAGACTTTCCCATCCTGTGTTGTCTTTGTATATATACTCTCCTGTCCTGCGTTGTCTGTGTATATATACTGTCACATCCTGTGTTGGGCTGTGTATATATACTGTCACATCCTGTGTTGTCTGTGTATACACACTGTACCATCCTGTTTTGTCTGTGTTAATACACTGTACCATCCTGTGTTGGGCTGTATATATGCACTATCCAGTCCTGTATTGTCTGTGTATATACACTGTCCTGTCCTGTGTTGTCAGTGTATGTTACACTGTCCCGTCCTGTCTTGTCTGTGTATATACACTGTCCAGCCCTGTGTTGTCTGTGTATATTACACTGTCCTGTCCTGTGTTGTCTGTGTATATATAGTGTCCCATTCTTCTTTGTCTGTGTATATACACTGTACCATCCTGTGTCATCTGTGTATATAGACTGTCCCATCCTCTGTTGTCGCTGTATATATACTGTCCTGTCCTGCGTTGTCTGTGTATTTATACTGTCCCATCCTGCGTTGTCTGTGTATATACACTGTCATGTCCTGTTTTGTCTGTGTATATACACTGTCCATCCTGTGTTGGGCTGTGTATACACACTGTCCCGTCCTGTGTTGTCTGTGTATGTTACACTGTCCCGTCCTGTCTTGTCTGTGTATATACACTGTCCAGTCCTGTGTTGTCTGTGTATGTTACACAGTCCCGTCCTGTCTTGTCTGTGTATATACACTGTACCGTCCTGTCTTGTCTGTGTATATACACTGTCCCATCCAGTGTTGTCTGTGTATATACACTGTACCATCCTGTGTTGTATGTGTATATAGACTGTCCCATCCTGTGTTGTCTCTGTATATATACTGTCCTGTCCTGCGTTGTCTGTGAATTTATACTGTACCATCCTGCGTTGTCTGTGTATATACACTGTCATGTCCTGTTTTGTCTGTGTATATGCACTGTCCAGCCCTGTGTTGTCTGTGTATATTACACTGTCCTGTCCTGTGTTGTCTGTGTATATATAGTGTCCCATTCTGCTTTGTCTGTGTATATACACTGTACCATCCTGTGTCATCTGTGTATATAGACTGTCCCATCCTGTGTTGTCTCTGTATATATACTGTCCTGTCCTGCGTTGTCTGTGTATTTATACTGTCCCATCCTGCGTTGTCTGTGTATATATGCTGTCCCATCCTGTGTTGGGCTGTGTATATACACGGTCCAGTCCTGTGTTGTCTGTGTATATACATTGTCATGTCCTGTGTTGTCTGTGTATGTTACACTGTCTCGTCCTGTCTTGTCTGTGTATATAGATTGTCCAGTCCTGTGTTGTCTGTGTATATTACACTGTCCTGCCCTGTGTTGTCTGTGTATATATAGTGTCCCATCTTGCTTTGTCTGTGTATATACACTGTACCATCTTGTGTCGTCTGTGTATATAGACTTTCCCATCCTGTGTTGTCTTTGTATATATACTCTCCTGTCCTGCGTTGTCTGTGTATATATACTGTCACATCCTGTGTTGGGCTGTGTATATATACTGTCACATCCTGTGTTGTCTGTGTATACACACTGTACCATCCTGTGTTGTCTGTTTATATACACTGTACCATCCTGCGTTGTCTGTGTATATGCACTGTCATGTCCTGTTTTGTCTGTGTATATACACTGTCCTGTCCTGTGTTGTCAGTGTATGTTACACTGTCCCGTCCTGTCTTGTCTGTGTATATACACTGTCCAGCCCTGTGTTGTCTGTGTATATTACACTGTCCTGTCCTGTGTTGTCTGTGTATATATAGTGTCCCATTCTGCTTTGTCTGTGTATATACACTGTACCATCCTGTGTCATCTGTGTATATAGACTGTCCCATCCTGTGTTGTCTCTGTATATATACTGTCCTGTCCTGCGTTGTCTGTGTATTTATACTGTCCCATCCTGCGTTGTCTGTGTATATACACTGTCATGTCCTGTTTTGTCTGTGTATATACACTGTCCATCCTGTGTTGGGCTGTGTATACACACTGTCCAGTCCTGTGTTGTCTGTGTATGTTACACTGTCCCGTCCTGTCTTGTCTGTGTATATACACTGTCCAGTCCTGTGTTGTCTGTGTATGTTACACAGTCCCGTCCTGTCTTGTCTGTGTATATACACTGTCCCGTCCTGTCTTGTCTGTGTATATACACTGTCCCATCCTGTGTTGTCTGTGTATATACACTGTACCATCCTGTGTTGTATGTGTATATAGACTACCCCATCCTGTGTTGTCTCTGTAGATATACTTTCCTGTCCTGCGTTGTCTGTGTATTTATACTGTACCATCCTGCGTTGTCTGTATATATACACTGTCATGTCCTGTTTTGTCTGTGTATATGCACTGTCCATCCTGTGTTGGGCTGTATATATACACTGTCCAGTCCTGTATTGTCTGTGTATATACACTGTCCTGTCCTGTGTTGTCTGTGTATGTTACACAGACCCGTCCTGTCTTGTCTGTGTATATACACTGTCCCGTCCTGTCTTGTCTGTGTATATACACTGTCCCATCCAGTGTTGTCTGTGTATATACACTGTACCATCCTGTGTTGTATGTGTATATAGACTGCCCCATCCTGTGTTGTCTCTGTATATATACTGTCCTGTCCTGCGTTGTCTGTGTATTTATACTGTACCATCCTGCGTTGTCTGTATATATACACTGTCATGTCCTGTTTTGTCTGTGTATATGCACTGTCCATCCTGTCTTGTCTGTCTATATGCACTGTCCAGTCCTGTATTGTCTGTGTATATTACACTGCCCCGTCCTGTGTTGTCTGTGTATATATAGTGTCCCATCCTGCTTTGTCTGTGTATATACACTGTACCATCCTGTATCGTCTGTGTATATAGACTGTCCCATCCTGTGTTGTCTCTGTTTATATACTGTCCTTTCCAGCGTTGTCTGTTTATTTATACTGTCCCATCCTGTGTTGCCTGTGTATATATACTGTCACATCCTGTATTGTCTGTGTATACACACTGTCATATCCTGTTTTGTCTGTGTATATACACTGTACCATCCTACGTTGTATGTGTATATACACTGTCATGTCCTGTTTTGTCTGTGTATGTTGCACAGTCCCGTCCTGTCTTGTCTGTGTATATACACTGTCCCGTCCTGTCTTGTCTGTGTACATACATTGTCCCATCCAGTGTTGCCTGTGTATATACACTGTCCAGTCCTGTGTTGTCTGTGTATGTTACACTGTCCCGTCCTGTCTTGTCTGTGTATATACACTGTCCCGTCCTGTCTTGTCTGTGTATATACACTGTCCCATCCAGTGTTGTCTGTGTATATACACTGTCCTGTCCTGTGTTGTCTGTGTATGTTACACAGCCCCGTCCTGTCTTGGCTGTGTATATACACTGTCATGTCCTGTTTTGTCTGTGTATATACACTGTCCCAATCTGTGTTGTCTGTGTATATATGCTGTCACAAACTGCGTTGGGCTGTGTATATACACTGTCCAATCCTGTGATGCGTGGTGTATATACACTGTCCCATGCTGTGTTGTCTGTGTATATATGCTGTCCCATCCTGTGTTGGGCTGCGTATATACACTGTCCAGTCCTGTGTTGTCTGTGTATATACACTGTCCTGTCCTGTGTTGCCTGTGTATGTTACACTGTCCCGTCCAGTCTTGTATGTGTTTATACACTGTCCAGTCCCGTGTTGTCTGTGTATATTACACTGTCCTGTCCTGTGTTGTCTGTGTATATGCACTGCCCGATCCTGTGTTGAGCTCTGTGTATACACTGCCCCATCCTGTATTGTCTGTGTACATACACTGTCCCATCCTATCTTGTCTGTGTATAGGCAAAGTCCTGTCCTGCGTTGTCTGTGTATATGCACTGCCCGATCCTGTGTTGAGCTCTGTGTATACACTGCCCCATCCTGTATTGTCTGTGTACATACACTGTCCCATCCTATCTTGTCTGTGTATAGGCAAAGTCCTGTCCTGCGTTGTCTGTGTATATACACTGTCCCGTCCTGTGTTCTCTGTATATATACACTCTCCTGTCCTGAGTGGTCTGTGTATATACACTGTCCATTCCTTTGTTGTCTGTTTATATATACTGTCCCATCCTGTGTTGGGCTGTGTATATATACTGTCACATCCTGTGTTGTCTGTGTATACACACTGTACCATCCTGTTTTGTCTGTGTATATATACTGTACCATCCTGCGTTGTCTGTGTATATACATTGTCATGTCCTGTTTTGTCTGTGTACATACACTGTCCATCCCGTGTTGTCTGTGTATATATGCTGTCCCATCCTGTGTTGTCTGTGTATATACACTGTCCTGTCCTGTGTTGTCTGTGTATGTTACACTGTCTCGTCCTGTCTTGTCTGTGTATATAGATTGTCCAGTCCTGTGTTGTCTGTGTATATTACACTGTCCTGCCCTGTGTTGTCTGTGTATATATAGTGTCCCATCCTGCTTTGTCTGTGTATATACACTGTACCATCTTGTGTCGTCTGTGTATATAGACTTTCCCATCCTGTGTTGTCTTTGTATATATACTCTCCTGTCCTGCGTTGTCTGTGTATATATACTGTCACATCCTGTGTTGGGCTGTGTATATACACTGTCACATCCTGTGTTGTCTGTGTATACACACTGTACCATCCTGTTTTGTCTGTGTTAATACACTGTACCATCCTGTGTTGGGCTGTATATATGCACTATCCAGTCCTGTATTGTCTGTGTATATACACTGTCCTGTCCTGTGTTGTCAGTGTATGTTACACTGTCCCGTCCTGTCTTGTCTGTGTATATACACTGTCCAGCCCTGTGTTGTCTGTGTATATTACACTGTCCTGTCCTGTGTTGTCTGTGTATATATAGTGTCCCATTCTTCTTTGTCTGTGTATATACACTGTACCATCCTGTGTCATCTGTGTATATAGACTGGCCCATCCTGTGTTGTCGCTGTATATATACTGTCCTGTCCTGCGTTGTCTGTGTATTTATACTCTCCCATCCTGCGTTGTCTGTGTATATACACTGTCATGTCCTGTTTTGTCTGTGTATATACACTGTCCAACCTGTGTTGGGCTGTGTATACACACTGTCCAGTCCTGTGTTGTCTGTGTATGTTACACTGTCCCGTCCTGTCTTGTCTGTGTATATACACTGTCCAGTCCTGTGTTGTCTGTGTATGTTACACAGTCCCGTCCTGTCTTGTTTGTGTATATACACTGTCCCGTCCTGTCTTGTCTGTGTATATACACTGTCCCATCCAGTGTTGTCTGTGTATATACACTGTACCATCCTGTGTTGTATGTGTATATAGACTGTCCCATCCTGTGTTGTCTCTGTATATATACTGTCCTGTCCTGCGTTGTCTGTGAATTTATACTGTACCATCCTGCGTTGTCTGTATATATACACTGTCATGTCCTGTTTTGTCTGTGTATATGCACTGTCCAGCCCTGTGTTGTCTGTGTATATTACACTGTCCTGTCCTGTGTTGTCTGTGTATATATAGTGTCCCATTCTGCTTTGTCTGTGTATATACACTGTACCATCCTGTTTCATCTGTGTATATAGACTGTCCCATCCTGTGTTGTCTCTGTATATATACTGTCCTGTCCTGCGTTGTCTGTGTATTTATACTGTCCCATCCTGCGTTGTCTGTGTATATATGCGCTCCCATCCTGTGTTGGGCTGTGTATATACACTGTCCTGTCCTGTGTTGTCTGTGTATGTTACACTGTCTCGTCCTGTCTTGTCTGTGTATATAGATTGTCCAGTCCTGTGTTGTCTGTGTATATTACACTGTCCTGCCCTGTGTTGTCTGTGTATATATAGTGTCCCATCTTGCTTTGTCTGTGTATATACACTGTACCAGCTTGTGTCGTCTGTGTATATAGACTTTCCCATCCTGTGTTGTCTTTGTATATATACTCTCCTGTCCTGCGTTGTCTGTGTATATATACTGTCACATCCTGTGTTGGGCTGTGTATATATACTGTCACATCCTGTGTTGTCTGTGTATACACACTGTACCATCCTGTGTTGTCTGTTTATATACACTGTACCATCCTGCGTTGTCTGTGTATATGCACTGTCATGTCCTGTTTTGTCTGTGTATATACACTGTCCTGTCCTGTGTTGTCAGTGTATGTTACACTGTCCCGTCCTGTCTTGACTGTGTATATACACTGTCCAGCCCTGTGTTGTCTGTGTATATTACACTGTCCTGTCCTGTGTTGTCTGTGTATATATAGTGTCCCATTCTGCTTTGTCTGTGTATATACACTGTACCATCCTGTGTCATCTGTGTATATAGACTGTCCCATCCTGTGTTGTCTCTGTATATATACTGTCCTGTCCTGCGTTGTCTGTGTATTTATACTGTCCCATCCTGCGTTGTCTGTGTATATATGCTGTCCCATCCTGTGTTGGGCTGTGTATATACACTGTCCAGTCCTGTGTTGTCTGTGTATATATACTGTCCAGCCCTGTGTTGTCTGTGTATATTACACTGTCCTGTCCTGTGTTGTCTGTGTATATATAGTGTCCCATTCTGCTTTGTCTGTGTATATACACTGTACCATCCTGTGTCATCTGTGTATATAGACTGTCCCATCCTGTGTTGTCTCTGTATATATACTGTCCTGTCCTGCGTTGTCTGTGTATTTATACTGTCCCATCCTGCGTTGTCTGTGTATATACACTGTCATGTCCTGTTTTGTCTGTGTATATACACTGTCCATCCTGTGTTGGGCTGTGTATACACACTGTCCAGTCCTGTGTTGTCTGTGTATGTTACACTGTCCCGTCCTGTCTTGTCTGTGTATATACACTGTCCAGTCCTGTGTTGTCTGTGTATGTTACACAGTCCAGTCCTGTCTTGTCTGTGTATATACACTGTCCCGTCCTGTCTTGTCTGTGTATATACACTGTCCCATCCAGTGTTGTCTGTGTATATACACTGTACCATCCTGTGTTGTATGTGTATATAGACTGCCCCATCCTGTGTTGTCTCTGTATATATACTGTCCTGTCCAGCGTTGTCTGTGTATTTATACTGTACCATCCTGCGTTGTCTGTATATATACACTGTCATGTCCTGTTTTGTCTGTGTATATGCACTGTCCATCCTGTCTTGTCTGTCTATATGCACTGTCCAGTCCTGTATTGTCTGTGTATATTACACTGCCCCGTCCTGTGTTGTCTGTGTATATATAGTGTCCCATCCTGCTTTGTCTGTGTATATACACTGTACCATCCTGTATCGTCTGTGTATATAGACTGTCCCATCCTGTGTTGTCTCTGTTTATATACTGTCCTTTCCAGCGTTGTCTGTTTATTTATACTGTCCCATCCTGTGTTGTCTGTGTATATATACTGTCACATCCTGTATTGTCTGTGTATACACACTGTCATATCCTGTTTTGTCTGTGTATATACACTGTACCATCCTACGTTGTATGTGTATATACACTGTCATGTCCTGTTTTGTCTGTGTATGTTGCACAGTCCCGTCCTGTCTTGTCTGTGTATATACACTGTCCCGTCCTGTCTTGTCTGTGTACATACATTGTCCCATCCAGTGTTGTCTGTGTATATACACTGTCCAGTCCTGTGTTGTCTGTGTATGTTACACAGTCCCGTCCTGTCTTGTCTGTGTATATACACTGTCCCGTCCTGTCTTGTCTGTGTATATACACTGTCCCATCCAGTGTTGTCTGTGTATATACACTGTACCATCCTGTGTTGTATGTGTATATAGACTGTCCCATCCTGTGTTGTCTCTGTATATATACTGTCCTGTCCTGCGTTGTCTGTGTATATACACTGTCCCATCCTGTGCTGGGCTGTGTATATATACTGTCACATCCTGTGTTGTCTGTGTATACACACTGTACTATCCTGTATTGTCGATGTATATACACTGTACCATCCTGCGTTGTCTGTGTATATACACTGTCATGTCCTGTTTTGTCTGTGTATATACACTGTCCATCCTGTGTTGGGCTGTGTATATACACTGTCCAGTCCTGTATTGTCTGTGTATATACACTGTCCTGTCCTGTGTTGTCTGTGTATGTTACACAGCCCCGTCCTGTCTTGGCTGTGTATATACACTGTCATGTCCTGTTTTGTCTGTGTATATACACTGTCCCATCCTGCGTTGTCTGTGTATATACACTGACCCATCTTGTGTTGGACTGTGTATATACACGGTCCTCTCCTGTGTTGTCTGTGTATATACACTGTACCATCCTGTGTTGTGTGTGTATATACACTGTCCCATCCAGTTTTGGGCTGTGTATATACACTGTCCCATTCTGTGTTGTCTGTGTATATATGCTGTCACAAACTGCGTTGGGCTGTGTATATACACTATCCAATCCTGTGATGCGTGGTGTATATACACTGTCCCATGCTGTGTTGTCTGTGTATATATGCTGTCCCATCCTGTGTTGGGCTGCGTATATACACTGTCCAGTCCTGTGTTGTCTGTGTATATACACTGTCCTGTCCTGTGTTGCCTGTGTATGTTACACTGTCCCGTCCAGTCTTGTATGTGTTTATACACTGTCCAGTCCCGTGTTGTCTGTGTATATTACACTGTCCTGTCCTGTGTTGTCTGTGAATATGCACTGCCCGATCCTGTGTTGAGCTCTGTGTATACACTGCCCCATCCTGTATTGTCTGTGTACATACACTGTCCCATCCTATCTTGTCTGTGTATAGGCAAAGTCCTGTCCTGCGTTGTCTGTGTATATACACTGTCCCGTCCTGTGTTCTCTGTATATATACACTCTCCTGTCCTGAGTGGTCTGTGTATATACACTGTCCATTCCTTTGTTGTCTGTTTATATATACTGTCCCATCCTGTGTTGGGCTGTGTATATATACTGTCACATCCTGTGTTGTCTGTGTATACACACTGTACCATCCTGTTTTGTCTGTGTATATATACTGTACCATCCTGCGTTGTCTGTGTATATACATTGTCATGTCCTGTTTTGTCTGTGTACATACACTGTCCATCCCGTGTTGTCTGTGTATATATGCTGTCCCATCCTGTGTTGTCTGTGTATATACACTGTCCTGTCCTGTGTTGTCTGTGTATGTTACACTGTCTCGTCCTGTCTTGTCTGTGTATATAGATTGTCCAGTCCTGTGTTGTCTGTGTATATTACACTGTCCTGCCCTGTGTTGTCTGTGTATATATAGTGTCCCATCCTGCTTTGTCTGTGTATATACACTGTACCATCTTGTGTCGTCTGTGTATATAGACTTTCCCATCCTGTGTTGTCTTTGTATATATACTCTCCTGTCCTGCGTTGTCTGTGTATATATACTGTCACATCCTGTGTTGGGCTGTGTATATATACTGTCACATCCTGTGTTGTCTGTGTATACACACTGTACCATCCTGTTTTGTCTGTGTTAATACACTGTACCATCCTGCGTTGTCTGTGTATATGCACTGTCATGTCCTGTTTTGTCTGTGTATATACACTGTCCATCCTGTGTTGGGCTGTATATATGCACTATCCAGTCCTGTATTGTCTGTGTATATACACTGTCCTGTCCTGTGTTGTCAGTGTATGTTACACTGTCCCGTCCTGTCTTGTCTGTGTATATACACTGTCCAGCCCTGTGTTGTCTGTGTATATTACACTGTCTTGTCCTGTGTTGTCTGTGTATATATAGTGTCCCATTCTTCTTTGTCTGTGTATATACACTGTACCATCCTGTGTCATCTGTGTATATAGACTGTCCCATCCTGTGTTGTCTCTGTATATATACTGTCCTGTCCTGCGTTGTCTGTGTATTTATACTGTCCCATCCTGCGTTGTCTGTGTATATACACTGTCTTGTCCTGTTTTGTCTGTGTATATACACTGTCCATCCTGTGTTGGGCTGTGTATACACACTGTCCAGTCCTGTGTTGTCTGTGTATGTTACACTGTCCCGTCCTGTCTTGTCTGTGTATATACACTGTCCAGTCCTGTGTTGTCTGTGTATGTTACACAGTCCCGTCCTGTCTTGTCTGTGTATATACACTGTCCCGTCCTGTCTTGTCTGTGTATATACACTGTCCCATCCAGTGTTGCCTGTGTATATACACTGTCCCATCCTGTGTTGTCTCTGTATATATACTGTCCTGTCCTGCGTTGTCTGTGAATTTATACTGTACCATCCTGCGTTGTCTGTATATATACACTGTCATGTCCTGTTTTGTCTGTGTATATGCACTGTCCAGCCCTGTGTTGTCTGTGTATATACACTGTCCTGTCCTGTGTTGTCTGTGTATGTTACACTGTCTCGTCCTGTCTTGTCTGTGTATATAGATTGTCCAGTCCTGTGTTGTCTGTGTATATTACACTGTCCTGCCCTGTGTTGTCTGTGTATATATAGTGTCCCATCCTGCTTTGTCTGTGTATATACACTGTACCATCTTGTGTCGTCTGTGTATATAGACTTTCCCATCCTGTGTTGTCTTTGTATATATACTCTCCTGTCCTGCGTTGTCTGTGTATATATACTGTCACATCCTGTGTTGGGCTGTGTATATATACTGTCACATCCTGTGTTGTCTGTGTATACACACTGTACCATCCTGTTTTGTCTGTGTTAATACACTGTACCATCCTGTGTTGGGCTGTATATATGCACTATCCAGTCCTGTATTGTCTGTGTATATACACTGTCCTGTCCTGTGTTGTCAGTGTATGTTACACTGTCCCGTCCTGTCTTGTCTGTGTATATACACTGTCCAGCCCTGTGTTGTCTGTGTATATTACACTGTCCTGTCCTGTGTTGTCTGTGTATATATAGTGTCCCATTCTTCTTTGTCTGTGTATATACACTGTACCATCCTGTGTCATCTGTGTATATAGACTGTCCCATCCTGTGTTGTCGCTGTATATATACTGACCTGTCCTGCGTTGTCTGTGTATTTATACTGTCCCATCCTGCGTTGTCTGTGTATATACACTGTCATGTCCTGTTTTGTCTGTGTATATACACTGTCCATCCTGTGTCGGACTGTGTATACACACTGTCCAGTCCTGTGTTGTCTGTGTATGTTACACTCTCCCGTCCTGTCTTGTCTGTGTATATACACTGTCCAGTCCTGTGTTGTCTGTGTATGTTACACAGTCCCGTCCTGTCTTGTTTGTGTATATACACTGTCCCGTCCTGTCTTGTCTGTGTATATACACTGTCCCATCCAGTGTTGTCTGTGTATATACACTGTACCATCCTGTGTTGTATGTGTATATAGACTGTCCCATCCTGTGTTGTCTCTGTATATATACTGTCCTGTCCTGCGTTGTCTGTGAATTTATACTGTACCATCCTGCGTTGTCTGTATATATACACTGTCATGTCCTGTTTTGTCTGTGTATATGCACTGTCCAGCCCTGTGTTGTCTGTGTATATTACACTGTCCTGTCCTGTGTTGTCTGTGTATATATAGTGTCCCATTCTGCTTTGTCTGTGTATATACACTGTACCATCCTGTTTCATCTGTGTATATAGACTGTCCCATCCTGTGTTGTCTCTGTATATATACTGTCCTGTCCTGCGTTGTCTGTGTATTTATACTGTCCCATCCTGCGTTGTCTGTGTATATATGCGGTCCCATCCTGTGTTGGGCTGTGTATATACACTGTCCAGTCCTGTGTTGTCTGTGTATATACACTGTCCTATCCTGTGTTGTCTGTGTATGTTACACTGTCTCGTCCTGTCTTGTCTGTGTATATAGATTGTCCAGTCCTGTGTTGTCTGTGTATATTACACTGTCCTGCCCTGTGTTGTCTGTGTATATATAGTGTCCCATCTTGCTTTGTCTGTGTATATACACTGTACCATCTTGTGTCGTCTGTGTATATAGACTTTCCCATCCTGTGTTGTCTTTGTATATATACTCTCCTGTCCTGCGTTGTCTGTGCATATATACTGTCACATCCTGTGTTGGGCTGTGTATATATACTGTCACATCCTGTGTTGTCTGTGTATACACACTGTACCATCCTGTGTTGTCTGTTTATATACACTGTACCATCCTGCGTTGTCTGTGTATATGCACTGTCCCGTCCTGTCTTGTCTGTGTATATACACTGTCCAGTCCTGTGTTGTCTGTGTATGTTACACAGTCCCGTCCTGTCTTGTCTGTGTATATACACTGTCCCGTCCTGTCTTGTCTGTGTATATACACTGTCCCATCCAGTGTTGCCTGTGTATATACACTGTCCCATCCTGTGTTGTCTCTGTATATATACTGTCCTGTCCTGCGTTGTCTGTGAATTTATACTGTACCATCCTGCGTTGTCTGTATATATACACTGTCATGTCCTGTTTTGTCTGTGTATATGCACTGTCCAGCCCTGTGTTGTCTGTGTATATACACTGTCCTGTCCTGTGTTGTCTGTGTATGTTACACTGTCTCGTCCTGTCTTGTCTGTGTATATAGATTGTCCAGTCCTGTGTTGTCTGTGTATATTACACTGTCCTGCCCTGTGTTGTCTGTGTATATATAGTGTCCCATCCTGCTTTGTCTGTGTATATACACTGTACCATCTTGTGTCGTCTGTGTATATAGACTTTCCCATCCTGTGTTGTCTTTGTATATATACTCTCCTGTCCTGCGTTGTCTGTGTATATATACTGTCACATCCTGTGTTGGGCTGTGTATATATACTGACACATCCTGTGTTGTCTGTGTATACACACTGTACCATCCTGTTTTGTCTGTGTTAATACACTGTACCATCCTGTGTTGGGCTGTATATATGCACTATCCAGTCCTGTATTGTCTGTGTATATACACTATCCTGTCCTGTGTTGTCAGTGTATGTTACACTGTCCCGTCCTGTCTTGTCTGTGTATATACACTGTCCAGCCCTGTGTTGTCTGTGTATATTACACTGTCCTGTCCTGTGTTGTCTGTGTATATATAGTGTCCCATTCTTCTTTGTCTGTGTATATACACTGTACCATCCTGTGTCATCTGTGTATATAGACTGTCCCATCCTGTGTTGTCGCTGTATATATACTGTCCTGTCCTGCGTTGTCTGTGTATTTATACTGTCCCATCCTGCGTTGTCTGTGTATATACACTGTCATGTCCTGTTTTGTCTGTGTATATACACTGTCCATCCTGTGTTGGGCTGTGTATACACACTGTCCAGTCCTGTGTTGTCTGTGTATGTTACACTGTCCCGTCCTGTCTTGTCTGTGTATATACACTGTCCAGTCCTGTGTTGTCTGTGTATGTTACACAGTCCCGTCCTGTCTTGTTTGTGTATATACACTGTCCCGTCCTGTCTTGTCTGTGTATATACACTGTCCCATCCAGTGTTGTCTGTGTATATACACTGTACCATCCTGTGTTGTATGTGTATATAGACTGTCTCATCCTGTGTTGTCTCTGTATATATACTGTCCTGTCCTGCGTTGTCTGTGAATTTATACTGTACCATCCTGCGTTGTCTGTATATATACACTGTCATGTCCTGTTTTGTCTGTGTATATGCACTGTCCAGCCCTGTGTTGTCTGTGTATATTACACTGTCCTGTCCTGTGTTGTCTGTGTATATATAGTGTCCCATTCTGCTTTGTCTGTGTATATACACTGTACCATCCTGTTTCATCTGTGTATATAGACTGTCCCATCCTGTGTTGTCTCTGTATATATACTGTCCTGTCCTGCGTTGTCTGTGTATTTATACTGTCCCATCCTGCGTTGTCTGTGTATATATGCGGTCCCATCCTGTGTTGGGCTATGTATATACACTGTCCAGTCCTGTGTTGTCTGTGTATATACACTGTCCTATCCTGTGTTGTCTGTGTATGTTACACTGTCTCGTCCTGTCTTGTCTGTGTATATAGATTGTCCAGTCCTGTGTTGTCTGTGTATATTACACTGTCCTGCCCTGTGTTGTCTGTGTATATATAGTGTCCCATCTTGCTTTGTCTGTGTATATACACTGTACCATCTTGTGTCGTCTGTGTATATAGACTTTCCCATCCTGTGTTGTCTTTGTATATATACTCTCCTGTCCTGCGTTGTCTGTGTATATATACTGTCACATCCTGTGTTGGGCTGTGTATATATACTGTCACATCCTGTGTTGTCTGTGTATACACACTGTACCATCCTGTGTTGTCTGTTTATATACACTGTACCATCCTGCGTTGTCTGTGTATATGCACTGTCATGTCCTGTTTTGTCTGTGTATATACACTGTCCTGTCCTGTGTTGTCAGTGTATGTTACACTGTCCCGTCCTGTCTTGTCTGTGTATATACACTGTCCAGCCCTGTGTTGTCTGTGTATATTACACTGTCCTGTCCTGTGTTGTCTGTGTATATATAGTGTCCCATTCTGCTTTGTCTGTGTATATACACTGTACCATCCTGTGTCATCTGTGTATATAGACTGTCCCATCCTGTGTTGTCTCTGTATATATACTGTCCTGTCCTGCGTTGTCTGTGTATTTATACTGTCCCATCCTGCGTTGTCTGTGTATATATGCTGTCCCATCCTGTGTTGGGCTGTGTATATACACTGTCCAGTCCTGTGTTGTCTGTGTATATATACTGTCCAGCCCTGTGTTGTCTGTGTATATTACACTGTCCTGTCCTGTGTTGTCTGTGTATATATAGTGTCCCATTCTGCTTTGTCTGTGTATATACACTGTACCATCCTGTGTCATCTGTGTATATAGACTGTCCCATCCTGTGTTGTCTCTGTATATATACTGTCCTGTCCTGCGTTGTCTGTGTATTTATACTGTCCCATCCTGCGTTGTCTGTGTATATACACTGTCATGTCCTGTTTTGTCTGTGTATATACACTGTCCATCCTGTGTTGGGCTGTGTATACACACTGTCCAGTCCTGTGTTGTCTGTGTATGTTACACTGTCCCGTCCTGTCTTGTCTGTGTATATACACTGTCCAGTCCTGTGTTGTCTGTGTATGTTACACAGTCCCGTCCTGTCTTGTCTGTGTATATACACTGTCCCGTCCTGTCTTGTCTGTGTATATACACTGTCCCATCCAGTATTGTCTGTGTATATACACTGTACCATCCTGTGTTGTATCTGTATATAGACTGCCCCATCCTGTGTTGTCTCTGTAGATATACTTTCCTGTCCTGCGTTGTCTGTGTATTTATACTGTACCATCCTGCGTTGTCTGTATATATACACTGTCATGTCCTGTTTTGTCTGTGTATATGCACTGTCCATCCTGTGTTGGGCTGTATATATACACTGTCCAGTCCTGTATTGTCTGTGTATATACACTGTCCTGTCCTGTGTTGTCTGTGTATGTTACACAGTCCCGTCCTGTCTTGTCTGTGTATATACACTGTCCCGTCCTGTCTTGTCTGTGTATATACACTGTCCCATCCAGTGTTGTCTGTGTATATACACTGTACCATCCTGTGTTGTATGTGTATATAGACTGCCCCATCCTGTGTTGTCTCTGTATATATACTGTCCTGTCCTGCGTTGTCTGTGAATTTATACTGTACCATCCTGCGTTGTCTGTATATATACACTGTCATGTCCTGTTTTGTCTGTGTATATGCACTGTCCAGCCCTGTGTTGTCTGTGTATATTACACTGTCCTGTCCTGTGTTGTCTGTGTATATATAGTGTCCCATTCTGCTTTGTCTGTGTATATACACTGTACCATCCTGTTTCATCTGTGTATATAGACTGTCCCATCCTGTGTTGTCTCTGTATATATACTGTCCTGTCCTGCGTTGTCTGTGAATTTATACTGTACCATCCTGCGTTGTCTGTATATATACACTGTCATGTCCTGTTTTGTCTGTGTATATGCACTGTCCAGCCCTGTGTTGTCTGTGTATATTACACTGTCCTGTCCTGTGTTGTCTGTGTATATATAGTGTCCCATTCTGCTTTGTCTGTGTATATACACTGTACCATCCTGTTTCATCTGTGTATATAGACTGTCCCATCCTGTGTTGTCTCTGTATATATACTGTCCTGTCCTGCGTTGTCTGTGTATTTATACTGTCCCATCCTGCGTTGTCTGTGTATATATGCGGTCCCATCCTGTGTTGGGCTGTGTATATACACTGTCCAGTCCTGTGTTGTCTGTGTATATACACTGTCCTATCCTGTGTTGTCTGTGTATGTTACACTGTCTCGTCCTGTCTTGTCTGTGTATATAGATTGTCCAGTCCTGTGTTGTCTGTGTATATTACACTGTCCTGCCCTGTGTTGTCTGTGTATATATAGTGTCCCATCTTGCTTTGTCTGTGTATATACACTGTACCATCTTGTGTCGTCTGTGTATATAGACTTTCCCATCCTGTGTTGTCTTTGTATATATACTCTCCTGTCCTGCGTTGTCTGTGCATATATACTGTCACATCCTGTGTTGGGCTGTGTATATATACTGTCACATCCTGTGTTGTCTGTGTATACACACTGTACCATCCTGTGTTGTCTGTTTATATACACTGTACCATCCTGCGTTGTCTGTGTATATGCACTGTCCCGTCCTGTCTTGTCTGTGTATATACACTGTCCAGTCCTGTGTTGTCTGTGTATGTTACACAGTCCCGTCCTGTCTTGTCTGTGTATATACACTGTCCCGTCCTGTCTTGTCTGTGTATATACACTGTCCCATCCAGTGTTGCCTGTGTATATACACTGTCCCATCCTGTGTTGTCTCTGTATATATACTGTCCTGTCCTGCGTTGTCTGTGAATTTATACTGTACCATCCTGCGTTGTCTGTATATATACACTGTCATGTCCTGTTTTGTCTGTGTATATGCACTGTCCAGCCCTGTGTTGTCTGTGTATATACACTGTCCTGTCCTGTGTTGTCTGTGTATGTTACACTGTCTCGTCCTGTCTTGTCTGTGTATATAGATTGTCCAGTCCTGTGTTGTCTGTGTATATTACACTGTCCTGCCCTGTGTTGTCTGTGTATATATAGTGTCCCATCCTGCTTTGTCTGTGTATATACACTGTACCATCTTGTGTCGTCTGTGTATATAGACTTTCCCATCCTGTGTTGTCTTTGTATATATACTCTCCTGTCCTGCGTTGTCTGTGTATATATACTGTCACATCCTGTGTTGGGCTGTGTATATATACTGTCCAGCCCTGTGTTGTCTGTGTATACACACTGTACCATCCTGTTTTGTCTGTGTTAATACACTGTACCATCCTGTGTTGGGCTGTATATATGCACTATCCAGTCCTGTATTGTCTGTGTATATACACTGTCCTGTCCTGTGTTGTCAGTGTATGTTACACTGTCCCGTCCTGTCTTGTCTGTGTATATACACTGTCCAGCCCTGTGTTGTCTGTGTATATTACACTGTCCTGTCCTGTGTTGTCTGTGTATATATAGTGTCCCATTCTGCTTTGTCTGTGTATATACACTGTACCATCCTGTTTCATCTGTGTATATAGACTGTCCCATCCTGTGTTGTCTCTGTATATATACTGTCCTGTCCTGCGTTGTCTGTGTATTTATACTGTCCCATCCTGCGTTGTCTGTGTATATATGCGGTCCCATCCTGTGTTGGGCTGTGTATATACACTGTCCAGTCCTGTGTTGTCTGTGTATATACACTGTCCTATCCTGTGTTGTCTGTGTATGTTACACTGTCTCGTCCTGTCTTGTCTGTGTATATAGATTGTCCAGTCCTGTGTTGTCTGTGTATATTACACTGTCCTGCCCTGTGTTGTCTGTGTATATATAGTGTCCCATCTTGCTTTGTCTGTGTATATACACTGTACCATCTTGTGTCGTCTGTGTATATAGACTTTCCCATCCTGTGTTGTCTTTGTATATATACTCTCCTGTCCTGCGTTGTCTGTGTATATATACTGTCACATCCTGTGTTGGGCTGTGTATATATACTGTCACATCCTGTGTTGTCTGTGTATACACACTGTACCATCCTGTGTTGTCTGTTTATATACACTGTACCATCCTGCGTTGTCTGTGTATATGCACTGTCATGTCCTGTTTTGTCTGTGTATATACACTGTCCTGTCCTGTGTTGTCAGTGTATGTTACACTGTCCCGTCCTGTCTTGTCTGTGTATATACACTGTCCAGCCCTGTGTTGTCTGTGTATATTACACTGTCCTGTCCTGTGTTGTCTGTGTATATATATTGTCCCATTCTGCTTTGTCTGTGTATATACACTGTACCATCCTGTGTCATCTGTGTATATAGACTGTCCCATCCTGTGTTGTCTCTGTATATATACTGTCCTGTCCTGCGTTGTCTGTGTATTTATACTGTCCCATCCTGCGTTGTCTGTGTATATATGCTGTCCCATCCTGTGTTGGGCTGTGTATATACACTGTCCAGTCCTGTGTTGTCTGTGTATATATACTGTCCAGCCCTGTGTTGTCTGTGTATATTACACTGTCCTGTCCTGTGTTGTCTGTGTATATATAGTGTCCCATTCTGCTTTGTCTGTGTATATACACTGTACCATCCTGTGTCATCTGTGTATATAGACTGTCCCATCCTGTGTTGTCTCTGTATATATACTGTCCTGTCCTGCGTTGTCTGTGTATTTATACTGTCCCATCCTGCGTTGTCTGTGTATATACACTGTCATGTCCTGTTTTGTCTGTGTATATACACTGTCCATCCTGTGTTGGGCTGTGTATACACACTGTCCAGTCCTGTGTTGTCTGTGTATGTTACACTGTCCCGTCCTGTCTTGTCTGTGTATATACACTGTCCAGTCCTGTGTTGTCTGTGTATGTTACACAGTCCCGTCCTGTCTTGTCTGTGTATATACACTGTCCCGTCCTGTCTTGTCTGTGTATATACACTGTCCCATCCAGTATTGTCTGTGTATATACACTGTACCATCCTGTGTTGTATCTGTATATAGACTGCCCCATCCTGTGTTGTCTCTGTAGATATACTTTCCTGTCCTGCGTTGTCTGTGTATTTATACTGTACCATCCTACGTTGTCTGTATATATACACTGTCATGTCCTGTTTTGTCTGTGTATATGCACTGTCCATCCTGTGTTGGGCTGTATATATACACTGTCCAGTCCTGTATTGTCTGTGTATATACACTGTCCTGTCCTGTGTTGTCTGTGTATGTTACACAGTGCCGTCCTGTCTTGTCTGTGTATATACACTGTCCCGTCCTGTCATGTCTGTGTATATACACTGTCCCATCCAGTGTTGTCTGTGTATATACACTGTACCATCCTGTGTTGTATGTGTATATAGACTGCCCCATCCTGTGTTGTCTCTGTATATATACTGTCCTGTCCTGCGTTGTCTGTGTATTTATACTGTACCATCCTGCGTTGTCTGTATATATACACTGTCATGTCCTGTTTTGTCTGTGTATATGCACTGTCCATCCTGTCTTGTCTGTCTATATGCACTGTCCAGTCCTGTATTGTCTGTGTATATTACACTGCCCCGTCCTGTGTTGTCTGTGTATATATAGTGTCCCATCCTGCTTTGTCTGTGTATATACACTGTACCATCCTGTATCGTCTGTGTATATAGACTGTCCCATCCTGTGTTGTCTCTGTTTATATACTGTCCTTTCCAGCGTTGTCTGTTTATTTATACTGTCCCATCCTGTGTTGTCTGTGTATATATACTGTCACATCCTGTATTGTCTGTGTATACACACTGTCATATCCTGTTTTGTCTGTGTATATACACTGTACCATCCTACGTTGTATGTGTATATACACTGTCATGTCCTGTTTTGTCTGTGTATGTTGCACAGTCCCGTCCTGTCTTGTCTGTGTATATACACTGTCCCGTCCTGTCTTGTCTGTGTACATACATTGTCCCATCCAGTGTTGTCTGTGTATATACACTGTCCAGTCCTGTGTTGTCTGTGTATGTTACACAGTCCCGTCCTGTCTTGTCTGTGTATATACACTGTCCCGTCCTGTCTTGTCTGTGTATATACACTGTCCCATCCAGTGTTGTCTGTGTATATACACTGTACCATCCTGTGTTGTATGTGTATATAGACTGTCCCATCCTGTGTTGTCTCTGTATATATACTGTCCTGTCCTGCGTTGTCTGTGTATATACACTGTCCCATCCTGTGCTGGGCTGTGTATATATACTGTCACATCCTGTGTTGTCTGTGTATACACACTGTACTATCCTGTGTTGTCGATGTATATACACTGTACCATCCTGCGTTGTCTGTGTATATACACTGTCATGTCCTGTTTTGTCTGTGTATATACACTGTCCATCCTGTGTTGGGCTGTGTATATACACTGTCCAGTCCTGTATTGTCTGTGTATATACAGACCTGTGTTGTCTGTGTATGTTACACAGCCCCGTCCTGTCTTGGCTGTGTATATACACTGTCATGTCCTGTTTTGTCTGTGTATATACACTGTCCCATCCTGCGTTGTCTGTGTATATACACTGACCCATCTTGTGTTGGACTGTGTATATACACGGTCCTCTCCTGTGTTGTCTGTGTATATACACTGTACCATCCTGTGTTGTGTGTGTATATACACTGTCCCATCCAGTTTTGGGCTGTGTATATACACTGTCCCATTCTGTGTTGTCTGTGTATATATGCTGTCACAAACTGCGTTGGGCTGTGTATATACACTGTCCAATCCTGTGATGCGTGGTGTATATACACTGTCCCATGCTGTGTTGTCTGTGTATATATGCTGTCCCATCCTGTGTTGGGCTGCGTATATACACTGTCCAGTCCTGTGTTGTCTGTGTATATACACTGTCCTGTCCTGTGTTGCCTGTGTATGTTACACTGTCCCGTCCAGTCTTGTATGTGTTTATACACTGTCCAGTCCCGTGTTGTCTGCGTATTTTACACTGTCCTGTCCTGTGTTGTCTGTGAATATGCACTGCCCGATCCTGTGTTGAGCTCTGTGTATACACTGCCCCATCCTGTATTGTCTGTGTACATACACTGTCCCATCCTATCTTGTCTGTGTATAGGCAAAGTCCTGTCCTGCGTTGTCTGTGTATATACACTGTCCCGTCCTGTGTTCTCTGTATATATACACTCTCCTGTCCTGAGTGGTCTGTGTATATACACTGTCCATTCCTTTGTTGTCTGTTTATATATACTGTCCCATCCTGTGTTGGGCTGTGTATATATACTGTCACATCCTGTGTTGTCTGTGTATACACACTGTACCATCCTGTTTTGTCTGTGTATATATACTGTACCATCCTGCGTTGTCTGTGTATATACATTGTCATGTCCTGTTTTGTATGTGTACATACACTGTCCATCCCGTGTTGTCTGTGTATATATGCTGTCCCATCCTGTGTTGTCTGTGTATATACACTGTCCTGTCCTGTGTTGTCTGTGTATGTTACACTGTCTCGTCCTGTCTTGTCTGTGTATATAGATTGTCCAGTCCTGTGTTGTCTGTGTATATTACACTGTCCTGCCCTGTGTTGTCTGTGTATATATAGTGTCCCATCCTGCTTTGTCTGTGTATATACACTGTACCATCTTGTGTCGTTTGTGTATATAGACTTTCCCATCCTGTGTTGTCTTTGTATATATACTCTCCTGTCCTGCGTTGTATGTGTATATATACTGTCACATCCTGTGTTGGGCTGTGTATATATACTGTCACATCCTGTGTTGTCTGTGTATACACACTGTACCATCCTGTTTTGTCTGTGTTAATACAATGTACCATCCTGCGTTGTCTGTGTATATGCACTGTCATGTCCTGTTTTGTCTGTGTATATACACTGTCCATCCTGTGTTGGGCTGTATATATACACTGTCATGTCCTGTTTTGTCTGTGTATATACACTGTACCATCCTGTTTCATCTGTGTATATAGACTGTCCCATCCTGTGTTGTCTCTGTATATATACTGTCCTGTCCTGCGTTGTCTGTGTATTTATACTGTCCCATCCTGCGTTGTCTGTGTATATATGCGGTCCCATCCTGTGTTGGGCTGTGTATATACACTGTCCAGTCCTGTGTTGTCTGTGTATATACACTGTCCTATCCTGTGTTGTCTGTGTATGTTACACTGTCTCGTCCTGTCTTGTCTGTGTATATAGATTGTCCAGTCCTGTGTTGTCTGTGTATATTACACTGTCCTGCCCTGTGTTGTCTGTGTATATATAGTGTCCCATCCTGCTTTGTCTGTGTATATACACTGTACCATCTTGTGTCGTTTGTGTATATAGACTTTCCCATCCTGTGTTGTCTTTGTATATATACTCTCCTGTCCTGCGTTGTATGTGTATATATACTGTCACATCCTGTGTTGGGCTGTGTATATATACTGTCACATCCTGTGTTGTCTGTGTATACACACTGTACCATCCTGTTTTGTCTGTGTTAATACAATGTACCATCCTGCGTTGTCTGTGTATATGCACTGTCATGTCCTGTTTTGTCTGTGTATATACACTGTCCATCCTGTGTTGGGCTGTATATATACACTGTCATGTCCTGTTTTGTCTGTGTATATACACTGTCCATCCTGTGTTGGGCTGTGTATACACACTGTCCAGTCCTGTGTTGTCTGTGTATGTTACACTGTCCCGTCCTGTCTTGTCTGTGTATATACACTGTCCAGTCCTGTGTTGTCTGTGTATGTTACACAGTCCCGTCCTGTCTTGTCTGTGTATATACACTGTCCCGTCCTGTCTTGTCTGTGTATATACACTGTACCATCCTGTGTTGCCTGTGTATATACACTGTCCCATCCTGTGTTGTCTCTGTATATATACTGTCCTGTCCTGCGTTGTCTGTGAATTTATACTGTACCATCCTGCGTTGTCTGTATATATACACTGTCATGTCCTGTTTTGTCTGTGTATATGCACTGTCCATCCTGTGTTGGGCTGTATATATACACTGTCCAGTCCTGTATTGTCTGTGTATATACACTGTTCTGTCCTGTGTTGTCTGTGTATGTTGCACTGTCCCGCCCTTTCTTGTCTGTGCATATGCACTGTCCAGTCCTGTATTGTCTGTGTATTTTACACTGCCCCGTCCTGTGTTGTCTGTGTATATATAGTGTCCCATCCTGCTTTGTCTGTGTATATACACTGTACCATCCTGTATCGTCTGTGTATATAGACTGTCCCATCCTGTGTTGTCTCTGTTTATATACTGTCCTTTCCAGCGTTGTCTGTTTATTTATACTGTCCCATCCTGTGTTGTCTGTGTATATATACTGTCACATCCTGTGTTGTCTGTGTATACACACTGTACCATCCTGTGTTGTCTGTGCATATACACTGTACCATCCTGCATTGTCTGTGTATATACACTGTCATGTCCTGTTTTGTCTGTGTATATGCACTGTACCATCCTGCGTTGTATGTGTATATACACTGTCATGTCCTGTTTTGTCTGTGTATATACACTGTCCATCCTGTGTTGGGCTGTGTATATACACTGTCCAGTCCTGTATTGTCTGTGTATATACACTGTCCTATCCTGTGTTGTCTGTGTATGTTGCACAGTCCCGTCCTGTCTTGTCTGTGTATATACACTGTCCCGTCCTGTCTTGTCTGTGTACATACATTGTCCCATCCAGTGTTGTCTGTGTATATACACTGTCCAGTCCTGTGTTGTCTGTGTATGTTACACAGTCCCGTCCTGTCTTGTCTGTGTATATACACTGTCCCGTCCTGTCTTGTCTGTGTATATACATTGTCCCATCCAGTGTTGTCTGTGTATATACACTGTACCATCCTGTGTTGTATGTGTATATAGACTGTCCCATCCTGTGTTGTCTCTGTATATATACTGTCCTGTCCTGCGTTGTCTGTGTATATACACTGTCCCATCCTGTGTTGGGCTGTGTATATATACTGTCACATCCTGTGTTTTCTGTGTATACACACTGTACTATCCTGTGTTGTCGATGTATATACACTGTACCATCCTGCGTTGTCTGTGTATATACACGGTCATGTCCTGTTTTGTCTGTGTATATACACTGTCCATCCTGTGTTGGGCTGTGTATATACACTGTCCAGTCCTGTATTGTCTGTGTATATACACTGTCCTGTCCTGTGTTGTCTGTGTATGTTACACAGCCCCGTCCTGTCTTGGCTGTGTATATACACTGTCATGTCCTGTTTTGTCTGTGTATATACACTGTCCCATTCTGTGTTGTCTGTGTATATATGCTGTCACAAACTGCGTTGGGCTGTGTATATATACTGTCCAATCCTGTGTTGGGCTGTGTATACACACTGTCCAGTCCTGTGTTGTCTGTGTATGTTACACTGTCCCGTCCTGTCTTGTCTGTGTATATACACTGTCCAGTCCTGTGTTGTCTGTGTATGTTACACAGTCCCGTCCTGTCTTGTCTGTGTATATACACTGTCCCGTCCTGTCTTGTCTGTGTATATATACTGTCCCATCCAGTGTTGTCTGTGTATATACACTGTACCATCCTGTGTTGTATGTGTATATAGACTGCCCCATCCTGCATTGTCTGTTATATACACTGTCATGTCCTGTTTTGTCTGTGTATATACACTGTACCATCCTGCGTTGTATGTGTATATACACTGTCATGTCCTGTTTTGTCTGTGTATATACACTGTCCATACTGTGTTGGGCTGTGTATATACACTGTCCAGTCCTGTATTGTCTGTGTATATACACTGTCCTATCCTGTGTTGTCTGTGTATGTTGCACAGTTCTGTCCTGTCTTGTCTGTGTATATACACTGTCCCGTCCTGTCTTGTCTGTGTACATACATTGTCCCATCCAGTGTTGTCTGTGTATATACACTGTCCAGTCCTGTGTTGTCTGTGTATGTTACACAGTCCCGTCCTGTCTTGTCTGTGTATATACACTGTCCCGTCCTGTCTTGTCTGTGTATATACACTGTCCCATCCAGTGTTGTCTGTGTATATACACTGTACCATCCTGTGTTGTATGTGTATATAGACTGTCCCATCCTGTGTTGTCTCTGTATATATACTGTCCTGTCCTGCGTTGTCTGTGTATATACACTGTCCCATCCTGTGTTGGGCTGTGTATATATACTGTCACATCCTGTGTTGTCTGTGTATACACACTGTACTATCCTGTGTTGTCGATGTATATACACTGTACCATCCTGCGTTGTCTGTGTATATACACTGTCATGTCCTGTTTTGTCTGTGTATATACACTGTCCATCCTGTGTTGAGCTGTGTATATACACTGTCCAGTCCTGTATTGTCTGTGTATATACACTGTCCTGTCCTGTGTTGTCTGTGTATGTTACACAGCCCCGTCCTGTCTTGGCTGTGTCTATACACTGTCATGTCCTGTTTTGTCTGTGTATATGCACTGTCCATCCTGTCTTGTCTGTCTATATGCACTGTCCAGTCCTGTATTGTCTGTGTATATTACACTGCCCCGTCCTGTGTTGTCTGTGTATATATAGTGTCCCATCCTGCTTTGTCTGTGTATATACACTGTACCATCCTGTATCGTCTGTGTATATAGACTGTCCCATCCTGTGTTGTCTCTGTTTATATACTGTCCTTTCCAGCGTTGTCTGTTTATTTATACTGTCCCATCCTGTGTTGTCTGTGTATATATACTGTCACATCCTGTATTGTCTGTGTATACACACTGTCATATCCTGTTTTGTCTGTGTATATACACTGTACCATCCTACGTTGTATGTGTATATACACTGTCATGTCCTGTTTTGTCTGTGTATGTTGCACAGTCCCGTCCTGTCTTGTCTGTGTATATACACTGTCCCGTCCTGTCTTGTCTGTGTACATACATTGTCCCATCCAGTGTTGTCTGTGTATATACACTGTCCAGTCCTGTGTTGTCTGTGTATGTTACACAGTCCCGTCCTGTCTTGTCTGTGTATATACACTGTCCCGTCCTGTCTTGTCTGTGTATATACACTGTCCCATCCAGTGTTGTCTGTGTATATACACTGTACCATCCTGTGTTGTATGTGTATATAGACTGTCCCATCCTGTGTTGTCTCTGTATATATACTGTCCTGTCCTGCGTTGTCTGTGTATATACACTGTCCCATCCTGTGCTGGGCTGTGTATATATACTGTCACATCCTGTGTTGTCTGTGTATACACACTGTACTATCCTGTGTTGTCGATGTATATACACTGTACCATCCTGCGTTGTCTGTGTATATACACTGTCATGTCCTGTTTTGTCTGTGTATATACACTGTCCATCCTGTGTTGGGCTGTGTATATACACTGTCCAGTCCTGTATTGTCTGTGTATATACAGACCTGTGTTGTCTGTGTATGTTACACAGCCCCGTCCTGTCTTGGCTGTGTATATACACTGTCATGTCCTGTTTTGTCTGTGTATATACACTGTCCCATCCTGCGTTGTCTGTGTATATACACTGACCCATCTTGTGTTGGACTGTGTATATACACGGTCCTCTCCTGTGTTGTCTGTGTATATACACTGTACCATCCTGTGTTGTGTGTGTATATACACTGTCCCATCCAGTTTTGGGCTGTGTATATACACTGTCCCATTCTGTGTTGTCTGTGTATATATGCTGTCACAAACTGCGTTGGGCTGTGTATATACACTGTCCAATCCTGTGATGCGTGGTGTATATACACTGTCCCATGCTGTGTTGTCTGTGTATATATGCTGTCCCATCCTGTGTTGGGCTGCGTATATACACTGTCCAGTCCTGTGTTGTCTGTGTATATACACTGTCCTGTCCTGTGTTGCCTGTGTATGTTACACTGTCCCGTCCAGTCTTGTATGTGTTTATACACTGTCCAGTCCCGTGTTGTCTGCGTATTTTACACTGTCCTGTCCTGTGTTGTCTGTGAATATGCACTGCCCGATCCTGTGTTGAGCTCTGTGTATACACTGCCCCATCCTGTATTGTCTGTGTACATACACTGTCCCATCCTATCTTGTCTGTGTATAGGCAAAGTCCTGTCCTGCGTTGTCTGTGTATATACACTGTCCCGTCCTGTGTTCTCTGTATATATACACTCTCCTGTCCTGAGTGGTCTGTGTATATACACTGTCCATTCCTTTGTTGTCTGTTTATATATACTGTCCCATCCTGTGTTGGGCTGTGTATATATACTGTCACATCCTGTGTTGTCTGTGTATACACACTGTACCATCCTGTTTTGTCTGTGTATATATACTGTACCATCCTGCGTTGTCTGTGTATATACATTGTCATGTCCTGTTTTGTATGTGTACATACACTGTCCATCCCGTGTTGTCTGTGTATATATGCTGTCCCATCCTGTGTTGTCTGTGTATATACACTGTCCTGTCCTGTGTTGTCTGTGTATGTTACACTGTCTCGTCCTGTCTTGTCTGTGTATATAGATTGTCCAGTCCTGTGTTGTCTGTGTATATTACACTGTCCTGCCCTGTGTTGTCTGTGTATATATAGTGTCCCATCCTGCTTTGTCTGTGTATATACACTGTACCATCTTGTGTCGTTTGTGTATATAGACTTTCCCATCCTGTGTTGTCTTTGTATATATACTCTCCTGTCCTGCGTTGTATGTGTATATATACTGTCACATCCTGTGTTGGGCTGTGTATATATACTGTCACATCCTGTGTTGTCTGTGTATACACACTGTACCATCCTGTTTTGTCTGTGTTAATACAATGTACCATCCTGCGTTGTCTGTGTATATGCACTGTCATGTCCTGTTTTGTCTGTGTATATACACTGTCCATCCTGTGTTGGGCTGTATATATACACTGTCATGTCCTGTTTTGTCTGTGTATATACACTGTACCATCCTGTTTCATCTGTGTATATAGACTGTCCCATCCTGTGTTGTCTCTGTATATATACTGTCCTGTCCTGCGTTGTCTGTGTATTTATACTGTCCCATCCTGCGTTGTCTGTGTATATATGCGGTCCCATCCTGTGTTGGGCTGTGTATATACACTGTCCAGTCCTGTGTTGTCTGTGTATATACACTGTCCTATCCTGTGTTGTCTGTGTATGTTACACTGTCTCGTCCTGTCTTGTCTGTGTATATAGATTGTCCAGTCCTGTGTTGTCTGTGTATATTACACTGTCCTGCCCTGTGTTGTCTGTGTATATATAGTGTCCCATCCTGCTTTGTCTGTGTATATACACTGTACCATCTTGTGTCGTTTGTGTATATAGACTTTCCCATCCTGTGTTGTCTTTGTATATATACTCTCCTGTCCTGCGTTGTATGTGTATATATACTGTCACATCCTGTGTTGGGCTGTGTATATATACTGTCACATCCTGTGTTGTCTGTGTATACACACTGTACCATCCTGTTTTGTCTGTGTTAATACAATGTACCATCCTGCGTTGTCTGTGTATATGCACTGTCATGTCCTGTTTTGTCTGTGTATATACACTGTCCATCCTGTGTTGGGCTGTATATATACACTGTCATGTCCTGTTTTGTCTGTGTATATACACTGTCCATCCTGTGTTGGGCTGTGTATACACACTGTCCAGTCCTGTGTTGTCTGTGTATGTTACACTGTCCCGTCCTGTCTTGTCTGTGTATATACACTGTCCAGTCCTGTGTTGTCTGTGTATGTTACACAGTCCCGTCCTGTCTTGTCTGTGTATATACACTGTCCCGTCCTGTCTTGTCTGTGTATATACACTGTACCATCCTGTGTTGCCTGTGTATATACACTGTCCCATCCTGTGTTGTCTCTGTATATATACTGTCCTGTCCTGCGTTGTCTGTGAATTTATACTGTACCATCCTGCGTTGTCTGTATATATACACTGTCATGTCCTGTTTTGTCTGTGTATATGCACTGTCCATCCTGTGTTGGGCTGTATATATACACTGTCCAGTCCTGTATTGTCTGTGTATATACACTGTTCTGTCCTGTGTTGTCTGTGTATGTTGCACTGTCCCGCCCTTTCTTGTCTGTGCATATGCACTGTCCAGTCCTGTATTGTCTGTGTATTTTACACTGCCCCGTCCTGTGTTGTCTGTGTATATATAGTGTCCCATCCTGCTTTGTCTGTGTATATACACTGTACCATCCTGTATCGTCTGTGTATATAGACTGTCCCATCCTGTGTTGTCTCTGTTTATATACTGTCCTTTCCAGCGTTGTCTGTTTATTTATACTGTCCCATCCTGTGTTGTCTGTGTATATATACTGTCACATCCTGTGTTGTCTGTGTATACACACTGTACCATCCTGTGTTGTCTGTGCATATACACTGTACCATCCTGCATTGTCTGTGTATATACACTGTCATGTCCTGTTTTGTCTGTGTATATGCACTGTACCATCCTGCGTTGTATGTGTATATACACTGTCATGTCCTGTTTTGTCTGTGTATATACACTGTCCATCCTGTGTTGGGCTGTGTATATACACTGTCCAGTCCTGTATTGTCTGTGTATATACACTGTCCTATCCTGTGTTGTCTGTGTATGTTGCACAGTCCCGTCCTGTCTTGTCTGTGTATATACACTGTCCCGTCCTGTCTTGTCTGTGTACATACATTGTCCCATCCAGTGTTGTCTGTGTATATACACTGTCCAGTCCTGTGTTGTCTGTGTATGTTACACAGTCCCGTCCTGTCTTGTCTGTGTATATACACTGTCCCGTCCTGTCTTGTCTGTGTATATACATTGTCCCATCCAGTGTTGTCTGTGTATATACACTGTACCATCCTGTGTTGTATGTGTATATAGACTGTCCCATCCTGTGTTGTCTCTGTATATATACTGTCCTGTCCTGCGTTGTCTGTGTATATACACTGTCCCATCCTGTGTTGGGCTGTGTATATATACTGTCACATCCTGTGTTTTCTGTGTATACACACTGTACTATCCTGTGTTGTCGATGTATATACACTGTACCATCCTGCGTTGTCTGTGTATATACACGGTCATGTCCTGTTTTGTCTGTGTATATACACTGTCCATCCTGTGTTGGGCTGTGTATATACACTGTCCAGTCCTGTATTGTCTGTGTATATACACTGTCCTGTCCTGTGTTGTCTGTGTATGTTACACAGCCCCGTCCTGTCTTGGCTGTGTATATACACTGTCATGTCCTGTTTTGTCTGTGTATATACACTGTCCCATTCTGTGTTGTCTGTGTATATATGCTGTCACAAACTGCGTTGGGCTGTGTATATATACTGTCCAATCCTGTGTTGGGCTGTGTATACACACTGTCCAGTCCTGTGTTGTCTGTGTATGTTACACTGTCCCGTCCTGTCTTGTCTGTGTATATACACTGTCCAGTCCTGTGTTGTCTGTGTATGTTACACAGTCCCGTCCTGTCTTGTCTGTGTATATACACTGTCCCGTCCTGTCTTGTCTGTGTATATATACTGTCCCATCCAGTGTTGTCTGTGTATATACACTGTACCATCCTGTGTTGTATGTGTATATAGACTGCCCCATCCTGCATTGTCTGTTATATACACTGTCATGTCCTGTTTTGTCTGTGTATATACACTGTACCATCCTGCGTTGTATGTGTATATACACTGTCATGTCCTGTTTTGTCTGTGTATATACACTGTCCATACTGTGTTGGGCTGTGTATATACACTGTCCAGTCCTGTATTGTCTGTGTATATACACTGTCCTATCCTGTGTTGTCTGTGTATGTTGCACAGTTCTGTCCTGTCTTGTCTGTGTATATACACTGTCCCGTCCTGTCTTGTCTGTGTACATACATTGTCCCATCCAGTGTTGTCTGTGTATATACACTGTCCAGTCCTGTGTTGTCTGTGTATGTTACACAGTCCCGTCCTGTCTTGTCTGTGTATATACACTGTCCCGTCCTGTCTTGTCTGTGTATATACACTGTCCCATCCAGTGTTGTCTGTGTATATACACTGTACCATCCTGTGTTGTATGTGTATATAGACTGTCCCATCCTGTGTTGTCTCTGTATATATACTGTCCTGTCCTGCGTTGTCTGTGTATATACACTGTCCCATCCTGTGTTGGGCTGTGTATATATACTGTCACATCCTGTGTTGTCTGTGTATACACACTGTACTATCCTGTGTTGTCGATGTATATACACTGTACCATCCTGCGTTGTCTGTGTATATACACTGTCATGTCCTGTTTTGTCTGTGTATATACACTGTCCATCCTGTGTTGAGCTGTGTATATACACTGTCCAGTCCTGTATTGTCTGTGTATATACACTGTCCTGTCCTGTGTTGTCTGTGTATGTTACACAGCCCCGTCCTGTCTTGGCTGTGTCTATACACTGTCATGTCCTGTTTTGTCTGTGTATATACACTGTCCCATTCTGTGTTGTCTGTGTATATATGCTGTCACAAACTGCGTTGGGCTGTGTATATACACTGTCCAATCCTGTGATGCGTGGTGTATATACACTGTCCCATCCTGTGTTGTCTGTGTATATATGCTGTCCCATCCTGTGTTGGGCTGTGTATATACACTGTCCAGTCCTGTGTTGTCTGTGTATATACACTGTCCTGTCCTGTGTTGCCTGTGTATGTTACACTGTCCCGTCCAGTCTTGTATGTGTTTATACACAGTCCAGTCCTGTGTTGTCTGTGTATATTACACTGTCCTGTCCTGTGTTGTCTGTGTATATATACTGTCCCATCCAGCGTTGTCTGTGTATATACACTGTAACATCCTGTGTCGCCTGTGTATATATACTGTCCCATCCTGTGTTGGGCTGTGTATATATACTGTCACATCCTGTGTTGTCTGTGTATACACACTGTACCATCCTGTGTTGTCTGTGTATATACACTATCATCCTGCATTATCTGTGTATATGCATTGTCATGTCCTGTTTTGTTTGTGTAAATACACTGTCCCATCCTGTGTTGGGTTGTGTATATACACTGTCCAGTCCTGTGTTTTCTGCGTTTATACACTTTTCTGTCCTGTGTTGTCTGTGTATATACACTGTCCCGTCCTGTCTTGCCTGTGTATATATACTGTCCAGTCCTGTATTGTCTGTGTATATTACAATGTCCTGCCCTGCGTTGTCTGTGTATATACACTGCCATGTCCTGTTTTGTCTGTGTATATACAATGTCCCATCCTGTGTTGTCTGTGTATATACACTGACCCATCTTGTGTTGGACTGTGTATATACACGGTCCTCTCCTGTTATGTCTGTGTATATACACTGTACCATCCTGTGTTGTGTGTGTATATACACTGTCCCATCCAGTGTTGGGCTGTGTATATACACTGTCCCATTCTGTGTTGGGCTGTGTATATACACTGTACCATCCTGTGTTGTCTGTCTATATACAGTATCCCATCCTGTGATGTCTGTGTATATACAATCTCCTGTCCTATGTTGTCTGTGTACATACACTGTCCCATCCTGTCTTGTCTGTGTATAGGCAAAGTCCTGTCCTGTGTTCTCTGTGTATATACGCTGTCCTGTCCTATGTTCTCTGTATATATACACTCTCCTGTCCTGAGTGGCCTGTGTATATACACTGTCCATTCCTGTGTTGTCTGTTTATATATACTGTCCCATCCTGTGTTGGGCTGTGTTTATATACTGTCACATCCTGTGTTGTCTGTGTACACACACTGTACCATCCTGTGTTGTCTGTGTATATACACTGTCCCATCCTGTGTTGGGCTGTGTATATTCGCTGCCCCATCCTGTGTTGTCTGTTTATATACAGTATCCCACCCTGTGATGTCTGTGTATATACAATCTCCTGGCCTATGTTGTCTGTGTATATACACTGTCCTGTTCTGTGTTGTCTGTGTATATACACTGTCCGATCCTGTGTTGTCTGTGTACATTCACTGTCCATTCCTGTCTTGTCCTTGTATAGGCAAAGTCCTGTCCTTTGTGGTCTTTGCATATACAGTGTCCCGTCCTGCATTGTCTGTGTATATACGCTGTCCTGTCCTGTGTTGTCTGTATATATACACTCTCCTGTCCTGAGTGTTCTGTGTATATACACTCTCCATTCCTGCGTTGTCCGTATATATACACTGTCCTGTCCTGTGTTGGGCAGTGTTTATGCACTGTCCCATTCTATGTTGTCTGTTTATTTATACTGTCCCATCCAGTGTTGTCTGTGTATATACACTGTCATGTCCTGTTTTGTCTGTGTATATAAATATCCCATCCTGTGTTGTCTGTGTATATACACTGACCCATCTTGTGTTGGACTGTGTATATACACGGTCCTCTCCTGTTTTGTCTGTGCATATACACTGTGCCATCCTGTGTTGTGTGTGTATATACACTGTTCCCTCCAGTGTTGGGCTGTGTATATACACTGTCCCATTCTGTGTTGGGCTGTGTATATACACTGTACCATCCTGTGTTGTCTGTCTATATACAGTATCCCATCCTGTGATGTCTGTGTATATACAATCTCCTGTCCTATGTTGTCTGTGTAAATACACTGTCCCATCCTGTCTTGTCTGTGTATAGGCAAAGTCCTGTCCTGTGTTCTCTGTGTATATACGCTGTCCATTCCTGTGTTGTCTATTTATATATGCTGTCCCATCCTGTGTTGGGCTGTGTTTATATACTGTCACATCCTGTTTTGTCTGTGTATACACACTGTACCATCCTGTGTTGTCTGTGTATATACACTGTCCCATCCTGTGTTGGGCTGTGTATATTCGCTGCCCCATCCTGTGTTGTCTGTTTATATACAGTATCCCACCCTGTGATGTCTGTGTATGTACAATCTCCTTGCCTGTGTTGTCTGTGTATATACGCTGTCCTGTCCTGTGTTGTCTGTATATATACACTATCCTGTCCTGAGTGTTCTGTGTATATACACTGTCCATTCCCGCGTTGTCCGTATATATACACTGTCTGGTCCTGTGTTGGGCTGTGTTTATGCACTGTCCCATTCTATGTTGTCTGTTTATTTATACTGTCCCATCCAGTGTTGTCTGTGTATATACACTGTCCCATCCTGTGTTGCGTTGTCCGTATATACACTGTCTCATCATGCGTTAGGCTGTGTATATGCACTGTCCTGTCCTGCATTGTCTGTGTATATGCACTGTCCAGTCCTGTGTTGTCTGTGTATATACCCTCTCCCACCCTGTGTTGTCTATGTATATGCACTGTCCAGTCCTGTATTTTCAGTTATATACACTGTCCCGTCTTGTGTTGTCTGTGTATAAAAACTGTTCCGTCCTGTGTTTTCTGTGTATATACCCTGTCCCTTACTGTGTTGGGCTGTGTATATACAGTGTCCCATCCTGTGTTGTCTCTGTATATACACTGTCCCATTGTGTGTTGTCTGTGTATATGCACTGTCCAGTCCTATATTGTCTGTGTATATACCCTGTCCCACCCTGTGTTGTCTGTGTATATACACTGTCCCATCCTGTGTTGTCTGTGTATATATATTGTTCCGTTATGTGTTGTCTGTGTATATACAGTATCCAATCCCGTGTTGGGCTGCATGTATACACTGTCCCATCCTGTGTTGGGCTGTGTATATACACTGTCCCATCCTGTATTGCCTGTGTACATACACTGTCCCATTCTGTGTTGCGCTGTGTATATACACTGTCTCATCATGTGTTGGGCTGTGTATATATAGTGACCTGTCCTGTGTTGTCTGTGCATATTAACTTCCCATCCTGTGTTATCTGTGCATGCACACTGTCCCACCCTGTGTTGTGCTGTGTATATACAGTGTCCCGTCCTGCATTGTCTGTGTATATACACTGTCCTGTCCTGTGTTGTCTGTGCATATACACTGTCCCATCCTGTGTTTTGCTGTGTATATACACTGTTCCATCCTCTGTTGTCTGTGTATATACACGGTCCCATCCTGTGTTGCGCTGTGTATATACACTGTCTCATCATGTGTTGGGTTGTGGATATACACTGTCCTGTTCTGCGTTGCCTGTGTATATTAACTGTCCCATCCTGTGTTGTCTGTGTATATACACTGTCCCACCCTGTGTTGCCTGTGTATATGCACTGTCCTGTCCTATGTTGCCTGTGTATATGCACTGTCTTGTGTTGTCTGTGCATATACACTCTCCTGTCCTGTGTTGTCTTTGTATATACCTTGACCCACCCTGTTTTGTCTGGGTATATGCACTATCCTGTCCTGTATTTTCTGTGTATATACACTGTCCGATCCTGTAATGCCTGTGTATATACACTGTCCCATTCTGTGTTGTGCTGTGTATATACTGTCTCATCATGTGTTGGGCTGTGTATATACAATGTCCCGTCCTGTATTGTCTGTGTATATACGCTGTCCTGTCCTGTGTTATCTGTATATATACAATCTCCTGTCCTGAGTGTGCTGTCCATTCTTGTATTCTGTGTATATACACTGTCATGTGCTGTGTTGGGCTGTGTATATGCACTGTACCATTCTATGTTGTCTGTTTATATATACTGTCCAATCCTGTGTTGTCTGTGTATATACACTGTCCCATCCTGTGTTGCGCTGTATATATAGAGTCTCATCATGTGTTGGGCTGTATATATACACTGTCCTGTCCTGCGTTGTCTGTGTATATGCACTGTCCAGTCCTGTGTTGTATGTGTATATACCCTGTCCCACCCTGTGTTGTGTGTGTATATGCACTGTCCAGTCCTGTATTGACTGTGTATATACTCTGTCCCACCAAGTGTTGTCTGTGTATATGCAGTGTCCTGTCCAGTATTTTCTGTGTATATACACTGTCTCATCATGTGTTGGGCTGTGTATATACAGTGTCCTGTCCTACATTGTCTGTGTATATACGCTGTCCTGTTCTGTGTTGTCTGTGTATATACACTGTCCCCCCCTGTGTTGGGCTCTGTATATACACTGTCCCGTTATGTATTGTCTGTGTATATACATTGTCCCATCCGTGGTTGGGCTGTGTAAATACATTGTCCAAAGATGTGTTGGGCTGTGTGTATAAACTGTCCCATCCTGTGTTGGGCTGTGTATATACACTGTCCAATCCTGTGTTGGGCTGTGTATATACACTGTCCCATCCTGTATTGTCTGTCTATATACACTGTCCCATCCTGTTTTGAGCTGTGTATATACACTGCCCCATCCTGTGTTGTCTGTCTATATACAATATCACATCCTGTGATGTATGTGTATGTACAATCTCCTGGCCTGTGTTGTCTGTGTAGATGCACTGTCCAGTTCTGTGTTGTCTGTGTATATACAGTATCCCATCCCGTGTTGGGCTGCGTGTATACACTGTCCCATCCTGTGTTGGGCTGTGTATATACGCTGTCCCATCCTGTTTTGTTTGTGTATATACACTGTCCCATCCTGTGTTGTCTGTGTATATACGCTGTCCCATCCTGAGTTGGGTTGTGTATATACACTGTCCAGTCCTGTGTTGTCTGTGTATATACACTGTCCTGTGTTGTCTGTGTATATACGCTGTCCCGTCCTGTCTTGCCTGTGTATACACACTGTCCAGTCCTGTATTGTCTGTGTATATTACAATGTCCTGTCCTGCGTTGTCTGTGTATATACACTGTCATGTCCTGTTTTGTCTGTGTATATACACTGTCCCATCCTGCGTTGTCTGTGTATATACACTGACCCATCTTGTGTTGGACTGTGTATATACACGGTCCTCTCCTGTGTTGTCTGTCTATATACACTGTACCATCCTGTGTTGTGTGTGTATATACACTGTCCCATCCAGTTTTGGGCTGTGTATATACACTGTCCCATTCTGTGTTGGGCTGTGTATATATATACTATACCATCCAGTGTTGTCTGTCTATATACAGTATCCCATCCTGTGATGCCTGTGTATATACAATCTCCTGTCCTATGTTGTGTGTGTATAAACACTGCCCGATCCTGTGTTGGGCTCTGTGTATACACTGCCCCATCCTGTGTTGTCTGTGTACATACACTGTCCCATCCTGTCTTGTCTGTGTATAGGCAAAGTCCTGTTCTGTGTTCTCTATGTATATACGCTGTCCCGTCCTGTGTTCTCTGTATATATACACTCTCCTGTCCTGAGTGGTCTGTGTATATACACTGTCCATTCCTGTGTTGTCTGTTTATATATACTGTCCCATCCTGTGTTGGGCAGTGTATATATACTGTCACATCCTGTGTTGTCTGTGTATACACACTGTACCATCCTGTGATGTCTGTGTATATACTCTGTCCCATCCTGTGTTGGGCTGTGTATGTATGCTGCCCCATACTGTGAAGTCTGTGTATATACAATCTCCTGGCCTGTGTTGTCTGTGTATATGCAATCTCCTGGCCTGTGTTGTCTGTGTATATACGCTGTCCTGTCCTGTATTGTCTGTATATATACACTCTCCTATCCTGAGTGTTCTGTGTATATACATTGTCCATTCCTGCGTTGTCCCTGTATATACACTGTCCTGTCCTGTGTTGGGATGTGTTTATGCACTGTCCCATTTTATGTTGTCTGTTAATTTATACTGTCCCATCCAGTGTTGTCTGTGTATATACACTGTCCCATCCTGTGTTGTCTGTGTATATACACTACCATCCTGCATTATCTGTGTATATGCATTGTCATGTCCTGTTTTGTTTCTGTATATACACTGTACCATCCTGTGTTGGGTTGTGTATATACACTGTTCAGTCCTGTGTTTTCTGCGTTTATACACTGTTCTGTCCTGTGTTGCCTGTGTATATACACTGTCCCGTCCTGTCTTGCCTGTGTATATACACTGTCCAGTCCTGTATTGTCTGTGTATATTACAATGTCATGTCCTGCGTTGTCTGTGTATATACACTGTCATGTCCTGTTATGTCTGTGTATATACACTGTACCATCCTGTGTTGTGTGTGTATATACACTGTCCCATCCAGTGTTGGGCTGTGTATATACACTGTCCCATTCTGTGTTGGGCTGTGTATATACACTGTACCACTTGTGCTGTCTGTCTATATACAGTATCCCATCCTGTGATGTCTGTGTATATACAATCTCCTGTCCTATGTTGTCTGTGTACATATACTGTCCCATCCTGTCTTGTCTGTGTATAGGCAAAGTCCTGTCCTGTGTTCTCTGTGTATATACGCTGTCCTGTCCTATGTTCTCTGTATATATACACTCTCCTGTCCTGAGTGGCCTGTGTATATACACTGTCCATTCCTGTGTTGTCTGTTTATATATACTGTCCCATCCTGTGTTGGGCTGTGTTTATATACTGTCACATCCTGTGTTGTCTGTGTACACACACTGTACCATCCTGTGTTGTCTGTGTATATACACTGTCCCATCCTGTGTTGGGCTGTGTATATTCGCTGCCCCATCGTGTGTTGTCTGTTTATATACAGTATCCCACCCTGTGATGTCTGTGTATATACAATCTCCTGGCCTATGTTGTCTGTGTATATACACTGTCCTGTTCTGTGTTGTCTGTGTATATACATGTCCGATCCTGTGTTGTCTGTGTACATTCACTGTCCATTCCTGTCTTGTCCTTGTATCGGCAAAGTCCTGTCCTTTGTGGTCTTTGCATATACAGTGTCCCGTCCTGCATTGTCTGTGTATATACGCTGTCCTGTCCTGTGTTGTCTGTATATATACACTCTCCTGTCCTGAGTGTTCTGTGTATATACACTCTCCATTCCTGCGTTGTCCGTATATATACACTGTCCTGTCCTGTGTTGGGCAGTGTTTATGCACTGTCCCATTCTATGTTGTCTGATTATTTATACTGTCCCATCCAGTGTTGTCTGTGTATATACACTGTCATGTCCTGTTTTGTCTGTGTATATAAATATCCCATCCTGTGTTGTCTGTGTATATACACTGACCCATCTTGTGTTGGACTGTGTATATACACGGTCCTCTCCTGTTTTGTCTGTGTATATACACTGTGCCATCCTGTGTTGTGTGTGTATATACACTGCCCCATCCAGTGTTGGGCTGTGTATATACACTGTCCCATTCTGTGTTGGGCTGCGTATATACACTGTACCATCCTGTGTTGTCTGTCTATATACAGTATCCCATCCTGTGATGTCTGTGTATATACAATCTCCTGTCCTATGTTGTCTGTGTAAATACACTGTCCCATCCTGTCTTGTCTGTGTATAGGCAAAGTCCTGTCCTGTGTTCTCTGTGTATATACGCTGTCCCGTCCTGTGTTCTCTGTATATATACACTCTCCTGTCCTGAGTGGTCTGTGTATATACACTGTCCATTCCTGTGTTGTCTATTTATATATGCTGTCCCATCCTGTGTTGGGCTGTGTTTATATACTGTCACATCCTGTTTTGTCTGTGTATACACACTGTACCATCCTGTGTTGTCTGTGTATATACACTGTCCCATCCTGTGTTGGGCTGTGTATATTCGCTGCCCCATCCTGTGTTGTCTGTTTATATACAGTATCCCGCCCTGTGATGTCTGTGTATATACAATCTCCTTGCCTGTGTTGTCTGTGTATATACGCTGTCCTGTCCTGTGTTGTCTGTATATATACACTATCCTGTCCTGAGTGTTCTGTGTATATACACTGTCCATTCCCGCATTGTCCGTATATATACACTGTCCTGTCCTGTGTTGGGCTGTGTTTATGCACTGTCCCATCCTGTGTTGTCTGTGTATATACACTGTCCCATCCCGTGTTGTGCTGCATGTATACACTGTCCCATCCTGTGTTGGGCTGTGTATATACACTGTCCCATCCTGTATTGCCTGTGTACATACACTGTCCCATTCTGTGTTGCGCTGTGTATATACACTGTCTCATCATGTGTTGGGCTGTGTATATATAGTGACCTGTCCTGCATAGTCTGTGCATATTAACTTCCCATCCTGTGTTATCTGTGCATGCACACTGTCCCACCCTGTGTTGTGCTGTGTATATACAGTGTCCCATCCTGCATTGTCTGTGTATATACACTGTCCTGTCCTGTGTTGTCTGTGCATATACACTGTCCCATCCTGTGTTTTGCTGTGTATATACACTGTTCCATCCTCTGTTGTCTGTGTATATACACTGTCCCATCCTGTGTTGCGCTGTGTATATACACTGTCTCATCATGTGTTGGGTTGTGGATATACACTGTCCTGTTCTGCGTTGCCTGTGTATATTAACTGTCCCATCCTGTGTTGTCTGTGTATATACACTGTCCCACCCTGTGTTGCCTGTGTACATACACTGTCCCATTCTGTGTTGCGCTGTGTATATACACTGTCTCATCATGTGTTGGGCTGTGTATATATAGTGACCTGTCCTGCATAGTCTGTGCATATTAACTTCCCATCCTGTGTTATCTGTGCATGCACACTGTCCCACCCTGTGTTGTGCTGTGTATATACAGTGTCCCATCCTGCATTGTCTGTGTATATACACTGTCCTATCCTGTGTTGTCTGTGCATATACACTGTCCCATCCTGTGTTTTGCTGTGTATATACACTGTTCCATCCTCTGTTGTCTGTGTATATACACTGTCCCATCCTGTGTTGCGCTGTGTATATACACTGTCTCATCATGTGTTGGGTTGTGGATATACACTGTCCTGTTCTGCGTTGCCTGTGTATATTAACTGTTCCATCCTGTGTTGTCTGTGTATATACACTGTCCCACCCTGTGTTGCCTGTGTATATGCACTGTCCTGTCCTATGTTGCCTGTGTACATGCACTGTCTTGTGTTGTCTGTGCATATACACTCTCCTGTGCTGTGTTGTCTTTGTATATACCTTGTCCCACCCTGTTTTGTCTGGGTATATGCACTATCCTGTCCTGTATTTTCTGTGTATATACACTGTCCGATCCTGTAATGCCTGTGTATATACACTGTCCCATTCTGTGTTGCGCTGTGTATATACTGTCTCATCATGTGTTGGGCTGTGTATATACAATGTCCCGTCCTGTATTGTCTGTGTATATACGCTGTCCTGTCCTGTGTTATCTGTATATATACAATCTCCTGTCCTGAGTGTGCTGTCCATTCTTGTATTCTGTGTATATACACTGTCCTGTCCTGTGTTGGGCTGTGTATACGCACTGTACCATTCTATGTTGTCTGTTTATATATACTGTCCAATCCCGTGTTGTCTGTGTATATACACTGTCCCATCCTGTGTTGCGCTGTATATATAGAGTCTCATCATGTGTTGGGCTGTATATATACACTGTCCTGTCCTGCGTTGTCTGTGTATATGCACTGTCCAGTCCTGTGTTGTATGTGTATATACCCTGTCCCACCCTGTGTTGTGTGTGTATATGCACTGTCCAGTCCTGTATTGACTGTGTATATACTCTGTCCCACCCAGTGTTGTCTGTGTATATGCAGTGTCCTGTCCAGTATTTTCTGTGTATATACACTGTCTCATCATGTGTTGGGCTGTGTATATACAGTGTCCTGTCCTACATTGTCTGTGTATATACGCTGTCCTGTTCTGTGTTGTCTGTGTATAACACTGTCCCCCCCTGTGTTGGGCTCTGTATATACACTGTCCCGTTATGTATTGTCTGTGTATATACATTGTCCCATCCGTGGTTGGGCTGTGTAAATACATTGTCCAAAGATGTGTTGGGCTGTGTGTATAAACTGTCCCATCCTGTGTTGGGCTGTGTATATACACTGTCCAATCCTGTGTTGGGCTGTGTATATACACTGTCCCATCCTGTATTGTCTGTCTATATACACTGTCCCACCCTGTTTTGAGCTGTGTATATACACTGCCCCATCCTGTGTTGTCTGTCTATATACAATATCCCATCCCGTGATGTCTGTGTATGTACAATCTCCTGGCCTGTGTTGTCTGTGTAGATGCACTGTCCAGTTCTGTGTTGTCTGTGTATATACAGTATCCCATCCCGTGTTGGGCTGCGGGTATACACTGTCCCATCCTGTGTTGGGCTGTGTATATACGCTGTCCCATCCTGTGTTGTCTGTGTATATACACTACCATCCTGCGTTATCTGTGTATATGCACTGTCATGTCCTGTTTTGTTTGTGTATATACACTGTCCCATCCTGTGTTGTCTGTGTATATACGCTGTCCCATCCTGAGTTGGGTTGTGTATATACACTGTCCAGTCCTGTGTTGTCTGTGTATTTACACTGTCCTGTCCTGTGTTGTCTGTGTATATACACTGTCCCGTCCTGTCTTGCCTGTGTATATACACTGTCCAGTCCTGTATTGTCTGTGTATATTACAATGTCCTGTCCTGCGTTGTCTGTGTATATACACTGTCATGTCCTGTTTTGTCTGTGTATATACACTGTCCCATCCTGCGTTGTCTGTGTATATACACTGACCCATCTTGTGTTGGACTGTGTATATACACGGTCCTCTCCTGTGTTGTCTGTGTATATACACTGTACCATCCTGTGTTGTGTGTGTATATACACTGTCCCATCCAGTGTTGGGCTGTGTATATACACTGTCCCATTCTGTGTTGGGCTGTGTATATACACTGTACCATCCAGTGTTGTCTGTCTATATACAGTATCCCATCCTGTGTTGTCTGTGTATATACAATCTCCTGGCCTGTGTTGTCTGTGTATATACACTGTCCTGTTCTGTGTTGTCTGTGTATATACACTGTCCCGTCCTGTATTGCCTGTGTATATACACTGTCCAGTCCTGTATTGTCTGTGTATATTACAATGTTCTGTCCTGCGTTGTCTGTGTATATACACTGTCATGTCCTGTTTTGTCTGTGTATATACACTGACCCATCCTGTGTTGGACGGTGTATATACACGGTCCTCTCCTGTGTTGTCTGTGTATATACACTGTACCATCCTGTGTTGTGTGTGTATATACACTGTCCCATCCAGTGTTGGGCTGTGTATATACACTGTACCATCCTGTGTTGTCTGTCTATATACAGTATCCCATCCTGTGATGTCTGTGTATATACAATCTCCTGTCCTATGTTGTTTGTATATATACACTGCCCGATCCTGTGTTGGGCTCTGTGTATACACTGCCCCATCCTGTGTTGTCTGTGTACATACACTGTCGCATCCTGTCTTGTCTGTGTATAGGCAAAGTCCTGTCCTGTGTTCCCTCTGTATATACACTGTCCCGTCCTGTTTTCTCTGTATATATACACTCTCCTGTCCTGAGTGGTCTGTGTATATACACTGTCCATTCCTGTGTTGTCTGTTTATATATACTGTCCCATCCTGTGTTGGTCTGTGTTTATATACTGTCACATCCTGTGTTGTCTGTGTATACACACTGTACCATCCTGTGTTGTCTGTGTATATACACTGTCCCATCCTGTGTTGGGCTGTGTATATTCGCTGCCCCATCCTATGCTGTCTGTTTATATACAGTATCCCACCCTGTGATGTCTGTGTATATACAATCTCCTGGCCTGTGTTGTCTGTGTATATACACTGTCCTGTTCTATGTTGTCTGTGTATATACACTGTCCCGTCCTGTCTTGCCTGTGTATATACACTGTCCAGTCCTGTATTGTCTGTGTATATTACAATGTTCTGTCCTGCGTTGTCTGTGTATATACACTGTCATGTCCTGTTTTGTCTGTGTATATACACTGACCCATCTTGTGTTGGACTGTGTATATACACGGTCCTCTCCTGTGTTGTCTGTGTATATACACTGTACCATCCTGTGTTGTGTGTGTATATACACTGTTCCATCCAGTGTTGGGCTGTGTATATACACTGACCCATTCTGTGTTGGGCTGTGTATATACACTGTACCATCCTGCGTTGTCTGTCTATATACAGTATCCCATCCTGTGATGTCTGTGTATATACAATCTCCTGTCCTATGTTGTTTGTGTATATACACTGCCCGATCCTGTGTTGGGCTCTGTGTATACACTGCCCCATCCTGTGTTGTCTGTGTACATACACTGTCGCATCCTGTCTTGTCTGTGTATAGGCAAATTCCTGTCCTGTGTTCCCTCTGTATATACGCTGTCCCGTCCTGTTTTCTCTGTATATATACACTCTCCTGTCCTGAGTGGCCTGTGTATATACACTGTCCATTCCTGTGTTGTCTGTTTATATATACTGTCCCATCCTGTGTTGGTCTGTGTTTATATACTGTCACATCCTGTGTTGTCTGTGTATACACACTGTACCATCCTGTGTTGTCTGTGTATATACACTGTCCCATCCTGTGTTGGGCTGTGTATATTCGCTGCCCCATCCTGTGTTGTCTGTTTATATACAGTATCCCACCCTGTGATGTCTGTGTATATACAATCTCCTGGCCTGTGTTGTCTGTGTATATACACTGTCCTGTTCTGTGTTGTCTGCGTATATACACTGTCCGATCCTGTGTTGTCTGTGTACGTACACTGTCCCATTCTGTCTTGTCCGTGTATAGGCAAAGACCTGTCCTTTGTGGTCTTTGCATATACAGTGTCCCGTCCTGCATTGTCTGTGTATATACGCTGTCCTGTCCTGTGTTGTCTGTATATATACACTCTCCTGTCCTGAGTGTTCTGTGTATATACATTGTCCATTCCTGCGTTGTCCGTGTATATACACTGTCCTGTCCTGTGTTGGGATGTGTTTATGCACTGTCCCATTCTATGTTGTCTGTTTATTTATACTGTCCCATCCAGTGTTGTCTGTGTATATACACTGTCCCATCCTGTGTTGTCTGTGTATATACACTACCATCCTGCATTATCTGTGTATATGCATTGTCATGTCCTGTTTTGTTTGTGTATATACACTGTCCCATCCTGTGTTGGGTTGTGTATATACACTGTCCAGTGTTGTGTTTTCTGCGTTTATACACTGTTCTGTCCTGTGTTGTCTGTGTATATACACTGTCCCGTCCTGTCTTGCCTGTGTATATACACTGTCCAGTCCTGTATTGTCTGTGTATATTACAATGTCCTGTCCTGCGTTGTCTGTGTATATACACTGTCATGTCCTGTTATGTCTGTGTATATACACTGTACCATCCTGTGTTGTGTGTATATACACATTCCCATCCAGTGTTGGGCTGTGTATATACACTGTCCCATTCTGTGTTGGGCTGTGTATATACACTGTACCATCCTGTGTTGTCTGTCTATATACAGTATCCCATCCTGTGATGTCTGTGTATATACAATCTCCTGTCCTATGTTGTCTGTGTACATACACTGTCCCATCCTGTCTTGTCTGTATATAGGCAAAGTCCTGTCCTGTGTTCTCTGTGTATATACACTCTCCTGTCCTGAGTGGCCTGTGTATATACACTGTCCATTCCTGTGTTGTCTGTTTATATATACTGTCCCATCCTGTGTTGGGCTGTGTTTATATACTGTCACATCCTGTGTTGTCTGTGTACACACACTGTACCATCCTGTGTTGTCTGTGTATATACACTGTCCTGTTCTGTGTTGTCTGTGTATATACACTGTCCGATCCTGTGTTGTCTGTGTACATTCACTGTCCATTCCTGTCTTGTCCTTGTATAGGCAAAGTCCTGAACTTTGTGGTCTTTGCATATACAGTGTCCCGTCCTGCATTGTCTGTGTATATACGCTGTCCTGTCCTGTGCTGTCTGTATATATACACTCTCCTGTCCTGAGTGTTCTGTGTATATACACTGTCCATTCCTGCTTTGTCCGTATATATACACTGTCCTGTCCTGTGTTGGGCAGTGTTTATGCACTGTCCCATTCTATGTTGTCTGTTTATTTATACTGTCCCATCCAGTGTTGTCTGTGTATATACACTGTCATGTCCTGTTTTGTCTGTGTATATAAATATCCCATCCTGTGTTGTCTGTGTATATACACTGACCCATCTTGTGTTGGACTGTGTATATACACGGTCCTCTCCTGTTTTGTCTGTGTATATACACTGTGCCATCCTGTGTTGTGTGTGTATATACACTGCCCCATCCAGTGTTGGGCTGTGTATATACACTGTCCCATTCTGTGTTGGGCTGTGTATATACACTGTACCATCCTGTGTTGTCTGTCTATATTCAGTATCCCATCCTGTGATGTCTGTGTATATACAATCTCCTGTCCTATGTTGTCTGTGTAAATACACTGTCCCATCCTGTCTTGTCTGTGTATAGGCAAAGTCCTGTCCTGTGTTCTCTGTGTATATACGCTGTCCCGTCCTGTGTTCTCTGTATATATACACTCTCCTGTCCTGAGTGGTCTGTGTATATACACTGTCCATTCCTGTGTTGTCTATTTATATATGCTGTCCCATCCTGTGTTGGGCTGTGTTTATATACTGTCACATCCTGTTTTGTCTGTGTATACACACTGTACCATCCTGTGTTGTCTGTGTATATACACTGTCCCATCCTGTGTTGGGCTGTGTATATTCGCTGCCCCATCCTGTGTTGTCTGTTTATATACAGTATCCCACCCTGTGATGTCTGTGTATATACAATCTCCTTGCCTGTGTTGTCTGTGTATATACGCTGTCCTGTCCTGTGTTGTCTGTATATATACACTATCCCGTCCTGAGTGTTCTGTGTATATACACTGGCCATTCCCGCGTTGTCCGTATATATACACTGTCCTGTCCTGTATTGGGCTGTGTTTATGCACTGTCCCATTCTATGTTGTCTGTTTATTTATACTGTCCCATCCAGTGTTGTCTGTGTATATACACTGTCCCATCCTGTGTTGCGTTGTGTATATACACTGTCTCATTATGCGTTAGGCTGTGTATATGCACTGTCCTGTCCTGCATTGTCTGTGTATATGCACTGTCCAGTCCTGTGTTGTCTGTGTATATACCCTCTCCCACCCTGTGTTGTCTATGTATATGCACTGTCCAGTCCTGTATTTTCAGTGTATATACACTGTCCCGTCTTGTGTTGTCGGTGCATATACACTCTCCTGTCCTGTGTTGTATTTGTATATACCTTTTCCCACCCTGTTTTGTCTGGGTATATGCACTATCCTGTCCTGTATTTTCTGTGTATATACACTGTCCGATCCTGTAATGCCTGTGTATATACACTGTCCCATTCTGTGTTGCGCTGTGTATATACTGTCTCATCATGTGTTGGGCTGTGTATATACAATGTCCCGTCCTGTATTGTCTGTGTATATACGCTGTCCTGTCCTGTGTTATCTGTATATATACAATCTCCTGTCCTGAGTGTGCTGTCCATTCTTGTATTCTGTGTATATACACTGTCCTGTCCTGTGTTGGGCTGTGTATACGCACTGTACCATTCTATGTTGTCTGTTTATATATACTGTCCAATCCTGTGTTGTCTGTGTATATACACTGTCCCATCCTGTGTTGCGCTGTATATATAGAGTTTCATTATGTGTTGGGCTGTATATATACACTGTCCTGTCCTGCGTTGTCTGTGTATATGCACTGTCCAGTCCTGTGTTGTATGTGTATATACCCTGTCCCACCCTGTGTTGTGTGTGTATATGCACTGTCCAGTCCTGTATTGACTGTGTATATACCCTGTCCCACCCTGTGTTGTCTGTGTATATGCAGTGTCCTGTCCAGTATTTTCTGTGTATATACACTGTCTCATCATGTGTTGGGCTGTGTATATACAGTGTCCTGTCCTACATTGTCTGTGTATATACGCTGTCCTGTTCTGTGTTGTCTGTGTATATACACTGTCCCCCCCTGTGTTGGGCTTTGTATATACACTGTCCCGTTATGTATTGTCTGTGTATATACATTGTCCCATCCGTGTTTGGGCTGTGTAAATACATTGTCCAAAGATGTGTTGGGCTGTGTGTATAAACTGTCCCATCCTGTGTTGGGCTGTCTATATACACTGTCCAATCCTGTGTTGGGCTGTGTATATACACTGTCCCATCCTGTATTGTCTGTCTATATACACTGTACCACCCTGTTTTGATCTGTGTATATACACTGCCCCATCCTGTGTTGTCTGTCTATATACAATATCCAATCCTGTGATGTCTGTGTATGTACAATCTCCTGGCCTGTGTTGTCTGTGTAGATGCACTGTCCAGTTCTGTGTTGTCTGTGTATATACAGTATCCCATCCCGTGTTGGGCTGCGTGTATACACTGTCCCATCCTGTGTTGGGCTGTGTATATACGCTGTCCCATCCTGTGTTATCTGTGTATATACACTACCATCCTGCGTTATCTGTGTATATGCACTGTCATGTCCTGTTTTGTTTGTGTATATACACTGTCCCATCCTGTGTTGTCTGTGTATATACGCTGTCCCATCCTGAGTTGGGTTGTGTATATACACTGTCCAGTCGTGTGTTGTCTGTGTATATACACTGTCCTGTCCTGTATTGTCTGTGTATATTACAATGTCCTGTCCTGCGTTGTCTGTGTATATACACTGTCATGTCCTGTTATGTCTGTGTATATACACTGTACCATCCTGTGTTGTGTGTGTATATACACATTCCCATCCAGTGTTGGGCTGTGTATATACACTGTCCCATTCTGTGTTGGGCTGTGTATATACACTGTACCATCCTGTGTTGTCTGTCTATATACAGTATCCCATCCTGTGATGTCTGTGTATATACAATCTCCTGTCCTATGTTGTCTGTGTACATACACTGTCCCATCCTGTCTTGTCTGTATATAGGCAAAGTCCTGTCCTGTGTTCTCTGTGTATATACACTCTCCTGTCCTGAGTGGCCTGTGTATATACACTGTCCATTCCTGTGTTGTCTGTTTATATATACTGTCCCATCCTGTGTTGGGCTGTGTTTATATACTGTCACATCCTGTGTTGTCTGTGTACACACACTGTACCATCCTGTGTTGTCTGTGTATATACACTGTCCTGTTCTGTGTTGTCTGTGTATATACACTGTCCGATCCTGTGTTGTCTGTGTACATTCACTGTCCATTCCTGTCTTGTCCTTGTATAGGCAAAGTCCTGAACTTTGTGGTCTTTGCATATACAGTGTCCCGTCCTGCATTGTCTGTGTATATACGCTGTCCTGTCCTGTGTTGTCTGTATATATACACTCTCCTGTCCTGAGTGTTCTGTGTATATACACTGTCCATTCCTGCTTTGTCCGTATATATACACTGTCCTGTCCTGTGTTGGGCAGTGTTTATGCACTGTCCCATTCTATGTTGTCTGTTTATTTATACTGTCCCATCCAGTGTTGTCTGTGTATATACACTGTCATGTCCTGTTTTGTCTGTGTATATAAATATCCCATCCTGTGTTGTCTGTGTATATACACTGACCCATCTTGTGTTGGACTGTGTATATACACGGTCCTCTCCTGTTTTGTCTGTGTATATACACTGTGCCATCCTGTGTTGTGTGTGTATATACACTGCCCCATCCAGTGTTGGGCTGTGTATATACACTGTCCCATTCTGTGTTGGGCTGTGTATATACACTGTACCATCCTGTGTTGTCTGTCTATATTCAGTATCCCATCCTGTGATGTCTGTGTATATACAATCTCCTGTCCTATGTTGTCTGTGTAAATACACTGTCCCATCCTGTCTTGTCTGTGTATAGGCAAAGTCCTGTCCTGTGTTCTCTGTGTATATACGCTGTCCCGTCCTGTGTTCTCTGTATATATACACTCTCCTGTCCTGAGTGGTCTGTGTATATACACTGTCCATTCCTGTGTTGTCTATTTATATATGCTGTCCCATCCTGTGTTGGGCTGTGTTTATATACTGTCACATCCTGTTTTGTCTGTGTATACACACTGTACCATCCTGTGTTGTCTGTGTATATACACTGTCCCATCCTGTGTTGGGCTGTGTATATTCGCTGCCCCATCCTGTGTTGTCTGTTTATATACAGTATCCCACCCTGTGATGTCTGTGTATATACAATCTCCTTGCCTGTGTTGTCTGTGTATATACGCTGTCCTGTCCTGTGTTGTCTGTATATATACACTATCCCGTCCTGAGTGTTCTGTGTATATACACTGGCCATTCCCGCGTTGTCCGTATATATACACTGTCCTGTCCTGTATTGGGCTGTGTTTATGCACTGTCCCATTCTATGTTGTCTGTTTATTTATACTGTCCCATCCAGTGTTGTCTGTGTATATACACTGTCCCATCCTGTGTTGCGTTGTGTATATACACTGTCTCATTATGCGTTAGGCTGTGTATATGCACTGTCCTGTCCTGCATTGTCTGTGTATATGCACTGTCCAGTCCTGTGTTGTCTGTGTATATACCCTCTCCCACCCTGTGTTGTCTATGTATATGCACTGTCCAGTCCTGTATTTTCAGTGTATATACACTGTCCCGTCTTGTGTTGTCGGTGCATATACACTCTCCTGTCCTGTGTTGTATTTGTATATACCTTTTCCCACCCTGTTTTGTCTGGGTATATGCACTATCCTGTCCTGTATTTTCTGTGTATATACACTGTCCGATCCTGTAATGCCTGTGTATATACACTGTCCCATTCTGTGTTGCGCTGTGTATATACTGTCTCATCATGTGTTGGGCTGTGTATATACAATGTCCCGTCCTGTATTGTCTGTGTATATACGCTGTCCTGTCCTGTGTTATCTGTATATATACAATCTCCTGTCCTGAGTGTGCTGTCCATTCTTGTATTCTGTGTATATACACTGTCCTGTCCTGTGTTGGGCTGTGTATACGCACTGTACCATTCTATGTTGTCTGTTTATATATACTGTCCAATCCTGTGTTGTCTGTGTATATACACTGTCCCATCCTGTGTTGCGCTGTATATATAGAGTTTCATTATGTGTTGGGCTGTATATATACACTGTCCTGTCCTGCGTTGTCTGTGTATATGCACTGTCCAGTCCTGTGTTGTATGTGTATATACCCTGTCCCACCCTGTGTTGTGTGTGTATATGCACTGTCCAGTCCTGTATTGACTGTGTATATACCCTGTCCCACCCTGTGTTGTCTGTGTATATGCAGTGTCCTGTCCAGTATTTTCTGTGTATATACACTGTCTCATCATGTGTTGGGCTGTGTATATACAGTGTCCTGTCCTACATTGTCTGTGTATATACGCTGTCCTGTTCTGTGTTGTCTGTGTATATACACTGTCCCCCCTGTGTTGGGCTTTGTATATACACTGTCCCGTTATGTATTGTCTGTGTATATACATTGTCCCATCCGTGTTTGGGCTGTGTAAATACATTGTCCAAAGATGTGTTGGGCTGTGTGTATAAACTGTCCCATCCTGTGTTGGGCTGTCTATATACACTGTCCAATCCTGTGTTGGGCTGTGTATATACACTGTCCCATCCTGTATTGTCTGTCTATATACACTGTACCACCCTGTTTTGATCTGTGTATATACACTGCCCCATCCTGTGTTGTCTGTCTATATACAATATCCAATCCTGTGATGTCTGTGTATGTACAATCTCCTGGCCTGTGTTGTCTGTGTAGATGCACTGTCCAGTTCTGTGTTGTCTGTGTATATACAGTATCCCATCCCGTGTTGGGCTGCGTGTATACACTGTCCCATCCTGTGTTGGGCTGTGTATATACGCTGTCCCATCCTGTGTTATCTGTGTATATACACTACCATCCTGCGTTATCTGTGTATATGCACTGTCATGTCCTGTTTTGTTTGTGTATATACACTGTCCCATCCTGTGTTGTCTGTGTATATACGCTGTCGCATCCTGAGTTGGGTTGTGTATATACACTGTCCAGTCCTGTGTTGTCTGTGTATATACACTGTCCTGTCCTGTCCTGTGTTGTCTGTGTATATACACTGTCCCGTCCTGTCTTGCCTGTGTATATACACTGTCCAGTCCTGTATTGTCTGTGTATATTACAATGTCCTGTCCTGCGTTGTCTGTGTATATACACTGTCATGTCCTGTTTTGTCTGTGTATATACACTGTCCCATCCTGCGTTGTCTGTGTATATACACTGACCCATCTTGTGTTGGACTGTGTATATACACGGTCCTCTCCTGTGTTGTCTGTGTATATACACTGTACCATCCTGTGTTGTGTGTGTATATACACTGTCCCATCCAATGTTGGGCTGTGTATATACACTGTCCCATTCTGTGTTGGGCTGTGTATATACACTGTACCATCCAGTGTTGTCTGTCTATATACAGTATCCCATCCTGTGATGCCTGTGTATATACAATCTCCTGTCCTATGTTGTCTGTGTATATACACTGCCCGATCCTGTGTTGGGCTCTGTGTATACACTGCCCCATCCTGTGTTGTCTGTGTACATACACTGTGGCATCCTGTGTTGTCTGTGTATAGGCAAAGTCCTGTCCTGTGTTCTCTCTGTATATACGCTGTCCCGTCCTGTTTTCTCTGTATATATACACTCTCCTGTCTTGAGTGGTCTGTGTATATACACTGTCCATTCCTGTGTTGTCTGTTTATACATACTGTCCCATCCTGTGTTGGGCTGTGTTTATATCCTGTCACATCCTGTGTTGTCTGTGTATACACACTGTACCATCCTGTGTTGTCTGTGTATATACACTGTCCCATCCTGTGTTGGGCTGTGTATATTCGCTGCCCCATCCTATGCTGTCTGTTTATATACAGTATCCCACCCTGTGATGTCTGTGTATATACAATCTCCTGGCCTGTGTTGTCTGTGTATATACACTGTCCCGTCCTGTCTTGCCTGTGTATATACACTTTCCAGTCCTGTATTGTCTGTGTATATTACAATGTTCTGTCCTGCGTTGTCTGTGTATATACACTGTCATGTCCTGTTTTGTCTGTGTATATACACTGACCCATCTTGTGTTGGACTGTGTATATACACGGTCCTCTCCTGTGTTGTCTGTGTATATACACTGTACCATCCTGTGTTGTGTGTGTATATACACTGTCCCATCCACTGTTGGGCTGTGTATATACACTGTCCCATTCTGTGTTGGGCTGTGTATATACACTGTACCATCCTGTGTTGTCTGTCTATATACAGTATCCCATCCTGTGATGTCTGTGTATATACAATCTCCTGTCCTATGTTGTTTGTGTATATACACTGCCCGATCCTGTGTTGGGCTCTGTGTATACACTGCCCCATCCTGTGTTGTCTGTTTATATATACTATCCCATCCTGTGTTGGTCTGTGTTTATATACTGTCACATCCTGTGTTGTCTGTGTATACACACTGTACCATCCTGTGTTGTCTGTGTATATACACTGTCCCATCCTGTGTTGGGCTGTGTATATTCGCTGCCCCATCCTATGCTGTCTGTTTATATACAGTATCCCACCCTGTGATGTCTGTGTATATACAATCTCCTGGCCTGTGTTGTCTGTGTATATACACTGTCCTGTTCTGTGTTGTCTGTGTATATACACTGTCCCGTCCTGTCTTGCCTGTGTATATACACTGTCCAGTCCTGTATTGTCTGTGTATATTACAATGTTCTGTCCTGCATTGTCTGTGTATATACACTGTCATGTCCTGTTTTGTCTGCGTATATACACTGGCCCATCTTGTGTTGGACTGTGTATATACACGGTCCTCTCCTGTGTTGTCTGTGTATATACACTGTACCATCCTGTGTTGTGTGTGTATATACACTGTCCTGTCCTGTGTTGGGATGTGTTTATGCACTGTCCCATTCTATGTTGTCTGTTTATTTATACTGTCCCATCCAGTGTTGTCTGTGTATATACACTGTCCCATCCTGTGTTGCGCTGTGTATATACACTGTCTCATCATGTGTTGGGCTGTGTATATACACTGTCCTGTCCTGCCTTTTCTGTGCATATGCACTGTCCTGTCCTCTGTTGTCTGTGTATATACCCTGTCCCACCCTGTGTTGTCTGTGTATATGCACTGTCCAGTCCTGCATTTTCAGTGTATATACACTGTCCCATCGTGTGTTGTCTGTGTATATACACTGTCCAGTCCTATATTGTCTGTGTATATACCCTGTCCCACCCTGTGTTGTCTGTGTATATACACTGTCCCATCCTGTGTTGTCTGTGTATATATACATTGTCTCGTCATGTGTTGTCTGTGTATATACAGTATCCCATCCCGTGTTGGGCTGCAAGTATACACTGTCCCATCCTGTATTGCCTGTGTATATACACTGTCCCATTCTGTGTTGCACTGTGTATATACACTGTCTCAGCATGTGTTGGGCTGTGTATATACAGTGTCCTGTCCTGCATAGTCTGTGTATATTAACTTCCCATCCTGTGTTATCTGTGCATGCACACTGTCCCACCCTATGTTGTGCTGTGTATATACAGTGTCCCGTCCTGCAATTTCTGTGTATACACACTGTCCTGTCCTGTGTTGACTGTGCATATACACTGTCCCATCCTGTGTTTTGCTGTATATATACACTGTTCCATCCTCTGTTGTCTGTGTATATACACTGTCCCATCCTGTGTTGCGCTGTTTATATACACTGTCTCATCATGTGCTGGGTTTGAATATACACTGTCCTGTCCTGCGTTGCCTGTGTATATTAACTGCCCCATCCTGTGTTGTCTGTGTATAGACACTGTCTCACCCTGTGTTGCCTGTGTATATGCACTGTCCTGTCCTATGTTGCCTGTGTATATGCACTGTCCTGTGTTGTCTGTGCATATACACTCTCCTGTCCTGTGTTGTCTATGTATATACCTTGTTCCACCCTGTTTTGTCTGGGTATATGCACTGTCCTGTCCTGTATTTTCTGTGTATATACACTGTCCCATCCTGTATTGCCTGTGTATATACTCTGTCCCATTCTGTGTTGCGCTGTCTATATACATTGTCTCATCATGTGTTGGGCTGTGTATATACAATGTCCCGTCCTGCATTGTCTGTGTATATACGCTGTCCTGTCCTCTGTTATCTGTATATATACAATCTCCTGTCCTGAGTGTTCTGTGTATATACACTGTCCATTCTTGTATTCTGTGTATATACACTGTCCTGTCCTGTGTTGGGCTGTGTATATGCACTGTCCCATTCTATGTTGTCTGTTTATATATACTGTCCCATCCTGTGTTGTCTGTGTATATACACTGTCCCATCCTGTGCTGCGCTGTATATATACAGTCTCATCATGTGTTGGGCTGTGTATATACACTGTCCTGTCCTGCGTTGTCTGTGTATATATCCTGTCGCACCCTGTTTTGTGAGTGTGTATGCACTGTCCAGTCCTGTATTGACTGTGTATGTACCCTGTCCCACCCTGTGTTGTCTGTGTATATGCAGTTTCCTGTCCAGTATTTTCTGTGTATATACACTGTCTCATCATGTGTTGGGCTGTGTATATACAGTGTCCTGTCCTAATTTGTCGTCTATATACGCTGTCCTGTTCTGTGTTGTCTGTGTATATACACTGTCCCGCCCTGTGTTGGGCTCTGTATATACACTGTCCCGTTATGTGTTGTCTGTGCACATACATTGTCCCATCCGTGGTTGGGCTGTGTAAATACATTGTCCAAAGATGTGTTGGGCTGTGTGTATAAACTGTCCCATCCTGTGTTGGGCTGTGTATATACACTGTCCAATCCTGTGTTGGGCTGTGTATTTACACTGTCCCATCCTGTATTGTCTGTCTATATACACTGTCCCACCCTGTTTTGGGCTGTGTATATACACTGCCCCATCCTGTGTTGTCTGTCTATATACAATATCCCATCCTGTGATGTCTGTGTATGTACAATCTCCTGGCCTGTGTTGTCTGTGTATATGCACTGTCCAGTTCTGTGTTGTCTGTGTATATGCACTGTCAAGTCCTGTGTTATCTCTTTATATACACTGTCATATTGTGTGTTGTCTGTGTATATGCACTGTCCAGTCCTATATTGTCTGTGTATATACCCTGTCCCACCCTGTGTTGTCTGTGTATATACTCTGTCCCATCCTGTGTTATCTGTGTATATATATTGTCCCGTCACGTGTTGTCTGTGTATATACAGTATCCCATCCCGTGTTGGGCTGCGTGTATACACTGTCCCATCCTGTGTTGGGCTGTGTATATACACTGTCCCATCCTGTATTGCCTGTGTATATACACTGTCCCATCCTGTGTTGTCTGTGCATACACACTGTCCCACCCTGTGTTGTGTGTGCATATGCACTGTCCAGTCCTGTATTGTCTGTGTATGTACCCTGTCCCACCCTGTGTTGTCTGTGTATATGCAGTGTCCTGTCCAGTATTTTCTGTGTATATACACTGTCCCATCCTGTATTGCCTGTGTATATACTCTGTCCCATTCTGTGTTGCGCTGTGTATATACACTGTCTCATCATGTGTTGGGCTGTGTATATACAGTGTCCTGTCCTGCATTGTCTGTGTATATACGCTGTCCTGTTCTGTGTTGTCTGTGTATATACACTGTCCCGCCCTGTGTTGGGCTCCGTATATACACTGTCCCGTCATGTGTTGTCTGTGCATATACATTGTCCCATCCGTGGTTGGGCTGTGTAAACACATTGTCCCAAGCTGTGTTGGGCTGTGTGTATAAACTGTCCCATCCTGTGTTGGGCTGTGTATATACACTGTCCAATCCTGTGTTGGGCTGTGTATATACACTGTCCCATGCTGTGTTGTCTGTCTATATACACTGTCCCACCCTTTTTAGGGCTGTGTATATACACTGCCCCATCCTGTGTTGTCTGTCTATATTCAGTATCCCATCCTGTGATGTCTGTGTATGTACAATCTCCTGGCCTGTGTTGTCTGTGTATATGCACTGTCCAGTCCTGTGTTGTCTGTGTATATACCCTGCCCCACCCTGTGTTGTCTGTGTATATGCACTGTCCAGTCCTGTATTTTCAGTGTATATAAACTGTCCCGACTTGTGTTGTCTGTGTATATACACTGTCCCGTCCTGTGTTTTCTGTGTATCTACCCTGTCCCTTCCTGTGTTGGGCTGTGTATATACACCGTCCCATCCTGTGTTGCGCTGTGTATATACACTGTCTCATCATGTGTTGGGTTGTGGATATACACTCTCCTGTCCTGCATTGCCTGTGTATATTAACTGTCCCATCCTGTGTTGTCTGTGTATATACACTGCCCCATTCTGTGTTGCCTGTGTATATGCACTGTCTTGTCCTGTATTGTCTGTGTATATGCACTGTCCTGTCCTGTGTTGTCTGTGCATATACACTCTCCGATCCTGTGTTGTCTATCTTTATACCTTGTCCCACCCTGTGTTGTCTGTGTATATGCACTGTCCAGTCCTGTATTTTTCTGTGTATATACACTGTCCCATCCTGAATTGCCTGTGTATATACTATGTCCCATTCTGTGTTGCACTGTGTATATACACTGTCTCATCATATGTTGGGCTGTGTATATACAGTGTCCTGTCCCGGATTGTCTGTGTATATACGCTGTCCTGTTCTGTGTTGTCTGTGTATATACACTGTCCCGCCCTGTGTTTGGTTCTGTATATACACTGTCCCGTCATGTGTTGTCTGTGCATACACACTGTCCCACCCTGTGTTGTGCTGTTTATATACAGTGTCCTGTCCTGCATTGTCTGTGTATATGCACTGTGAGTCCTGTATTGTCTGTGTATATACCCTGTCCCACCCTGTGTTTTCTGTGTATATACACTGTCCCATCCTGTGTTATCTGTGTATATATATTGTCCCGTCATGTGTTGTCTGTGTATATACAGTGTCCCATCCGGTGTTGGGCTGTGTGTATACACTGTCCCATCCTGTGTTGGGCTGTGCATATACACTGTCCCATCCTGTATTGCCTGTGTATATACACCGTCCCGTTCTGTGTTGCGCTGTGTATATACACTGTCTCATCATGTGTTGGACTGTGTATATACAGTGTCCTGTCCTACGTAGTTTGTGTATATTAACTTCCCATCCTGTGTTGTCTGTGCATACACACTGTCCCACCCTGTGTTGTGCTATGTATATACAATGTCCCGTCCTGCATTGTCTGTGTATATACACTGTCCCATCCTGTGTTGTCTGTGTATATATGCTGTCCCATCCTGTGTTGGGTTGTGTATATACACTGTCCAGTCCTGTGTTGTCTGTGTATATACACTGTCCTGTGTTGCCTGTGTTTATACACTGTCCCGTCCTGTCTTGTCTGTGTATATACACTATCCCATCCTGTGTTGTCTGTGTATATTACAATGTCCTGTCCTGCGTTGTCTGTGTATATATACTGTCCCATCCTGTGTTGTCTGTGTATATACACTGACCCATCCTGTGTTGTCTGTCCATATACAGTATCCCATCCTGTGATGTCTGTGTATATACAATCTCCTGTCCTATGTTATCTGTGTATATACACTGCCAGATCCTGTGTTGGGCTCTGTGTATACACTGTCCCATCCTGTGTTGTCTGTGTACATACACTGTCCCATCCTGCCTTGTCTGTGTATAGGCAAAGTCCTGTCCTGTGTTCTCTATGTATACACGCTGTCCCGTCCTGTGTTCTCTGTATATATACACTCTCCTGTCCTGAGTGGTCTGTGTATATACACTGTCCATTCCTGTGTTGTCTGTTTATATATACTGTCCCATCCTGTGTTGGGCTGTGTATATATGCTGCCCTATCCTGTGTTGTCTGTCTATATACAGTATCCCACCCTGTGATGTCTGTGTATATACAATCTCCTGGCATGTGTTGTCTGTGTATATACACGGTACTGTCCAGTGTTGTCTGTGTATATACACTGCCCGACCCTGTGTTGTCTGTGTACATACACTGTCCCATCCTGTCTTGTCCGTGTAGAGGCAAAGTCCTGTCCTTTGTGGTCTTTGTATATACAGTGTCCCATCTTGAATTGTCTGTGTATATACGCTGTCCTTTCCTGTGTTGTCCGTGTATATACACTGTCCTGTCCTGTGTTGGGCTGTGTATATGCACTGTCCCATTCTATGTTGTCTGTTTATTTATACTGTCCCATTCTGTGTTGTCTGTGTGTATACACTGTCCGATCCTGTGTTGCGCTGTGTATATACACTGTCTCATCATGAGTTGGGCTGTGTATATACACTGTCCTGTCCTGCGTTGTCTGTGTATATACACTGTCCAGTCCTGTGTTGTCTGTGTATATACCCTGTCCCACCCTGTGTTGTCTGTGTATATGCACTGTCCAGTCCTCTATATACACTGTCCCGCCTTGTGTTGTCTGTGCATATACACTGTCCCGTCCTGTGTTTTCTGTGTATATACTCTGTCCCATCCTGTGTTGGGCTGTATATATACACTGTCCCATGTTGTATTGCCTGTGTATATACAATGTCCGATTCTGTGTTGCGCTGTTTATATAAACTGTCTCATGATGTGTTAGGCTGTGTATATACAGTGTCCTGTCCTGCGTTGCCTGTGTATATAGAAACATAGAAACATAGAAACATAGAAAATAGGTGCAGGAGCAGGCCATTCAGCCCTTCTAGCCTGCACCGCCATTCAACGAGTTCATGGCTGAACATGAAACTTCAGTACCCACTTCCTGCTTTCACGCCATACCCCTTGATCGCCCGAGTAGTAAGGACTTCATCTAACTCCCTTTTGAATATATTTAGTGAATTGGCCTCAACTACTTCCTGTGGTAGAGAATTCCACAGGTTCACCACTCTCTGGGTGAAGAAGTTTCTCCTTATCTCGGTCCTAAATGGCTTACCCCTTATCCTTAGACTGTGACCCCTGGTTCTGGACTTCCCCAACATTGGGAACATTCTTCCTGCATCCAACCTGTCCAAACCCGTCAGAATTTTAAACGTTTCTATGAGGTCCCCTCTCACTCTTCTGAACTCCAGTGAATACAAGCCCAGTTGATTCAGTCTTTCTTGATAGGTCAGTCCCACCATCCCGGGAATCAGTCTGGTGAATCTTCGCTGCACTCCCTCAACAGCAAGTATGTCCTTCCTCAAGTTAGGAGACCAAAACTGTACACAATACTCCAGGTGTGGCCTCACCAAGGCCCTGTACAACTGTAGCAACACCTCCCTGCCCCTGTACTCAAATCCCCTCGCTATGAAGGCCAACATGCCATTTGCTTTCTTAACCGCCTGCTGTACCATCCTGTGTTGTCTGTGTATATGTACTGTCCTGTCCTGTGTTGCCTGTGTATATGAACTGTCCTGTGTTGAATGTGCATATACACTCTCCTGTCCTGTGTTATCTATGTATATACCTTGTCCCACCCTGTTTTGTCTGTGCATATGCACTGTCCTGTCCTGTATTTTCTGTGTATATACACAGTCCCATCCTGTATTGCCTGTGAATATACTCTGTCCCATTCTGTGTTGCGCTGTGTATATACACTGTCTCATCATGTGTTGGGCTGTGTATATACTGTGTCCTGTCCTGCGTAGTCTGTGTATATTAACTTCCCATCCTGTGTTGTCTGTGCATACACACTGTCCCACCCTGTGTTGTGCTGTGTATATACAGTGACCCGTCCTGCATTGTCTGTGTATATACACTCTCCTGTCCTGTTTTGTCTGTGTATATACACTGTCCATTCCTGTGTTGTCTGTTTATAGATACTGTCCCATCCTGTGTTGGGCTGTGTATATATACTGTCACATTCTGTGTTTTCTGTGTATACACACTGTACCATCCTGTGATGTCTGTGTATATACACTGTCCCATCCTGTGTTGGGCTGTGTATATATGGCGCCCCATCCTGTGTTGTCTGTCTATATACAGTATCCCACCCTGTGATGTCTGTGTATATACAATCTCCTGGCCTGTGTTGTCGGTGCATATACACTGTCCTGTCCTGTGTTGTCTGTGTATATACACTGCCCGACCCTGTGTTGTCTGTGTACATACACTGTCCCATCCAGTCTTGTCCATGTAGAGGCAAAGTCCTGTCATTTGTGGTCTTTGCATATACAGTGTCCCGTCTTGAATTGTCTGTGTATATACGCTGTCCTTTCCTGTGTTGTCCATGTATATACACTGTCCTGTCCTGTGTTGGGCTGTGTATATGCACTGTCCCATTCTATGTTGTCTGTTTATTTATACTGTCCCATCCTGTGTTGTCTGTGTGTATACACTGTCTGATCCTGTGTTGCGCAGTGTATATACACTGCCTCATCATGTGTTGGGCTGTCAAAATACACTGTCCCGTCTTGTGTTGTCTGTGTATATACACTGTCCTGTCCTGTGTTTTCTGCGTGTATACCTTGTCCCATCCTGTGTTGGGCTGTGTATATACACTGTCCCATTCTGTGTTGCGCTGTGTATATACACTGTCTCATGATGTGTTAGGCTGTGTATATACAGTGTCCTGTCCTGCGTTGCCTGTGTATATTAACTGTCCCATCCTGTGTTGTCTGTGTATATACACTGTCCCATCCTGTGTTGCCTGTGTATATGCACTGTCCTGTCCTGTGTTGCCTGTGTATATGCACTGTCCTGTCCTGTGTTGTCTGTGCATATACACTCACCTGTCCTGTGTTGTCTATGTATATACCTTGTCCCACCCTGTGTTGTCTGTGTATATGCACTGTCCTGTCCTGCATTTTCTGTGTATATACACAGTCCCATCCTGTATTGCCTGTGTATATACTCTGTCCCATTCTGTGTTGCGCTGTGTATATACACTGTCTCATCATGTGTTGGGCTGTGTATATACAGTGTCCTGTCCTGCGTAGTCAGTGTATATTAACTTCCCATCCTGTGTTGTCTGTGCATACACACTGTCTCATCATGTGTTGGGCTGTGTATATACAGTGACCCGTCCTGCATTGACTGTGTATATACACTCTCCTGTCCTGTTTTGTCTGTGTATATGCACTGTCGCATCCTGTGTTGTCTGTGTATATACACTGTCCCATCCTGTGTTGTCTGTGTATATTACAATGTCCTGTCCTGCGTTGTCTGTGTATATACACTGTCATGTCCTGTGTTGTCTGTGTATATACACTGTCCCATCCTGTGTTGTCTGTGTATATACACTGACCCATCCTGTGTTGGACTGTGTATATACACAGTCCTCTCCTGTGTTGTCCGTAGATATACACTGTCCCATCCTGTGTTGTGTGTTTACATACACTGTCCCATCTAGTGTTGGGCTGTATATATACACTGTCCCATTCTGTGTTGTGCTGTGTATATACACTGTACCATCCTGTGTTGTCTGTCCATGTACAGTATCCGATCCTGTGATGTCTGGGTATATAAAATCTCCTGTCCTATGTTGTCTGTGTATATACACTGTCTCATCATGTGTTGGGCTGTGTATATACAGTGTCCTGTCCTGCCTAGTCTGTGTATATTAAATTCCCATGCTGTGTTGTCTGTGCACATACGCTGTCCCACCCTGTGTTGTGCTGTGTCTATACAGTGACCCGTCCTGCATTGTCTGTGTATATACACTCTGCTGTCCTGTTTTGTCTGTGTATATGCACTGTCCCATCCTGTGTTGTCTGTGTATATACACTGTCCCATCCTGTTTTGTCTGTGCATTTACACTGTCCCATCCTGTGTTGTTTCTGTATATACATTGACCCATCCTGTGTTAGACTGTGTATATACACAGTCCTCTCCTGTGTTGGCTGTGTATATACACTGTACCATCCTGTGTTGTGTGTGTATATACACTGTCCCATCCAGTGTTGCGCTGTGTATATACACTGTCTCATTATGTGTTGGGCTGTGTATATACAGTGTCCTGTCCTGCGTCGTCTGTGTATATACACTGTCCCATTCTGTGTTGGGCTGTGTATATATACTGTACCATCCTGTGTTGTCTGTCCATATAGAGTATCCCATCCTGTGATGTCTGTGTATATACAATCTCCTGTCCTATGTTGTCTGTGTATATACACTGCCCGATCCAGTGTTGGGCTCTGTGTACACACTGTCCCATCCTGTGTTGTATGTGTACATACACTGTCCCATCCTGTCTTGTCTGTGTATAGGCAATGTCCTGTCCTGTGTTCTCAATGTATATACGCTGTCCCGTCCTGTGTTCTCTGTATATATACACTCTTCTGTCCTGAGTGGTCTGTGTATATACACTGTCCATTCCTGTGTTGTCTGTTTATATATACTGTCCCATCCTGTGTTGCGCTGTGTATATATGCTGCCCCATCCTGTGTTGTCTGTCTATATACAGTATCCCACCCTGTGATGTCTGTGTATATACAATCTCCTGGTCTGTGTTGTCTGTGTATATACACGGTCCTGTCCTGTGTTGTCTGTGTATATACACTGCCAGATCCTGTGTTGTCTCTGTACATACACTGTCCCATCCTGTCTTGTCCGTGTAGAGGCAAAGTCCTGTCCTTTGTGGTCTTTTGTATATACAGTGTCCCGTCTTGAAATGTCTGTGTATATACGCTGTCCTTTCCTGTGTTGTCCGTGTATATACACTGTCCTGTCCTGTGTTGGGCTGTGTATATGCACTGTCCCATTCTATTTTGTCTGTTTATTTATACTGTCCCATCCTGTGTTGTCTGTGTGTATACACTGTCCGATCCTGTGTTGCGTTGAGTATATACACTGTCTCATGATGTGTTGGACTGTGTATATACACTGTCCTGTATTGCGTTGTCTGTGTATATGAACTGTTCAGTCCTGTGTTGTCTGTGTATATACCCTGTCCCACCCTGTGTTGTCTGTGTATATGCACTGTCCAGTCCTGTATATACACTGTCCCGTATTGTGTTGTCTGTGTATATACACTTTCCCGTCCTGTGTTTTCTGTGTATATACCCTGTCCCATCCTGTGTTGGGCTGTGTATATACACTGTCCCATCCTGTATTGCCTGTGTCTGTACACTGTCCCATTCTGTGTTGCGCTGTGTATATACACTGTCTCATGATGTGTTAGGCTGTGAATATACAGTGTCCTGTCCAGCTTTGCCTGTGTATATTAACTGTCCCATCCTGTGTTGTCTGTGTATATACACTGTCCCATCCTGTGTTGCCTGTGTATATGCACTGTCCTGTCCTGTGTTGCCTGTGTATATGCACTGTCCTTTCCTGTGTTGCCTGTGTATATGCACTGTCCTGTCCTGTGTTGTCTATGTATATGCCTTGTCCCACCCTGTGTTGTCTGTGTATATGCACTGTCCTGTCCTGTACTTTCTGTGTATATACACAGTCCCATCCTGTATTGCCTGTGTATATACTCTGTCCCATTCTGTGTTGCGCTGTGTATATACACTGTCTCATCATGTGTTGGGCTGTGTATATACAGTGTCCTGTCCTGCGTAGTCTGTGTAAATTAACTTCCCATCCTATGTTGTCTGTGCATACACACTGTCCCACCCTGTGTTGTGCTGTATATATACAGTGACCCGTCCTGCATTGTCTGTGTATATACACACTCCTGTCCTGTTTTGTCAGTGTATATGCACTGTCCCATCCTGTGTTGTCTGTGTATATACACTGTCCCATCCTGTGTTGTCTGTGTATATACACTGTCATATCCTGTATTGCCTGTGTATATACTCTGTCCCATTCTGTGTTGCGCTGTGTATATACGCTGTCTCATCATGTGTTGGGCTGTGTTCATATACAATGTCCCGTCCTGCATTGTCTGTGTATATATGCTGTCCTGTCCTGTGTTGTCTGTATATATAAACTCTCCTGTCCTGAGTGTTCTGTGTATATACACTGTGCATTCCTGTGTTCTGTGTATATACACTGTCCCGTCCTGTGTTGCGCTGTGTATATACCCTGTCCCACCCTGTGTTGTCTGTGTATATACACTGTCCCATCCTGTGTTGGGCTGTGTATATATATTGTCCCGTCATGTGTTGTCTGTGTATATACAGTGTCCCATCCCGTGTTGGGCTGCGTGTATACACTGTCCCATTCTGTGTTGCGCTGTGTATATACACTGTCTCATCATGTGTTGGGCTGTGTATATACAGTATCCCATCCTGTGATGTCTGTGTATGTACAATCTCCTGGCCTGTGTTGTCTGTGTATATACACTGTCCTGTCCTGTGTTGTCTGTGTATATACACAGCCCAATCCTGTGTTGGGCTATTTGTATCCACTGCCCCATCCTGTCTTGTCTGTGTATAGGCAAAGTCCTGTCCTTTGTTCTCTCTATATATATACACTGTCCCGTCCTGTGTACTCTGTATATATACACTCTCCTGTCCTGAGTGGTCTGTGTATATACACTGTCCATTCCTGTGTTGTCTGTTTATATATTATGTCCCATCCTGTGTTGTGCTGTGTATATATACTGTCACATATTGTGTTGTCTGTGTATTCACACTGTACCATCCTGTGTTGTTTGTGTATATACACTGTCCCATCCTGTGTTGGGCTGTGTATATACGCTGCCCCATCCTGTGTTGTCTGTCTATATACACTGTCCCATCATGTTTTGGGCTGTGTATATACAATCTCCTGGCCTGTGTTGTCTGTGTATATACAATATCCTGTCCTGTGTTGTCTGTGTATATACACTGCCCGATCCTGTGTTGGGCTCTGTGTGTACACTGTCCCATCCTGTGCTGTCTGTGTACATACACTGTTTCATCCTGTCTTGTCTGTATATAGGCAAAGTCCTGTCCTGTGTGGCCTTTGTATATAGTGTCCCGTCCTGCATTGTCTGTGTATATACGCTGTCCTGTCCTGTGTTGGGCTCTGTATATACACTGTCCCGTCATGTGTTGTCTGTGCATATACATTGTCCCATCCTGTGTTGGGCTGTGTAAATAAACTGTCCCATCCTGTGTTGGGCTCTCTATATACACTGTCCCATCCTGAGTTGTCTGTGTATATATGCTGTCCCTTCCTATGTTGGGCTGTGTATATACACTGTCCAGTCCTGTGTTGTCTGTTTATATTAAACTGTCCCATTCTGTGTTGTCTGTGTATATACACTGTCCCATCCTGTGTTGGGCTGTGTATATACACTGTCCCATCCTGTATTGCCTGTGTATGTACACTGTCCCATTCTGTGTTGCGCTGTGTATATACACTGTCTCATGATGTCTTAGGCTGTGTATATACAGTGTCCAGTCCTGCGTTGCCTGTGTATATTAACTGTCCCATCCTGTGTTGTCTGTGTATATACACTGTCCCATCCTGTGTTACCTGTGTATATGCACTGTCCTGTCCTGTGTTGCCTGTGTATATGCACTGTCCTGTCCTGTGTTGCCTGTGTATATGCACTGTCCTGTCCTGTGTTCCCTGTGTATATGCACTGTCCTGTCCTGTGTTGTCTATGTATATACCTTGTCCCACCCTGTGTTGTCTGTGTATATGCACTGTCCTGTCCTGCATTTTCTGTGTATATACACAGTCCCATCCTGTATTGCCTGTGTATATACTCTGTCCCATTCTGTGTTGCGCTGTGTATATACACTGTCTCATCATGTGTTGGGCTGTGTATATACAGTGTCCTGTCCTGCGTAGTCTGTGTATATTAACTTCCCATCCTATGTTGTCTGTGCATACACACTGTCCCACACTGTGTTGTGCTGTGTATATACAGTGACCCGTCCTGCATTGTCTGTGTATATACACTCTCCTGTCCTGTTTTGTCAGTGTATATGCACTGTCCCATCCTGTGTTGTCTGTGTATATACACTGTCCCATCCTGTGTTGTCTGTGTATATACACTGTCCCATCCTGTGTTGCGCTGTGTATATTAACTGTCGCATCCTGTGTTGTCTGTGTATATACACTGTCCCACCCTGTGTTGCCTGTGTATATGCACTGTCCTGTCCTGTATTGCCTGTGTATATGCACTGTCCTGTCCTGTGCTGTCTGTGCAAATACACTCTCCTGTCCTGTGTTGTCTATGTATATACCTTGTCACACCCTGTGTTGTCTGTGTATATGCACTGTCCTGTCCTGTATTTTCTGTGTATATACACTGTCCCATCCTGCATAGTCTGTGTATATACACTCTCCTGTCCTGTTTTGTCTGTGTATATACACTGTCTATTCCTGTGTTGTCTGTTTATAGATACTGTCCCATCCTGTGTTGGGCTGTGTATATATACTCTCACATTCTGTGTTGTCTGTGTATACACACAGTACCATCCTGTGATGTCTGTGTATATACACTGTCCCATCCTGTGTTGGGCTGTGTATATATGGCGCCCCATCCTGTATTGTATGTCTATATACAGTATCCCACCCTGTGATGTCTGTGTATATACAATCTCCTGGCCTGTGTTGTCGGTGCATATACACTGTCCTGTCCTGTGTTGTCTGTGTATATACACTGCCCGACCCTGTGTTGTCTGTGTACATACACTGTCCCATCCAGTGTTGTCCATGTAGAGGCAAAGTCCTGTCATTTGTGGTCTTTGCATATACAGTGTCCCGTCTTGAATTGTCTGTGTATATTCGCTGTCCTTTCCTGTGTTGTCCGTGTATATACACTGTCCTGTCCTGTATTGGGCTGTGTATATGCACTGTCCCATTCTATGTTGTCTGTTTATTTATACTGTCCCATCCTGTGTTGTCTGTGTGTATACACTGTCCGATCCTGTGTTGCGCAGTGTATATACACTGTCTCATCATGTGTTGGGCTGTCTATATACACTGTCCCGTCTTGTGTTGTCTGTGTATATACACTGTCCTGTCCTGTGTTTTCTGTGTGTATACCTTGTCCCATCCTGTGTTGGGCTGTGTATATACACTGTCCCATGCTGTATTGCCTGTGTATATACACTGTCCCATTCTGTGTTGCGCTGTGTATATACACTGTCTCATGATGTGTTAGGCTGTGTATATACAGTGTCCTGTCCTGCGTTGCCTGTGTATATACACTGTCCCATCCTGTGTTGCCTGTGTATATGCACTGTCCTGTCCTGTGTTGCCTGTGTATATGCACTGTCCTGTCCTGTGTTGTCTGTGCATATACACTCACCTGTCCTGTGTTGTCTATGTATATACCTTGTCCTACCCTGTGTTGTCTGTGTATATGCACTGTCCTGTCCTGCATTTTCTGTGTATATACACAGTCCCATCCTGTATTGCCTGTGTATATACTCTGTCCCATTCTGTGTTGCGCTGTGTATATACACTGTCTCATCATGTGTTGGGCTGTGTATATACAGTGTCCTGTCCTGCGTAGTCAGTGCATATTAACTTCCCATCCTGTGTTGTCTGTGCATACACACTGTCTCATCATGTGTTGGGCTGTGTATATACAGTGACCCGTCCTGCATTGACTGTGTATATACACTCTCCTGTCCTGTTTTGTCTGTGTATATGCACTGTCCCATCCTGTGTTGTCTGTGTATATACACTGTCCCATCCTGTGTTGTCTGTTTATATTACAATGTCCTGTCCTGCGTTGTCTGTGTATATACACTATCATGTCCTTTTTTGTCTGTGTATATACACTGTCCCATCCTGTGCTGTCTGTGTATATACACTGACCCATCCTGTGTTGGACTGTGTATATACACAGTCCTCTCCTGTGTTGTCTGTGGATATACACTGTCCCATCCTGTGTTGTGTGTTTATATACACTGTCCCATCTAGTGTTGGGCTGTATATATACACTGTCTCATTCTGTGTTGGGCTGTGTATATACACAGTACCATCCTGTGTTGTCTGTCCATATACAGTATCCCAACCTGTGATGTCTGGGTATATACAATCTCCTGTCCTATGTTGTCTGTGTATATACACTGTCTCATCATGTGTTGGGCTGTGTATATACAGTGTCCTGTCCTGCCTAGTCTGTGTATATTAAATTCCCATCCTGTGTTGTCTGTGCACACACACTGTCCCACCCTGTGTTGTGCTGTGTCTATACAGTGACCCGTCCTGCATTGTCTGTGTATATACACTCTCCTGTCCTGTTTTGTCTGTGTATATGCACTGTCCCATCCTGTGTTGTCTGTGTATATACACTGTCCCATCCTGTTTTGTCTGTGCATTTACACTGTCCCATCCTGTGTTGTTTCTGTATATACATTGACCCATCCTGTGTTAGACTGTGTATATACACAGTCCTCTCCTGTGTTGGCTGTGTATATACACTGTACCATCCTGTGTTGTGTGTGTATATACACTGTCCCATCCAGTGTTGCGCTGTGTATATACACTGTCTCATTATGTGTTGGGCTGTGTATATACAGTGTCCTGTCCTGCGTCGTCTGTGTATATACACTGTCCCATTCTGTGTTGGGCTGTGTATATATACTGTACCATCCTGTGTTGTCTGTCCATATAGAGTATCCCATCCTGTGATGTCTGTGTATATACAATCTCCTGTCCTATGTTGTCTGTGTATATACACTGCCCGATCCAGTGTTGGGCTCTGTGTACACACTGTCCCATCCTGTGTTGTATGTGTACATACACTGTCCCATCCTGTCTTGTCTGTGTATAGGCAAAGTCCTGTCCTTTGTTCTCAATGTATATACGCTGTCCCGCTCTGTGTTCTCTGTATATATACACTCTTCTGTCCTGAGTGGTCTGTGTATATACACTGTCCATTCCTGTGTTGTCTGTTTATATATACTGTCCCATCCTGTGTTGCGCTGTGTATATATACTGTCACATCCTGTGTTGTCTGTGTATACACACTGTACCATCCTGTGATGTCTGTGTATATACACTGTCCCATCCTGTGTTGGGCTGTGTATATATGCTGCCCCATCCTGTGTTGTCTGTCTATATACAGTATCCCACCCTGTGATGTCTGTGTATATACAATCTCCTGGTCTGTGTTGTCTGTGTATATACAAGGTCCTGTCCTGTGTTGTCTGTGTATATACACTGCCAGATCTTGTGTTGTCTCTGTACATACACTGTCCTATCCTGTCTTGTCCGTGTAGAGGCAAAGTCCTGTCCTTTGTGATCTTTTGTATATACAGTGTCCCGTCTTGAATTGTCTGTGTATATACGCTGTCCTTTCCTGTGTTGTCCGTGTATATACACTGTCCTGTCCTGTGTTGGGCTGTGTATATGCACTGTCCCATTCTATGTTGTCTGTTTATTTATACTGTCCCATCCTGTGTTGTCTGTGTGTATACACTGTCCGATCCTGTGTTGTCTTGTGTATATACACTGTCTCATGATGTGTTGGACTGTGTATATACACTGTCCTGTATTGCGTTGTCTGTGTATATGAACTGTCCAGTCCTGTGTTGTCTGTGTATATACCCTGTCCCACCCTGTGTTGTCTGTGTATATGCACTGTCCAGTCCTGTATATGCACTGTCCTGTATTGTGTTGTCTGTGTATATACACTTTCCCATCCTGTGTTTTCTGTGTATATACCCTGTCCCATCCTGTGTTGGGCTGTGTATATACACTGTCCCATCCTGTATTGCCTGTGTATGTACACTGTCCCATTCTGTGTTGCGCTGTGTATATACAGTGTCTCATGATGTGTTAGGCTGTGTATATACAGTGTCCTGTCCTGCGTTGCCTGTGTATATTAACTGTCCCATCCTGTGTTGTCTGTGTATATACACTGTCCCATCCTGTGTTGCCTGTGTATATGCACTGTCCTGTCCTGTGTTGCCTGTGTATATGCACTGTCCTGTCCTGTGTTGCCTGTGTATATGCACTGTCCTGTCCTGTGTTGTCTATGTATATGCCTTGTCCCACCCTGTGTTGTATGTGTATATGCACTGTCCTGTCCTGTATTTTCTGTGTATATACACAGTCCCATCCTGTATTGCCTGTGTATATACTCTGTCCCATTCTGTGTTGCGCTGTGTATATACACTGTCTCATCATGTGTTAGGCTGTGTATATACAGTGTCCTGTCCTGCATAGTCTGTGTATATTAACTTCCCATCCTATGTTATCTGTGCATACATACTGTCCCACCCTGTGTTGTGCTGTGTATATACAGTGACCCGTCCTGCATTGTCTGTGTATATACACTCTCCTGTCCTGTTTTATCAGTGTATATGCACCGTCCCATCCTGTGTTGTCTGTGTATATACACTGTCCCATCCTGTGTTGTCTGTGTATATACACTGTCCCATCCTGTATTGCCTGTGTATATACTCTGTCCCATTCTGTGTTGCGCTGTGTATATACGCTGTCTCTTCATGTGTTGGGCTGTGTTCATATACAATGTCCCGTCCTGCATTGTCTGTGTATATACGCTGTCCTGTCTTGTGTTGTCTGTATATATACACTCTCCTGTCCTGAGTGTTCTGTGTATATACACTGTCCATTCCTGTGTTCTGTGTATATACACTGTCCCGTCCTGTGTTGCGCTGTGTATATTCCCTGTTCCACCCTGTGTTGTCTGTGTATATACACTGTCCCATCCTGTGTTGGGCTGCGTATATATATTGTCCCGTCATGTGTTGTCTGTGTATATACAGTGTCCCATCCCGTGTTGGGCTGCGTGTATACACTGTCCCATTCTGTGTTGCGCTGTGTATATACACTGTCTCTTCATGTGTTGGGCTGTGTATATACAGTATCCCATCCTGTGATGTCTGTGTATGTACAATCTCCTGGCCTGTGTTGTCTGTGTATATACACTGTCCTGTCCTGTGTTGTCTGTGTATATACACAGCCCAATCCTGTGTTGGGCTATGTGTATACACTGCCCCATCCTGTGTTGGCTGTGTACATACACTGTCCCATCCTGTCTTGTCTGTGTATAGGCAAAGTCCTGTCCTTTGTTCTCTATATATATATATATACACTGTCCCGTCCTGTGTACTCTGTATATATACACTCTCCTGTCCTGAGTGGTCTGTGTATATACACTGTCCATTCCTGTGTTGTCTGTTTATATATTATGTCCCATCCTGTGTTGTGCTGTGTATATATACTGTCACATCCTGTGTTGTCTGTGTATTCACACTGTACCATCCTGTGTTGTCTGTGTATATACACTGTCCCATCCTGTGTTGGGCTGTGTATATACACTGTCCCATCCTGTATTGCCTGTGTATGTACACTGTCCCATTCTGTGTTGCGCTGTGTATATACACTGTCTCATGATGTGTTAGGCTGTGTATATGCACTGTCCTGTCCTGTGTTGCCTGTGTATATGCACTGTCCTGTCCTGTGTTGCCTGTGTATATGCACTGTCCTGTCCTGTGTTGCCTGCGTATATGCACTGTCCTGTCCTGTGTTGTCTATGTATATACCTTGTCCCACCCTGTGTTGTCTGTGTATATGCACTGTCCTGTCCTGTATTTTCTGTGTATATACACAGTCCCATCCTGTATTGCCTGTGTATATACTCTGTCCCATTCTGTGTTGCGCTGTGTATATACACTGTCTCATCATGTGTTGGGCTGTGTATATACAGTGTCCTGTCTTGCGTAGTCTGTGTATATTAACTTCCCATCCTATGTTGTCTGTGCATACACACTGTCCCACACTGTGTTGTGCTGTGTATATACAGTGACCCGTCCTGCATTGTCTGTGTATATACACTCTCCTGTCCTGTTTTGTCAGTGTATATGCACTGTCCCATCCTGTGTTGTCTGTGTATATACACTGTCCCATCCTGTGTTGTCTATGTATATACACTGTCCCATCCTGTGTTGCGCTGTGTATATTAACTGTCCCATCCTGTGTTGTATGTGTATATACACTGTCCCGTCCTGTGTTACCTGTGTATATGCACTGTCCTGTCCTGTGTTGCCTGTGTATATGCACTGTCCTGTCCTGTGCTGTCTGTGCAAATACACTCTCCTGTCCTGTGTTGTCTATGTATATACCTTGTCACACCCTGTGTTGTCTGTGTATATGCACTGTCCTGTCCTGTATTTTCTGTGTATATACACTGTCCCATCCTGCATTGTCTGTGTATATACACTCTCCTGTCCTGTTTTGTCTGTGTATATATACTGTCACATTCTGTATTGTCTGTGTATACACACTGTACCATCCTGTGATGTATGTGTATATACACTGTCCCATCCAGTGCTGGGCTCTGTATATATGGCGCCCCATCCTGTATTGTATGTCTATATACAGTATCCCACCCTGTGATGTCTGTGTATATACAATCTCCTGGCCTGTGTTGTCTGTGCATATACACTGTCCTGTCCTGTGTTGTCTGTGTATATACACTGCCCGACCCTGTGTTGTCTGTGTACATACACTGTCCCATCCAGTCTTGTCCATGTAGAGGCAAAGTCCTGTCATTTGTGGTCTTTGCATATACAGTGTCCCGTCTTGAATTGTCTGTGTATATACGCTGTCCTTTCCTGTGTTGTCCGTGTATATACACTGTCCTGTCCTGTGTTGGGCTGTGTATATGCACTGTCCCATTCTATGTTGTCTGTTTATTTATACTGTCCCATCCTGCGTTGTCTGTGTGTATACACTGTCCGATCCTGTGTTGCGCAGTGTATATACACTGTCTCATCATGTGTTGGGCTGTCTATATACAATGTCCCGTATTGTGTTGTCTGTGTATATACACTGTCCTGTCCTGTGTTTTCTGTGTGTATACTTTGTCCCATCCTGTGTTGGGCTGTGTATATACACTGTCCCATTCTGTGTTGCGCTGTGTATATACACTGTCTCATGATGTGTTAGGCTGTGTATATACAGTGTCCTGTCCTGCGTTGCCTGTGTATATTAACTGTCCCATCCTGTGTTGTCTGTGTATATACACTGTCCCATCCTGTGTTGCCTGTGTATATGCACTGTCCTGTCCTGTGTTGCCTGTGTATATGCACTGTCCTGTCCTGTGTTGTTTGTGCATATACACTCACCTGTCCTGTGTTGTCTATGTATATACCTTGTCCCACCCTGTGTTGTCTGTGTATATGCACTGTCCTGTCCTGCATTTTCTGTGTATATATACAGTCCCACCCTGTATTGCCTGTGTATATACTCTGTCCCATTCTGTGTTGCGCTGTGTATATACACTGTCTCATCATGTGTTGGGCTGTGTATATATAGTGTCCTGTCCTGCGTAGTCTGTGTATATTAACTTCCCATCCTCTGTTGTCTGTGTATGCACACTGTCCCATTCTGTTTTATCTGTGTATATATATTGTCCCGTCATGTGTATATACAGTGTCCCATCCCGTGTTGGGCTGTGTGTATACACTGTCCCATCCTGTGTTGGGCTGTGTATATTCACTGTCCCATCCTGTATTGCCTGTGTACATACACTGTCCCATTCTGTGTTGCGCTGTGTATATACACTGTCTCATCATGTGTTGGGCAGTGTATATACAGTGTCCTGTCCTGCATTGTCTGTGTATATACGCTGTCCTGTTCTGTGTTGTCTGTGTATATACACTGTCCCGCCCTGTGTTGGGCTCTGTATATACACTGTCCTGTCATGTGTTGTCTGTGCATACACACTGTCCCACCCTGTCTTGTGCTGTGTATATACAGTGTCCCGTCCTGCATTGTCTGTGTATATGCAATGTCCAGTCCTGTATTGTCTGTGTATATACCCTGTCCCACCCTGTGTTGTCTGTGTATATACACTGTCCCATCCTGTGTTATCTGTGTATATATATTGTCCCATCATGTGTTGTCTGTGTATATACAGTGTCCCATCCCGTGTTGGGCTGTGTGTATACACTGTCCCATCCTGTGTTGGGCTGTGTATATGCACTGTCACATTCTATGTTGTCTGTTTATAAATACTGTCCCATCCTGTGTTGCGCTGTGTATATATCCTGTCCCACCCTGTGTTGTCTGTGTATATACACTGTCCCATCCTGTGTTATCTGTGTATATATATTGTCCCGTCTTGTGTTGTCTGTGTATATACAGTATCCCATCCCGTGTTGGGCTGCGTGTATACACTGTCCCATTCTGTGTTGCGCTGTGTATATACACTGTCTCATCATGTGTTAGGCTGTTTATATACAGTGTCCTGTCCTGCATTGTCTGTGTATATACGCCGTCCTGTTCTGTGTTGTCTGTGTATATACACTGTCCCGCCCTGTGTTGGGCTCTGTATATACACTGCCCCGTCATGTGTTGTCTGTGCATATACTTTGTCCCATCCTTTGTTGGGCTGTGTAAATACATTGTCCCAAGAGGTGTTTTGGGCTGTGTGTATAAACTGTCCCATCCTGTGTCGTCTGTCTATATACACTGTCCCACCCTGTGTTGGGCTGTGTATATACACTGCCCCATCCTGTGTTGTCTGTCTATATACAGTATCCCATCCTGTGATGTCTGTGTATGTACAATCTCCTGGCCTGTTTTGTCTGTGTATATACACTGTCCTGTCCTGTGTTGTCTGTGTACATACACTGCCCGATCCAGTGTTGGGCTCAGTGGAGACACTGTCCCATCCTGCGTTGTCTGTGCACATACACTGTCCCATCCTGTACTGCCTGTGTATATACTCTGTCCCATTTTGTGTTGTCTGTATAGATACACTCTCCTGTCCTGAGTGGTCTGTGTATATACACTGTCCATTCCTGTGTTGCTGTGTATATACACTGTCCTGTCCTGTGTTGTCTGTGTATATACACTGTCATGTCCTGTTTTTTCTGTGGATATACACTGTCCCGTCCTGTGTTGTCTGTGTATATACACTGCCCGATCAAGTGTTAGGCTCTGTGTACACACTGTCCCATCCTGCGTTGTCTGTGTACATACACTGCCCCATCCTGTCTTGTCTGTGTATAGGCAAAGTCCTGTCCTGTGTGGTTATTGTATATACAGTGTCCCGTCTTGTCTTGCCTGTGTATATACACTGTCCCATCCTGTGTTGTCTGTGTATATTACAATGTCCTGTCCTGCGTTGTCTGTGTATATACACTGTCATGTCCTGTTTTTTCTGTGGATATACACTGTCCCGTCCTGTGTTGTCTGTGTATATACACTGCCCGATCCAGTGTTAGGCTCTGTGTATACACTGTCCCAGCCTGCGTTATCTGTGTACATACACTGCCCCATCCTGTCTTGTCTGTGTATAGGCAAAGTCCTGTCCTGTGTGGTTATTGTATATACAGTGTCCCGTCTTGTCTTGCCTGTGTATATACACAGTCCTCTCCTGTGTTGTCTGTGTATATCCAATGTACCATCCTGTGTTGTGTGTGTATATACACTGTCCCATCCAGTGTTGGGCTGTGTATATATACTGTCCCATTCTGTGTTGGGCTGTGTATATACACTGTACCATCCTGTCTTGTCCGTGTATAGGCAATGTCATGTCCTTTGTGGTCTTTGTATATACAGTGTCCCGTCCTGCATTGTCTGTGTATATACGCTGTCCTGTCCTGTGTTGTCCGTGTATATACACTATATACACTGTCCTGTCCTGTGTTGGGCTGTGTATATACACTGTCCCATCCTGTGTTGCGCTGTGTATATACACTGTCTCATCATGTGTTGGGCTGTGTATATACAATGTCCTGTCCTGCCTTGTCTGTGTATATACACTGTCCCATCCTGAATTGCCTGTGTACATACTCTGTCTCATTCTGTGTTGCGCTGTGTATATACACTGTCTCATCATGTGTTGGGCTGTGTATATACAGTGTCCTGTCCTGCATTGTCTGTGTATATACGCTGTCCTGTTCTGTGTTGTCTGTGTATATACACTGTCCCGCCCTGTGTTGGGCTCTGTATATACACTCTCCCGTCATGTGTTGTCTGTGCATAAACACTGTCCCATCCTGTGTTGTGCTGTGTATATAGAGTGTCCCGCCCTGCATTGTCTGTGCATATGCACTGTCCAGTCCTGTATTGTCTGTGTATACACCCTGTCCCACCCTGTGTTGTCTGTGTATATACACTGTCCCATCCTGTGTTATCTGTGTATTTATACTGTCCCATCCTGCGTTGTCTGTGTATATACACTGTCATGTCCTGTTTTGTCTGTGTATATACACTGTCCATCCTGTGTTGGGCTGTGTATACACACTGTCCAGTCCTGTGTTGTCTGTGCATGTTACACTGTCCCGTCCTGTCTTGTCTGTGTATATACACTGTCCAGTCCTGTGTTGTCTGTGTATGTTACACAGACCCGTCCTGTCTTGTCTGTGTATATACACTGTCCCGTACTGTCGTGTCTGTGTATATACACTGTCCCATCCAGTGTTGTCTGTGTATATACACTGTACCATCCTGTGTTGTATGTGTATATAGACTGCCCCATCCTGTGTTGTCTCTGTATATACACTCTCCTGTCCTGCGTTGTCTGTGTATTTATACTGTACCATCCTGCGTTGTCTGTATATATACACTGTCATGTCCTGTTTTGTCTGTGTATATGCACTGTCCATCCTGTGTTGGGCTGTATATATACACTGTCCAGTCCTGTATTGTCTGTGTATATACACTGTCCTGTCCAGTATTGTCTGTGTATGTTACACTGTCCCGCCCTTTCTTGTCTGTGCATATGCACTGTCCAGTCCTGTATTGTCTGTGTATATTACACTGCCCCGTCCTGTGTTGTCTGTGTATATATAGTGTCCCATCCTGCTTTGTCTGTGTATATACACTGTCCCATCCTGTGTTGTCTGTGTATATATGCTGTCCCATCCTGTGTTGGGCTGTGTATATACACTGTCCAGTCCTGTGTTGTCTGTGTATATACACTGTCCTGTCCTGTGTTGCCTGTGTATGTTACACTGTCCCGTCCAGTCGTGTATGTGTTTATACACTGTCCAGTCCTGTGTTGTCTGTGTATATTACATTATCCTGTCCTGTGTTGTCTGTGTATATATACTGTCCCATCCAGCGTTGTCTGTGTATATACACTGTACCATCCTGTGTCGTCTGTGTATATATACTGTCCCATCCTGTGTTGGGCTGTGTATATATACTGTCATATCCTGTGTTATCTGTGTATACACACTGTACCATCCTGTGTTGTCTGTGTATATACACTACCATCCTGCATTATCTGTGTATATGCATTGTCATGTCCTGTTTTGTTTGTGTATATACACTGTCCCATCCTGTGTTGGGTTGTGTATATACACTGTCCAGTCCTGTGTTTTCTGCGTTTATACACTGTTCTGTCCTGTGTTGTCTGTGTATATACACTGTCCCGTCCTGTCTTGCCTGTGTATATACACTGTCCAGTCCTGTATTGCGTGTGTATATTACAATGTCCTGTCCTGCGTTGTCTGTGTATATACACTGTCATGTCCTGTTTTGTCTGTGTACATACAATGTCCCATCCTGTGTTGTCTGTGTATATACACTGACCCATCTTGTGTTTGACTGTGTATATACACGGTCCTCTCCTGTTATGTCTGTGTATATACACTGTACCATCCTGTGTTGTGTGTGTATATACACTGTCCCATCCAGTGTTGGGCTGTGTATATACACTGTCCCATTCTGTGTTGGGCTGTGTATATACACTGTACCATCCTATGTTGTCTGTCTATATACAGTATCCAATCATGTGATGTCTGTGTATATACAATCTCCTGTCCTATGTTGTCTGTATACATACACTGTCCCATCCTGTCTTGTCTGTGTATAGGCAAAGTCCTGTCCTGTGTTCTCTGTGTATATACGCTGTCCTGTCCTATGTTCTCTGTATCTATACACTCTCCTGTCCTGAGTGGCCTGTGTATATACACTGTCCATTCCTGTGTTGTCTGTTTATATATACTGTCCCATCCTGTGTTGGGCTGTGTTTATATACTGTCACATCCTGTGTTGTCTGTGTACACACACTGTACCATCCTGTGTTGTCTGTGTATATACACTGTCCCATCCTGTGTTGGGCTGTGTATATTCGCTGCCCCATCCTGTGTTGTCTGTTTATATACAGTATCCCACCCTGTGATGTCTGTGTATATACAATCTCCTGGCCTGTGTTGTCTGTGTATATACACTGTCCTGTTATGTGTTGTCTGTGTATATACACTGTCCGATCCTGTGTTGTCTGTGTACATTCACTGTCCATTCCTGTCTTGTCCTTGTATAGGCAAAGTCCTGTCCTTTGTGGTCTTTGCATATACAGTGTCCCGTCCTGCATTGTCTGTGTATATACGCTGTCCTGTCCTGTGTTGTCTGTATATATACACTCTCCTGTCCTGAGTGTTCTGTGTATATACACTGTCCATTCCTGCGTTGTCCGTATATATACACTGTCCTGTCCTGTGTTGGGCAGTGTTTATGCACTGTCCCATTCTATGTTGTCTGTTTATTTATACTGTCCCATCCAGTGTTGTCTGTGTATATATACTGTCATGTCCTGTTTTGTCTGTGTATATAAATATCCCATCCTGTGTTGTCTGTGTATATACACTGACCCATCTTGTGTTGGACTGTGTATATACACGGTCCTCTCCTGTTTTGTCTGTGTATATACACTGTGCATGTTGGCCTTCATAGCAAGGGGATTTGAGTACAGGGGCAGGGAGGTGTTGCTACAGTTGTACAGGGCATTGGTGAGGCCACACCTGGAGTATTGTGTACAGTTTTGGTCTCCTAACCTGAGGAAGGACATTCTTGCTATTGAGGGAGTGCAGCGAAGGTTCACCAGACTGATTCCCGGGATGGCGGGACTGACCTATCAAGAAAGACTGGATCAACTGGGCTTGTATTCACTGGAGTTCAGAAGAATAAGAGGGGACCTCATAGAAACATATAAAATTCTGACGGGGTTAGACAGGTTAGATGCAGGAAGAATGTTCCCAATGTTGGGGAAGTCCAGAACCAGGGGTCACAGTCTAAGGATAAGGGGTAAGCCATTTAGGACCGAGATGCGGAGGAACTTCTTCACCCAGAGAGTGGTGAACCTGTGGAATTCTCTACCACAGAAAGTTGTTGAGGCCAATTCACTAAATATATTCAAAAAGGAGTTAGATGAGGTCCTTACTGCTAGGGGGATCAAGGGGTATGGCGAGAAAGCAGGAATGGGGTACTGAAGTTGAATGTTCAGCCATGAACTCATTGAATGGCGGTGCAGGCTAGAAGGGCCGAATGGCCTACTCCTGCACCTATTTTCTATGTTTCTATGTTTCTATGTGCCATCCTGTGTTGTGTGTGTATATACACTGTCCCATCCAGTGTTGGGCTGTGTATATACACTGTCCCATTCTGTGTTGGGCTGTGTATATACACTGTACCATCCTGTGTTGTCTGTCTATATACAGTATCCCATCCTGTGATGTCTGTGTATATACAATCTCCTGTCCTATGTTGGCTGTGTAAATACACTGTCCCATCCTGTCTTGTCTGTGTATAGGCAAAGTCCTGTCCTGTGTTCTCTGTGTATATACGCTGTCCCGTCCTGTGTTCTCTGTATGTATACACTCTCCTGTCCTGAGTGGTCTGTGTATATACACTGTCCATTCCTGTGTTGTCTATTTATATATGCTGTCCCATCCTGTGTTGGGCTGTGTTTATATACTGTCACATCCTGTTTTGTCTGTGTATACACACTGTACCATCCTGTGTTATCTGTGTATATACACTGTCCCATCCTGTGTTGGGCTGTGTATATTCGCTGCCCCATCCTGTGTTGTCTGTTTATATACAGTATCCCATCCTGTGTTATCTGTGTATTTATACTGTCCCATCCTGCGTTGTCTGTGTATATACACTGTCATGTCCTGTTTTGTCTGTGTATATACACTGTCCATCCTGTGTTGGGCTGTGTATACACACTGTCCAGTCCTGTGTTGTCTGTGTATGTTACACTGTCCCGTCCTGTCTTGTCTGTGTATATACACTGTCCAGTCCTGTGTTGTCTGTGTATGTTACACAGTCCCGTCCTGTCTTGTCTGTGTATATACACTGTCCCGTACTGTCTTGTCTGTGTATATACACTGTCCGATCCTGTGTTGTCTGTGTACATTCACTGTCCATTCCTGTCTTGTCCTTGTATAGGCAAAGTCCTGTCCTTTGTGGTCTTTGCATAT